>NC_000078.6:68949111-69273799 GCF_000001635.26 Mus musculus
TGTCAGTATTCAACATCCCAGTCACTGCCCCCTTATGCTGCAGTAACAGGGCTGCATGTGGTTGTCTGTGGAATTTCTGAGCTTGTTCAGACAGACAATGACTGGACCTCTTGAAAAGACAGAAGAGGAAGAGAGCTGTTGAGAAAACAAAAGGAGCACTTTCTCCCTTAAGGATGCCAGGAGCCCTAAGGTTAGGAGTCCACTGGACAAACTCCAGCTTGAGTGGTTTATAGGGCCTCTGGGTCCTTCCCTTCTCTTATTGGTCCTGTAAGATAACCTGCTTTGTGCCTCCCTGCCATTTCTCTTCACATCTCCCAGGAACAAAAAGCTGCCCATCTCAAAAAGCCTGCTTTTACTTTCCTCATCTGCTATGTCCCTGTCATTCCCCCTCAGTCCCAACTTTCTTGGCTGTCCGATTTGAGTGGATCAGTCTGGGCGTGAGACCTGTGTTTACATGGATCCATCCAAACCAACTGTCTCTCTGTTCAGCCCCAGAACTAAAATGGCCTGAAACGTGAGAGTGAATGGCTTTACACTTCATAAAATGCTTTAAAAAACCATTTATTTGGGCTGAAGAGATGTCTCAGTGTCTAGGAGCACTGACTGCTCTTCCAGAGGCCCTGAGTTCAATTCCCAGCAACCACACAGTGGCTTACAACCATCTGTAATGGGATCTGAATCTCTCTTCTGGTATGTTGTACTCACATATATAAAATAAATAAATCTAAAAAAAAAAAAAAAAAAAAAAAAAAAAAACTTTTACCCTCAAGAGACTGGAGGCCCCAGGGAGTTTAGAGGTCAGGTAGTGTGGGGGTGAGGGTAGGAGGAATGTGATGTGGAACAGTCAGAGGGTGGACGGGGTGGGGTAGGGGGAATAAAATATGGAGTGTAAAAAATAATTTAAAAACAAGTTTAAAACAGATTACTAAAGAATACTAAATAAATATTGAATAGATTTTTTAAAAAACATTTACTTATTTAATCCTTCCAGGGATAAGATGAGGCTGATATATGCCTATTGTCATGATTTAATTATCAACTTGGCACAATCTAGAGTTACCGGAGCAAAGGCTCAATGAGGGAGTGTCTAGATCTCATGAAGCCTCAGGCATTTCCGTGGGGTTCTCTTGATTGCATTAACAAGGGTGAGAAGACCCATCACCATGGGCGGTACTATTCCCTAGACAGAAGATTCTGAACTTGGGGGAAAAAAGCGGAAAATTCTAGCTGAGCACTACTACTTTACACGTTAATCCTTTGCTCTCTACTCTGTGGATGTAAAATGACCACTTCTCTCAAGTTCCTACCCGTGGGATTTCCCTGCCATGATGGATTATAACCTGGAACCATGGGCCAAATAAACCTTTTCTCTAGTAAGTTGTTTTTGTCAGAATATTTTACCACAGCAACAGAGAAAAGAAAAAAGAAAAAACGTAAGATGCTGCTAAAGCCACCAAAGTTTGTTAAAAGGGACCATAGTATGAACAGACTGACTCTTCCCATCCTCCAAAGTGAGCAACCATCTCCAGAGAACATTCGTCAGGCAGAAAGTACCCAGAGCTACCCACAGTATCAACAAGCCTGTCTTTATGCTGAAGACAAGTGATAAATTATAGAAGAAGCTGATTGAATTCTGCCAGAGAGTTCTTCTTTTTTTTTTCCTAAAATGTACCTTCAGAGACTTGTAGGTGATGAAGCTAGACCTGGAAATTGATCCCCATTGCCTTCAACACGGAGGCTTTGACTTACAAGCTTCACTTTGACCATAGGCTGGTGAGCCAGGGTTATCTCACAGTAAAAAGAAAACAATCAAGTCAAGGAAACAAGGCTCTGTAGTGTGTGTGTGTGTGTGTGTGTGTGTGTGTGTGTGTGTGTGTGTGTGTGTATCAAGTCTTTTTCGGAATGACAAGCTACCTTCCAGTCAAGGAAACAAGACTCTGTAGTATATATGTGTGTATACATACATACACACACATACACACACACACACAGATATATATATATCTCAAGTCTTTTTCGGAATGACAAGCTACCTTCCAGTCAAGGAAACAAGGCTCTGCAGTATATATGTGTGTATATGTATATGTGTGTGTGCATATATACATATATATACATATATTTGACTAAGATATATATATATATGACTAAGAATATGTATTTAGTATTTGACTAAGGTATATATGTGTGTGTGTATTTGACTAAGATATATATATTTGACTGAAATATATATATATGACTAAGATATGTTTGATTAAAAAGTTTTATCATATATATGATAATATATAAGGACATACATATTATAATATGTATATATGTATACTAGTCAAATACAGAATGGGAAAGGAGATGTAAGCAGCTAGAGAAGTTGTTTAGATTTTTGCCTCATTTATTTGCACGCATAACCTCTTTAAGTACTTAAAACACTTACTATGGGAGTGTGGTAAGAATCAGATGCCCTCGGAGGGAAGAAAAAAAAATGAATTTAAAACAGATGTATACAGGCCTAAGGAAATAAACCCAAAGGAAATGGGATAATATTTGAATAAAGTGGCTTAATCAAGATTAATTCTGTTTATTAACAAGCAAAAGTGTTGTAAAGCCAAGTAAGCAGTGGTCTGTAGCCAATTAGGGTGGATGACCTTCTGGGAAAAGTGAGCCAGAGTGAAACTGGCCTCATAGCAAGGGGAGGAGAACAATATGGGAGGGGAACTAACTACAGCTCCACCGAGTTCCTCTGCGTTAAAAAACAAAAACAAAAAACAAAAACAAAACCAGATGGATGTTTCTTCTAAGTTGTTGTCTGACTGTCATTTTATGGATATTACCTTCAGGACACTTTTTATGGATGATAAAATTGTCTTCTCAAGACAAGTACATAGGAACCTCTAGTTAGATCCCAGTGTGTTAGAATGGAAACGTTTACACTCTTTCCACAACATCTTAGAAGAAACCTTCTTGCCACCCCTCTACCACCCTGTCCTCCATCCCTTGAAGTGACTATTTTTTTATTTTAATTCTTCTCTGATATAGTACATCCTGACTGTAGTTTTCCCCACCCCCACCTGCCCTCTCACCCAGATCCACCACCCCCCTTCTCCACCTCCCCTCAGACAAGAACAAACCTCCCAGAGACACCACCCAAACAGCCATAACAAGTTACAGTAAAGCCCGGTACATAGCATCACATCAAGGCTGGATGAGGCAGCCATTAGGAGGAACAGGGTCCCACAAGCAGGCAAGAGCCAGAGACAGCCTCCACTCACAGTTAGGAATCCCACAGGAACACCTCTGATTATATGTTCCTAAGTGACTCCTAAAGACTAAACCATCGTATCTGTCGGCAGGTGGAGCCATTTTCCTGAAGGTTTTTAAAGCAGGAAGGTAGTAAGAATTGGTCTGCACATTAGAGACTGTGCTATATGGATCCAAATAAGAAATCAGGGGGAAACAAGAAAGTTGTGTCCACATAACAAAGGAAATGGCAGCCTGGGCTATAGGCTAGCTATGGTGATGAACCATCAAGATGCACTGTGGGGGCAAGATTAAAAGATACCAGGCATCGCAGCACAGAATTCTGTAACAATCTGGTCCTTTGTCTCCTTCTGCTGCAACTCTGACCCGTCTGAACTCAGCAGTGATGGTTTGGTCGTCTGGGATTCCTCAAAGCAGAGCACGATTTCTATAAAATTCTCAGTGTTTCATAAATGAGGCAGGAAAGATGCAGCTTACTCTGAAGGAAGTAGGCTCTGAACAAGGTGGGTAGATGCTATCCTGAAGAAATTGGCGTCATCCTGATCACCCTTTGGAGAATCCAAACCAGAGTGTGTGCAAAAGCAATGTTGATACCACTGAGCTTGAAACAGCCAGTAATATTGCTTCTTGGCCTTCTGGCTAAGATCAAGAGTAGAAGAGCCAGGACCGGCTACTATCACAACAAAAGAGGTAGGATATATGCAATGTAGGATATATCAGCCATAGAGAAGAATAAAGTTATGTCATATACAAGTAAATGAATGGAGGTGGAGATAATCAGACTAGGCAAATTAAGTCAGTCCTAGAAAGTTGATATGTGTTCTCTCATCTGTGGGTCTAGGACATTGTAGATACAGATCATATATGTACTTAAGATCATATATGTAGAGAAAGTAGAAGTGTCAATGTCTAGGAGAATAAAGAATAATAATAGAAGAGATGGGGCACTAAGGGGGAGCAGCAGACTGTGGAGGGAAATATGCATTATATATTACATTAAAAGGGCCATACTTACACTGCATGGCCCAGTGTGATAAAAGAAAAAAGATAGGGTAATATAGAGATGAAAATTGGGATGACTAAAAAAAAAATCTTCATTTTATGGTAGGTATCCATCTTGGTGCACACTAGCCATGTGTCTCTGACTTAGGAGATAAGTTTCCAGTAATCCCGACCCAATGAACCCCACCCAAAACAATGTATGCCTGTGGCCATCTACTTGTCATGATAGGATTAGCTGGGTTTTGGCTTCTGTAACCTGCTTGTGCAGACATTCATGGACTATTTTGAGGTCACCTTGACTACCTAATCTTGGCAGACAGAACAGCCCTGGCTTGCTTGTACAGATACTCAAGGTCTTCTTGTAGTTTCCACCTTTTTTATAAAACAATTTTTATTAGGTATTTTCTTCATTTACATTTCAAATGCTATCCCGAAAGTCCCCTATACCCTCCCCCAACCCACCCACTCCAGCTTCCTGGCCCTGGTATTCCCTTGTACTGGGGCATATAATTTTTGCAAGACCAAGGGCCTCTCCTCCCAATGATGGCCGATTAGGCCATCTTCTGCTACATACGCAGCTAGAGACAGGAACTCTGGGGGTACTGGTTAGTTTATATTGTTGTTCCTCGTATAGGGTTGCAAACCCCTTCAGCTCCTTGGGAACTTTTTCTAGCTCCTCCACTGGGGGCCCTGTGTTGCATCCAATAGTTTCCACCTTTAAATATCATTCCCTCACTCCACTTCACAGCACAATCTTCTTAGCCTCAGAAATTGTTGTCCTGCTAAAAATAATCAATAAATCTTTTAATTATAATTGAAATGATTCTATGGTCTTTTTCCAGGGAGTCACAACTCTGTAACAATAGACTCTAATGCCAGCTCAAATCCTAACCTGGTCTTTCAAAGATATACGACTTCTTGCAAATTACCTGTTGCCTATACCATAAGAAACCATACTGCTAATGTCATGCCCTTGGGGTCCTGGGATGCTCTTGCTTTCCTGGCATCTGGGACTTTCTGGTTGCTACCTCCAGTTCCCCATTCACCATTGTTACACACATCTGTTCAGTTTTCTGACCCTCTGTACATGCCCTCCATCTTCTCCCATACCTGATTCTTCCCTTCTTTTTCCCCTTCCCCTCTTCCCTTCCTCCCAAACCCCTCCCACCCTCTACTTTCCTTGATTGTTTTGTTCCCCCTTCTATGTAGCATCCACTCTTTGGTCTTCCTTCCTCTTGAGATTCATGTGGTCCATGAGTTATATCATAGGCATTCCACGCTATTTGCCTTATCAGTGAGTACATATCATGTGTGTTCTTTTCTGACTGAGTTACCTCGCTCAGGATGAAATTTTCTAGATCCATCCGCTTGCCTGTGACTTTCATGAAGTCATTGTTTTTAATAGCTGAGTAGTACTTCATTATGTAAACGTACCATTTTTTTATCCATTTCTCTGTTGAAGGACATCTGGGTTCTTTCCAGATTCTGGCTATTATAAAGAAGGCTGCTATGAACATAGTGGAGCATGTGTCCTTATTACATATTGGAACATTTTCTGGATATATGCCTAGCAGTGGTATAGCTGGGTCCTCAGGTAGTAATATGTCCAACTTTCTGAGGAACTGCCAGACTGATTTCCAGAGTGGTTGTACCAGCTTGCAATCCTACCAGAAATGGAGGAGTGTTCCTCTTTCTCCATATCCTCACCAGCATCTATTGTCACCTGAGTTTTTGATCTTAGCCATTCTGACTGGTGTGAGGTGGAATCTCAGGGTCATTTTGATTTGCATTTCCCTGATGACTAAGGATGTTAAACATCTCTTTAGGTGCTTCTTGGCCATTTGATGTTCCTCAGTTGAGAATTCTCTGTTTATCTCTGTTCCCCACTTTTTAATAGTGTTATTTGGTTCTCTGGAGTCTAACTTCTTGAGTTCTTTGTATATATTGGATATTAGCCCTCTATCAGATGTAGGATTGGTAAGGATCTTTTCCTAATCTGTTGGTTGCCTTTTTGTCCTACTGACAGTGTCCTGTGCCTTACAGAAACTTTTCAATTTTATGAGATCCCATTTGCCGATTCTTAATCTTAGAGCATAAGCCATTGGAACTTTTCTCATGTGCCCATGTGTTAGAGGCTTTCCCCCACTTTCTCTTCTATTAGATTCAGTGTATCTGGTTTTATTAGAAGTCCTTGATCCCCTTGGACTTGAGCTATGTACAAGGAGATAAGAATGAATCAATTTGCATTCTTCTACATGTTGACCACCAGTTGGATGAGCACCATTTGTTAAAAATGCTGTCTTTTACAAAATATGGATGCTTCAGTGCTTCTTAAAAAGATGAACAAAATATGTACAGGAGGAAATATGGACAAAAAGTGCAGAGCAGAGACTAAAGGAAAGGCCATCCAGAGACTGCCCCACCTGGGGATCCAGGCCATATACAGTCGCCAAACCTGGACACTATTGTGGATGCTGGAAAGTGCTTGTTTATGGAAGCCTGGTATGGCTGTCTCCTGAGAGGCTCTGCCAGAGCCTGACAAATACAGAGGCAGATGCTTGCAACCAACCATTGGTCTGAGTGCAGAAGTCCCCGATGGAGGAGTTGGAGAAAGGACTGAAAGAGCTGAGAGGGGTTGCAGTCTCATGGAGGGAGCAACAATGTCAACAGGCCGGATCCCCCAGAGCTCCCGGGGACTGGAACACCAACCAAAGAATACACATGGAGAGACCCATGACTATGGCTGCACATGTGGCAAAGGGTGTCCTTGTTGGACAACGGTGGGAGGAGAGGCCCTTGGGCCTGAGGGTGTTTGATATCCCAGTGTAGGGGAATGTCAGGGCAGGAGGATGGGAGTGGGTAGGTGGGTGGGGAAGCACCCTCATAGACGTAGTGGAGGAAGATTGGGGTAGGGGATTTCCGAAGGGGAGACCTGGAAAGGGGAAACATTTGAAATGTAAATTAGGAAATTATCCAATAAAAAATTAAGTTAGCATAATATTTTACCTAAAATATTTGTTATTTGTCACATTGTTTTTTCTTAGTTTTAATATCATGTGTTATGCTACACCGATTTGGTAATAGTTAATTTTCACTGCTATGATTAGTTACTTTTCTTTTTTTTTTAATTTTATTTTATTTTTATTAGGTATTTTCCTCGTTTACATTTTCAATGCTATCCCAAAAGTCCGCCATACCCACCACCTCAATCCACTACCCACCCACTCCCACGTTTGGGCCCTGGGGTTCCTCTGTACTGGGGCATATACAGTTTGCAAGTCCAATGGGCCTCTCTTTCCACTGATGGCCGACTGACTAGGCCATCTTTTGATACATATGCAGCTAGAGTCAAGAGCTCCGGGGTATTGGTTAGTTCATAATGTTGTTCCACCTATAGGGTTGCAGATCCCTTTAGCTCCTTGGGTAATTTCTCTAGCTCCTCCATTGGGGGCCGTGTGACCCATCAAATAGCTGACTGTGATCATCCACTTCTGTGTTTGCTAGGCCCCGGCATAGTCTCACAAGAGACAGCTATATCTGGGTCCTTTCAGCAAAATCTTGCTACTGTATGCAATGGTGTCAGCATTTGGGAGCTGATTATGGGATGGATCCCTGCATATGGAAATCACTAGATGGTCCATCCTTTCGTCACAGCTCCAAATTTTGTCTCTGTAACTCCTTCAATGGGTGTATAGTTCCCATTTCTGAGAAGGGGCAAAGTGTCCACACTTTGGTCTTCGTTCTTCTTGAATTTCATGTGTTTAGCAAATTGTATCTTATCCTAAGTTTCTGGGCTAATATCCACTTATCAGTGAGGACATATTGTGCGAGTTCCTTTGTGTTTGGGTTATCTCACTCAGGATGATGCCCTCCAGGTCCATCCATTTGCCTAGGAATTTCATAAATTCATTTTTTGAATAGCTGAGGAGTATTCCATTGTGTAAATGTACCACATTTTCTGTATCCATTCCTCGGTTGAGGGCCATCTGGGTTCTTTCCAGCATCTGGCTATTATAAATAAGGCTGCTATGAACATAGTGGAGCATGTGTCCTTCTTACCGGTTGGGGCATCTTCTGGATATATGCCCAGAAGAGGTATTGCTGGATCTTCCAGTAGTACTATATCCAATTTTCTGAGGAACCGCCAGACTGATTTCCAGAGTGGTTGTACAAGCTTGCAATCCGACCAACAATGGAGGAGTGTTCCTCTTTCTCCACATCCTCGCCAGCATCTGCTGTCACCTGAATTTTTGATCTTAGCCATTCTGACTGGAGTGAAGTGGAATCTCAGGGTTGTTTTGATTTGCATTTCCCTGATGATTAAGGATGTTGAACATTTTTTCAGGTGCTTCTCAGCCATTCGGTATTCCTCAGGTGAGAATTCTTTGTTCAGCTCTGAGCCCCATTTTTAATGGGGTTATTTGATTTTCTGGAGTCCACCTTCTAGAGTTCTTTATATATATTGGATATTAGTGCCCTATCCGATTTGGGATAGGTAAATATCCTTTCCCAATCTGTTGGTGGCCTTTTTGTCTTATTGACGGTGTCTTTTGCCTTGCAGAAGCTTTACAATTTTATGAGGTCCCATTTATCGATTCTCGATCTTACAGCACAAGCCATTGCTGTTCTATTTAGGAATTTTTCCCTGTACCCATATCTTCAAGGCTTTTCCCTACTTTCTCCTGTATAAGTTTCAGTGTCTCTGGTTTTATGTGGAGTTCCTTAATCCACTTAGATTTGACCTTAGTACAAGGAGATAGGAATGGATCAATTCGCATTTTTCTACATGATAACCACCAGTTGTGCCAGCACCATTTGTTGAAAATGCTGTCTTTTTTTCACTGGATGGTTTTAGCTCCCTTGTCAAAGATCAAGTGACCATATGTGTGTGGGTTCATCTCTGGGTCTTCAATTCTGTTCCATTGGTCTACTTGTCTGTCACTATACCAATACCATGCAGTTTTTATCACAATTGCTCTGTAGTACAGCTTTAGGTCAGGCATGGTGATTCCACCAGAGGTTTTCTTATCCTTGAGAAGAGTTTTAGCTATCCTAGGTTTTTTGTTATTCCAGATGAATCTGCCGATTGCCCTTTCTAATTCATTGAAGAATTGAGTTGGAATTTTGATGGGTATTGCATTGAATCTGTACATTGCTTTTGGCAAGATAGCCATTTTTACAATGTTGATCCTGCCAATCCATGAGCATGGGAGATCTTTCCATCTTCTGAGATCTTCTTTAATTTCTTTCTTTAGAGACTTGAAGTTCTTATCATACAGATCTTTCACTTCCTTAGTTAGAGTCACGCCAAGATATTTTATATTATTTGTGACTATTGAGAAGGGTGTTGTTTCCCTAATTTCTTTCTCAGCCTGTTTATCCTTTGTGTAGAGAAAGGCCATTGACTTGTTTGAGTTAATTTTATATCCAGCTACTTCATTGAAGCTGTTTATCAGGCTTAGGAGTTCTCTGGTGGAATTTATATTTTATTTGGTGTCCGCCTGCCCCAATCCAAAGGCCTCAGCCTCAGGAGCAGCGGTCGCCATCTTAATTCCAGGACTCCCTGGAGCTTAGGAATTTAGTCTGCACAGGTGAGAGTCTGCACCACAGAAGCTGACAGCTTCTGGGAACTGCCAAAGCAACACAGCTTCTGAGAAAGGCCCTGTTTTGGGCCTTCTTCTTCGACCATGAGGAGGTCCAAAAACAAGATATCTGCGCACCTTCCCTGTAAGAGAGCTTGCCAGCAGAGAGTGCTCTGAGCACTGAAACTCAGAGGAGAGAATCTGTCTCCCAGGTCTGCTGAGAGACGGTAACAGAATCACCAGAAGAACAATCTCTAAACAGAGTCAACTATAACTACTAACTCCAGAGATTACCAGATGGCGAAAGGTAAACGTAGGAATCCTACTAACAGGAACCAAGACCACTCACCATCATCAGAACCCAGCACTCCCACTTCGCCCAGTCCAGGGCACCCCAACACACCCGAAAACCTAGACCTAGATTTAAAAGCATATCTCATGATGATGGTAGAGGACATCAAGAAGGACTTTAATAAATCACTTAAAGAAATACAGGAGAACACTGCTAAAGAGTTACAAGTCCTTAAAGAAAAACAGGAAAACACAATCAAACAGGTAGAAGTCCTTACAGAAAAAGAGGAAAAAACATACAAACAGGTGATGGAAATGAACAAAACCATACTAGACCTAAAAAGGAAAGTAGACACAATAAAGAAAACTCAAAGTGAGGCAACACTGGAGATAGAAACCCTAGGAAAGAAATCTGGAACCATAGATTTGAGCATCAGCAACAGAATACAAGAGATAGAAGAGAGAATCTCAGGTGCAGAAGATTCCATAGAGAACATCGGCACAACAATCAAAGAAAATGGAAAATGCAAAAAGATCCTAACTCAAAATATCCAGGAAATCCAGGACACAATGAGAAGACCAAACCTACGCATAATAGGAGTGGATGAGAATGAAGATTTTCAACTCAAAGGACCAGCAAACATCTTCAACAAAATTATTGAAGAAAACTTCCCAAATATAAAGAAAGAGATACCTATGAACATACAAGAAGCCTACAGAACTCCAAATAGACTGGACCAGAAAAGAAATTCCTCCCGACACATAATAATCAGAACAACAAATGCACTAAATAAAGATAGAATACTAAAAGCAGTAAGGGAAAAAGGTCAAGTAACATACAAAGGCAAGCCTATCAGAATTACACCAGATTTTTCACCAGAGACTATGAAAGCCAGAAGAGCCTGGACAGATGTTATACAGACACTAAGAGAACACAAATTCCAGCCCAGGCTACTATACCCAGCCAAACTCTCAATTACCATAGATGGAGAAACCAAAGTATTCCACGACAAAACCAAATTCACACATTATCTCTCCACGAATCCAGCCCTTCAAAGGTTAATAACAGAAAAAAACCAATACAAGAACGGGAACAATGCCCTAGAGAAAACAAGAAGGTAATCCCTCAACAAACCTAAAAGAAGACAGCCACAAGAACAGAATGCCAACTTTAACAACAAAAATAACAGGAAGCAACAATTACTTTTCCTTAATATCTCTTAACATCAATGGTCTCAACTCCCCAATAAAAAGACACAGACTAACAAACTGGCTACACAAACAAGACCCAACATTTTGCTGTTTACAGGAGACACATCTCAGAGAAAAAGATAGACACTACCTCAGAATAAAAGGCTGGAAAACAATTTTCCAAGCAAATGGTATGAAGAAACAAGCTGGAGTAGCCATCCTAATATCTGATAAGATTGACTTCCAACACAAAGTCATCAAAAAGGACAAGGAGGGGCACTTCGTTCTCATCAAAGGTAAAATCCTCCAAGAGGAACTCTCAATTCTGAATATCTATGCGCCAAATACAAGGGCAGCCACATTCATTACAGAAACTTTAGTAAAGCTCAAACCACACATTGCACCTCACACAATAGTGGGAGACTTCAACACACCACTTTCACCAATGGACAGATCATGGAAACAGAAACTAAACAGGGACACACTGAAACTAACAGAAGTGATGAAACAAATGGATCTGACAGATATCTACAGAACATTTTATCCTAAAACAAAAGGATATACCTTCTTCTCAGCACCTCATGGTACCTTCTCCAAAATTGACCACATAATAGGTCACAAAACAGGCCTCAACAGATTCAAAAATATTGAAATTGTCCCATGTATCCTATCAGATCACCATGCACTAAGGCTGATCTTCAATAACAAAAAAAAAATAACAGAAAGCCAACACTCACGTGGAAACTGAACAACACTCTTCTCAATGATACCTTGGTCAAGGAAGGAATAAAGAAAGAAATTAAAGACTTTTTAGAGTTTAATGAAAATGAAGCCACAACGTACCCAAACCTTTGGGACACAATGAAAGCATTTCTAAGAGGGAAACTCATAGCTCTGAGTGCCTCCAAGAAGAAACGGGAGAGAGCACATACTAGCAGCTTGACAACACATCTAAAAGCTCTAGAAAAAAAGGAAGCAAATTCACCCAAGAGGAGTAGACAGCAGGAAATAATCAAACTCAGGGGTGAAATCAACCAAGTGGAAACAAGAAGAACTATTCAAAGAATTAACCAAACGAGGAGTTGGTTCTTTGAGAAAATCAACAAGATAGATAAACCCTTAGCTAGACTCACTAGAGGGCACAGAGACAAAATCCTAATTAACAAAATCAGAACTAAAAAGGGAGACATAACAACAGATCCTGAAGAAATCCAAAACACCATCAGATCCTTCTACAAAAGGCTATACTCAACAAAACTGGAAAACCTGGACGAAATGGACAAATTTCTGGACATATACCAGGTACCAAAGTTGAATCAGGATCAAGTTGACCTTCTAAACAGTCCCATATCCCCTAAAGAAATAGAAGAAGTTATAAATAGTCTCCCAGCCAAAAAAAGCCCAGGACCAGACGGGTTTAGTGCAGAGTTCTATCAGACCTTCAAAGAAGATCTAATTCCAGTTATGCACAAACTTTTTCACAAGATAGAAGTAGAAGGTACTCTACTCAACTCATTTTATGAAGCCACTATTATTCTGATACCTAAACCACAGAAAGATGCAACAAAAATAGAGAACTTCAGACGAATTTCTCTTATGAATATCGATGCAAAAATCCTCAATAAAATTCTCGCTAACCAAATCCAAGAACACATTAAAGCAATCATCCATCCTGACCAAGTAGGTTTTATTCCAGGGATGCAGAGATGGTTTAATATACGAAAATCCATCAATGTAATCCATTATATAAACAAACTCAAAGACAAAAACCACATGATCATCTCGTTAGATGCAGAAAAAGCATTTTACAAGATCCAACACCCATTCATGATAAAAGTTCTGGAAAGATCAGGAATTCAAGGCCCATACCTAAACATGATAAAAGCAATCTACAGCAAACCAGTAGCCAACATCAAAGTACATGGAGAGAAGCTGGAAGCAATCCCACTAAAATCAGGGACTAGACAAGGCTGCCCACTTTCTCCCTAGCTTTTCAACATAGTCCGTGAAGTATTAGCCAGAGCAATTCGACAACAAAAGGAGATCAAGGGGATACAAACTGGAAAGGAGGAAGTCAAAATATCACTTTTTGCAGATGATATGATAGTATATATAAGTGACCCTAAAAATTCCACCAGAGAACTCCTAAACCTGATAAACAGCTTCGGTGAAGTAGCTGGATATAAAATTAACTCAAACAAGTCGATGGCCTTTCTCTACACAAAGAATAAACAGGCTGAGAAAGAAATTAGGGAAACAACACCCTTCTCAATAGTCACAAATAATATAAAATATCTCGGCGTGACTCTAACTAAGGAAGTGAAAGATCTGTATGATAAAAACTTCAAGTCTCTGAAGAAAGAAATTAAAGAAGATCTCAGAAGATGGAAAGATCTCCCATGCTCATGGATTGGCAGGATCAACATTGTAAAAATGGCTATCTTGCCAAAAGCAATCTACAGATTCAATGCAATACCCATCAAAATTCCAACTCAATTCTTCAATGAATTAGAAGGAGTAATTTGCAAATTCATCTGGAATAACAAAAAACCTAGGATAGCAAAAACTCTTCTCAAGGATAAAAGAACCTCTGGTGGAATCACCATGCCTGACCTAAAGCTTTACTACAGAGCAATTCTGGTAAAAACTGCATGGTACTGGTATAGAGACAGACAAGTAGACCAATGGAATAGAATTGAAGACCCAGAAATGAACCCACACACCTATGGTCACTTGATCTTCGACAAGGGAGCTAAAACCATCCAGTGGAAGAAAGACAGCATTTTCAACAATTGGTGCTGGCACAACTGGTTGTTATCATGTAGAAGAATGCAAATCGATCCATACTTATCTCCTTGTACTAAGGTCAAATCTAAATGGATCAAAGAACTTCACATAAAACCAGAGACACTGAAACTTATAGAGGAGAAAGTGGGGAAAAGCCTTGAAGATATGGGCACAGGGGAAAAATTCCTGAACAGAACAGCAATGGCTTGTGCTGTAAGATCGAGAATTGACAAATGGGACCTAATGAAACTCCAAAGTTTCTGCAAGGAAAAAGACACCGTCAATAAGAGAAAGAGACCACCAACAGATTGGGAAAGGATCTTTACCTATCCTAAATCAGATAGGGGACTAATATCCAACATATATAAAGAACTCAAGAAGGTAGACTTCAGAAAATCAAATAACCCCATTAAAAAATGGGGCTCAGAACTGAACAAAGAATTCTCACCTGAGGAATACCGAATGGCAGAGAAGCACCTGAAAAAATGTTCAACATCCTTAATCATCAGGGAAATGCAAATCAAAACAACCCTGAGATCCACCTCACACCAGTCAGAATGGCTAAGATCAAAAATTCAGGTGACAGCAGATGCTGATGAGGATGTGGAGAAAGAGGAACACTCCTCCATTGTTGGTGGGATTGCAGGCTTGTACAACCACTCTGGAAATCCGTCTGGCCGTTCCTCACAAAATTGGACATAGTACTACCGGAGGATCCAGCAATACCTCTCCTGGGCATATATCCAGAAGATGCCCCAACTGGTAAGAAGGACACATGCTCCACTATGTTCATAGCAGCCTTATTTATAATAGCCAGAAGCTGGAAAGAACCCAGATGCCCCTCAACAGAGGAATGGATACAGAAAATGTGGTACATCTACACAATGGAGTACTACTCAGCTATTAAAAAGAATGAATTTATGAAATTCCTAGCCAAATGGATGGACCTGGAGGGCATCATCCTGAGTGAGGTAACACATTCACAAAGGAACTCACACAATATGTACTCACTGATAAGTGGATATTAGCCCAAAACTTAGGATACCCAAGATATAAGATACAATTTCCTAAACACATGAAACTCAAGAAAAATGAAGACTGAAGTGTAGACACTATGCCCCTCCTTAGAAGTGGGAACAAAACACCCTTGGAAGGAGTTACAGAGACAAAGTTTGGAGCTGAGATGAAAGGATGGACCATGTAGAGACTGCCTTATCCAGGGATCCACCCCATAATCAGCATCCAAACGATGACACCATTGCATACACTAGCAAGATTTTATCGAAAGGACCCAGATGTAGCTGTCTCTTGTGAGACTATGCCGGGGCCTAGCAAACACAGAAGTGGATGCCCACAGTCAGCTAATGGATGGATCACAGGGCTCCCAATGGAGGAGCTAGTGAAAGTACCCAAGGAGCTAAAGGGATCTGCAACCCTATAGGTGGATCAACATTATGAACTAACCAGTACCCCGGAGCTCTTGACTCTAGCTGCATATGTATCAAAAGATGGCCTAGTCGGCCATCACTGGAAAGAGAGGCCCATTGGACCCACAAACTTTATATGCCCCAGAACAGGGGAACGCCAGGGCCAAAAAGGGGGAGTGGGCAGGTAGGGGATTGAGGGTGGGTGGGTATGGGGGACTTTTGGTATAGCATTGGAAATGTAAATGAGCTAATAAAAAATGGAAAGGAAAAAAAAAAAACTTCAAGTCTCTGAAGAAAGAAATTAAAGAAGATCTCAGAAGATGGAAAGATCTCCCATGCTCATGGATTGGCAGGATCAACATTGTAAAAATGGCTATCTTGCCAAAAGCAATCTACAGATTCAATGCAATACCCATCAAAATTCCAACTCAATTCTTCAACGAATTAGAAGGAGCAATTTGCAAATTCATCTGGAATAACAAAAAACCTAGAATAGCAAAAACTCTTCTCAAGGATAAAAGAACCTCTGGTGGAATCACCATGCCTGACCTAAAGCTTTACTACAGAGCAATTGTGGTAAAAACTGCATGGTACTGGTATAGAGACAGACAAGTAGACCAATGGAATAGAATTGAAGACCCAGAAATGAACCCACACACCTATGGTCACTTGATCTTCAACAAGGGCGCTAAAACCATCCAGTGGAAGAAAGACAGCATTTTCAACAATTGGTGCTGGCACAACTGGTTGTTATCATGTAGAAGAATGCAAATCGATCCATACTTATCTCCTTGTACTAAGGTCAAATCTAAGTGGATCAAAGAACTTCACATAAAACCAGAGACACTCAAACTTATAGAGGAGAAAGTGGGGAAAAGCCTTGAAGATATGGGCACAGGGGAAAAATTCCTGAACAGAACAGCAATGGCTTGTGCTGTAAGATCAAGAATTGACAAATGGGACCTAATGAAACTCCAAAGTTTCTGCAAGGCAAAAGACACCGTCAATAAGACAAAGAGACCACCAACAGATTGGGAAAGGATCTTTACCTATCCTAAATCAGATAGGGGACTAATATCCAACATATATAAAGAACTCAAGAAGGTGGACTTCAGAAAATCAAATAACCCCATTAAAAAATGGGGCTCAGAACTGAACAAAGAATTCTCACCTGAGGAATACCGAATGGCAGAGAAGCACCTGAAAAAATGTTCAACATCCTTAATCATCAGGGAAATGCAAATCAAAACAACCCTGAGATTCCACCTCACAGCAGTCAGAATGGCTAAGATCAAAAATTCAGGTGACAGCAGATGCTGGCGAGGATGTGGAGAAAGAGGAACACTCCTCCATTGTTGGTGGGATTGCAGGCTTGTACAACCACTCTAGAAATCCGTCTGGCGGTTCCTCAGAAAATTGGACATAGTACTACCGGAGGATCCAGCAATACCTCTCCTGGGCATATATCCAGAAGATGCCCCAACTGGTAAGAAGGACACATGCTCCACTATGTTCATAGCAGCCTTATTTATAATAGCCAGAAGCTGGAAAGAACCCAGATGCCCCTCAACAGAAGAATGGATACAGAAAATGTGGTACATCTACACAATGGAGTACTACTCAGCTATTAAAAAGAATGAATTTATGAAATTCCTAGCCAAATGGATGGACCTGGAGGGCATCATCCTGAGTGAGGTAACACATTCACAAAGGAACTCACACAATATGTACTCATTGATAAGTGGATATTAGCCCAAAACCTAGGATACCCAAGATATAAGATACAATTTCCTAAACACATGAAACTCAAGAAAAATGAAGACTGAAGTGTGGACACTATGCCCTTCCTTAGAAGTGGGAACAAAACACCCTTGGAAGGAGTTACAGAGACAAAGTTTGGAGCTGAGATAAAAGGATGGACCATGTAGAGACTGCCATATCCAGGGATCCACCCCATAATCAGCATCCAAATGCTGACACCATTGCATACACTAGCAAGATTTTATCGAAAGGACCCAGATGTAGCTGTCTCTTGTGAGACTATGCCGGATCCTAGCAAACACAGAAGTGGATGCCCACAGTCAGCTAATAGATGGATCACAGGGCTCCCAATGGAGGAGCTAGTGAAAGTACCCAAGGAGCTAAAGGGATCTGCAACCCTATAGGTGGATCAACATTATGAACTAACCAGTACCCCGGAGCTCTTGACTCTAGCTGCATATATATCAAAAGATGGCCTAGTCGGCCATCACTGAAAAGAGAGGCCCATTGGACACGCAAACTTTATATGCCCCAGTACAGGGGAACGCCAGGGCCAAAAAGGGGGAGTGGGCGGGTAGGGGAGTGGGGGTGGGTGGGTATGGGGGACTTTTGGTATAGCATTGGAAATGTAAATGAGCTAAATACCTAATAAAAAAAAAAAGAAACCACACTGCTTATTACTGTGGTAGAATAACACACCTAGATATATATCCACATCCTAATTCCTTAAACTGGTAACTGTTATATCTCACATGATAAAGGTAAATTAACGTCATGGGTGCAATTAATGTTGCTAACTGGCTGATCTTAAAATAGGGGATTATCCTGGATCACCTGGATGGGCTCAGTATAATCACAAAAATCCTTGACTTTTAGCAAGACCAACCTAGAGGAGTTCTGGCATCCACAACTTGATGGTGTGTGTATGTTTAACCAATATTAGTGATTATTCATTGTAGCAGCAATAGAGAGCTAACACCCTTGGGAGAGGATGTAAATTAAATAAGCTAGTGTGTAGGAATGTATAGGAGTGCTCCAAGCATGTGATAAGGACATCTAAATAATGTCGGCCATACCTGGATTGGAAAATATATGAGTGGTCATGTCCTTGCCTGAATAGTCTTCTCAGGTCCTACAACTTCAATAACCAGTTTCATAAATTATAGTCATTATACTGAAGTGTAATTGTATGTATATACCACTTAAGATCTAAACCATATTTCTGCATATTTGCCATGTCCCACTGTCACTTCTCTCCTGACAGAGAACATCATCTGATTAGGAAACAATGGAATTAACAAAAAAAATCAGAGTTCAATGACTGCAGATGCCACCTGTGAGACAGAATTGTCATGAGCTTCCATACTATCTCCCAAAAGGAAAGATTTTTATATTCATGGCTGGGCATCCCTATCATTAGCAAATGCCATGAGCCACCTGGGTGATGATTCACACCTGTAATCCCAACACTCAGGCTGGAGAAGGAGGATTAATGTGGGTCCAGAGCAAACCTGAGCTACACAGTCAGTACCAAGCCAGCCTGAGCTGTAGACCTTGTCTTCACAAACTAATAAACAAATAGGTAACCTGATCCAAAACAAAGAGAGTAGTTGATGTTGTAGTAATTACATAAGGGCATAGTTCATTATCAACCGTAATCATTAGTAGGCTTTAACTGACATCTCCAAAGCTTAGTGAATTCATTTCTACCATCCCTTGAAAACAACCCACTTTGCCAGGACACCCTTTCCTGTTCTGTATTGCCTAGGTCTCATCAGAGAGACACCCTCTAAGACGCTCCCTGTACATCAAGACCCTTCCTCTACCTGGTGCTCCTTGCTAGTCCCCCTGCTCCTGGCTGGTCTCCCACACACAGAATCAAGATTACTTTATTGATTATTCATTTTCTCGGACCCAACACCGGGCTGTGAGCTCCTTAAGCACAGGGGTTGTACCTAACTTGGTAAGTGTTTGTGGAATCCATCAAATCCAAATACCTTCCTCATGTCACTTTAAAAATATATTGAGTTCCTAAAGGGAGAAAGTTAAAATTATGAGTCCTAGAAGAAGCCTCAAAGATGTGAAGTGGGCTGGGCAGTAAACCTGGTCATCTTACTTACACTAAGGATTGAGCCTGAGATAATGGTGATAGCCTTGCAATAGACCAACCACTGCACAAAAGCTGGATTCAAAGTTTAAAATCTAGCCTCCCTACCTGGGCAATGTAGAGAGTGGATGAGAGGAGAGCTGGCCCTGTCCTTTACCTGGGCAACATGGGAGAGCTGACTGAAGAGGTTATGAGGGTGAGAGAGCTGACTGAAGAGATCATGAGGGTGGGAGAGCTGACTGCAGAAGTCATGAGGGTGGGAGAACTGACTGAAGAGGTCATGAGGGTGGGAGAGCTGACTGAAAAGGTCATGAGAGTGGGAGAGCTGATTGCAGAATTCATGAGGGTGGGAAAGCTAACTGAAGAGGTCATGAGGGTGGGAAAGCTGACTGAAGAGGTCATGAGAGTGGGAAAGCTGACTGAAGAGGTCATGAGGGTGGGCGAGCTGAGGCCTCCTCCCTGCTGGCCATTTGGTAACAGGAGTGTGGGAGAGATCTTCCAACCCCCTGCCTGTGGCATGTGAGAGAACTGGCCCAGTCCCCTCACCTAGGCAGTGCTGGAGAGCTGACCCGGATATATGAGTGCAAGAGAGCCAGTTCTGTCTCTTGCCTGCTGCCACAGGCAGGAAAACTGACCCCACCCCTCACCTGCACAAATCAGGGAGCTGGCCCTAGTGGCATGGGTTCAAGAGCACTGGCAGCCTGAACAACACAGCCACCAGCCAGGCTCAGGTCCAGGCCTCGAGTTGACCCACCCCAGTATCTACCACACCTATGAACTGCTGAAGCAAAAAAACTGCAGAACCAAAGCTGCAGGACCTCTATGACACAGGGCAACAAGACAACTGAGAGGAGTCCTGGTTCAGTATTGATGATGTAGCAGAAGTCAGATATCTCGAACCAGATCAATGAATCATTAGATTGAACATTTGCAAGTAAAGCTGTGTGGGCAAAGGGGCATACTGTGGGACACACTGTGACACTCTGTGGGACACAATGTAACACTCTATGGGACACACTGTGACACCCTGTGGGACAACACTGTGACACTCTGTGGGACACACTGTGACACTGAAGCTTCCACAGCCAAATATTTTAATGTTACTTTTTTCTCTTTCTCCTCTTTTTTATTATTCTTCTGTTTGTTGTTTGTTGCTTGTTTGTTTGTTTTCTTAGAAAGGAGATTGCAAGGGTGGTGAGCAGATATGGAGGGACAGAGAGATGAATTGGATTGGGATACATGATGTGAAATTCACAAAGAATCAATAAAAAGTTTAAAAGAATTAAAAAATAATAATAATTTTAAAACTGGGTTAATTTCCTCACACAAATCTTCTAGAAGGGAATGAATTTGTTCACTGGAAACTTGAATTCCTAGAAAACCCACAAGCCTAAGCATAACCGCATAAGCAAGGCTTGACTCTCACCATACCGTGGGCAAACAGATCATGCCAGCAGGCTATTGACCTCAGCAGCCTAGGTGGGAGCTGTGCTGTCAAGCAAGGGGGCCACAAGCCACAGCACAGCTATTACACATAAGTGCCCATGTGTAAAACACAAACCTGATTTGGAAGACGATACCTACCACCAATATAAGGTATTTCATTAACAACTCTATATTGATCAGATGCTGATAGCATTCTTGATATGTTTGGTGAGATTAAACATACTACTTATGGGACTGGGATTGTAGCTCAGTTAGAAGAGTGCTTGCCTAGTGTATACAAAGCCCTGGGTTCAATCCCAAGTACCACATAAAATGAGTATGATGGAACCCATCTGTAATCCCAGCATTGGGAAGTGGAGGCAGGAAGATCAGAAGTTCAAGGGCATCCTCAGCTATACAGTAAGTTTGAGGCCAGACTGGAATACTAAGAAAAAATAAATAAGGATTTGCTTGTGTGGTGGTTTTAATATGCTTGGCCTGGGCATTTTTAGGAGGTGTGGCTTTGTTGGAATAGGGGTGACCTTGTTGGAGGAAGTGTGTCACTATAGGGGTGGACTTTGAAACCCTCCTCCTAGATGCCTGAGAAAAGTCTGCTCCTGGCTTCCTTTGGATGAAGATGTAGAACTCTCACCTCCTCCAGCATCATGCCTGCCTGGATGCTGCCATGCTTCCTGCCTTGATGATACTGGACTGAACCTCAGAATCTGTAAGCCAGCCCCAATTAAACGTTTCTTATAAGAATTGCCTTGGTCATGATATCTCTTCACAGCAATGGAAACCCTAACTAAGACAGCTTCTTCTTATATTTCTAAAGTGGCTATATATATATTTATAAAGAACTTGTGTGTGTGTGTGTGTGTGTGTGTTCTATAAATACCGAGACTTTTCATACATGTTGGCCACATGTGATCAACTTTACTTTCTCTACCTCTGGACTCTATTACTCAGTAAATGGATTCTTCTAGCCTTCCTGGCTACTTTTGAGTAACATGGTGTCCAGTGTGTGAGTAATTTTGTATTCCTCTTGCTAAATCCCAAGCCATCAGTTTTTATTATATAAAGTTAAGCCCTCAAGAAATATTTTCATTATGCTAACATCAGTTAAGAGTTTACTTCCTTTAATGCTGTAAATTAAGAGAGGATTTAATGTCCCCTCTTACCCTAGTCACAATTAAATGAATGTCATAAAAACTGGGCCATTCCTGGAATGTTCACAACTTACAAGGCTAAAGGTGTCACTGCCTTCATGACAACCATCTCCATGGCAATTTATGGAGAGGAAGGCAATGCTGATTCCGGTCAGGTTTCACCCGTCCACTTAAAACTTTCTTCTTGCTTCTTGGTAATTGTCCCCATTGCATTTCCTGAAGCTCTTCGATATCTGATCTGTTCACCACAGAGTGTTATTTTTATTGCCATATAAAATGGAAAACATTTTTGAATTATAATTGGAATACCTGTCTGGATTCCCATTTGATACCAAATAATTTAACCCTGGCTAATAAGGCACATGTACCCCCCAATTTTCCCATGGAAAGGTTTATCCTGCCTCTGGAATATAGTTAATTGTCAAAGGCCATGTGTAGTGATTAATGAGCACATCTCTTCCTCTTTTGCCCTGTGAGGGAAACTACAGCTTTCTAATGTGGCATTAGATGAGCTGTGATGGTTTGGCAGTGTTCTACACTACAAAACTAGAACATACTGGAGGCAGCCGATCTTACCCAGCACTCAGTACAAAAGGATGGCAGCTGCTTGAACCATGACTTGGATTTCCAAGGAAACAGAAAGATAACTTAAGCCACTTTTTATTGACAAAAAATAGGTAGTAACATTATTCTGTAGAATTCCAAGACCTGAGTTTATTCTTCCAAAGATTCTAAGCAGAGAGAGTTATACAGTGAAGATTTGTGTCTGTGCTAATTAGTAGTCCCTGCTTTGGCTCAGGTCTATAAGCTGTCAAAATGAGGACAGAGAGACCAGAATGCTATGGAATTCTTGAAGAAGTGCTTCTTCAACAAATGCAAATTTGTATCCCAAAGGATCACATCAGTTCTTCTGGCTATAACCACAGCCTAGGAACTTGCTAGACATGCCCTCTACCCCTGAGCTCCATCTCTGGCTTCTGACAGTGTGATAAACACCTTCTGCCTGGCTTGGTTTTTCTGAATGTTGACTTCATGTAACCATTTTTGTCTTTTAGAAAGATTCATCTCCCCATAAAATGAAGAAAAAAAAAAAGAGTGCTGTCTGCATCTTTTTAATTCCTTTTCTGACTGTCTTGATTATGGTTTCTATGACTGTGAAGAGACATCATGACCACAGCAACTCTTAAAAAGAAAACATTTCATTGGGGATGGCTTACAGGCTCAGAGGTTTAGTCCATTATCGCCATAAGCACAGTGGCACACAGGCAAACACAGTACTGGAGAAGGAGCCGAGAGTTCTGTATCTGGTGCAGCAGGGGAGACAGAGAGAGACAGAAAGAGAGACAGAGAGAGAGAGAGAGAGAGAGAGAGAGAGACAGAGAGAGAGACAGAGACAGAGAGACAGAGAGAGAGACAGAGAGACAGAGAGACAGAGAGACAGAGAGCCTGGCTTGAGAATGTGAACCCCCAAAGCCCACCCTCAGTGACACACTTCCTCCAACAAGGCCATACTTCCTAATGATGCCAATCCCTGGTGACCTGGTCTCTATGAGCATAGGGGCCATTCCTTTTCAAACCACCATGCTGACACAGCTTGTTACTTTTTATATTTAGTTGTCTTCTTTCTCACATTGGTTGGTTGGTTAAGATGTAGGAGGACATGAAATCCAGTTGGTTTTATTTTCCTTTTAAGAATGAAAAGCATCTCAGGGGTCATGTTCCTTTTATGTATTTAGTTTATGTGTACAGGTGTTTTGTCTACATGAATGCCCAAGCTCAGGCTTTCTGAAGGCTGTGTCCAGGGCATCGACTACCAAATTCTACAACCTCGCACTTTTACACTAAGCTTATGCCTTTCACACTCAGCTGGGTTTGACCAAAAGCTTCATTTCTTAGCAAATGGAACTAACATCCAAAGAGACCAATGGCCTGAGTATGACCCATTCCTGGTCCCTGACAAAAGACAGAACCAGACTCTCGATGACCACGCCACCACTCTCTCCAGTGTGACACATCCTCAGCAATCTTTAAGAGGTTTTGAGTGTCACCGGGTCATTACTGTGTGTTTCAGCACCATATCCATGACATCCACTCCTGTATGTGGAAAAAATCACCAGATAATTGATAGTTGACTAAAATGTGAAAACTTACAGGTTGCCAAAGGCTAACATTACTTTCATATAGACCCTAGTAACTGGGGCTCTTGCATTAAAAATCTGTTGTCTTTGGCTGGTAATTCTCACCTGTGGGACATTTGGAATATGTGCCATCATTCACATGTTAGAGAAGAATTAATTTCCTAGGGCTGTCCAACCTGGACCTGACCAAAGCAAACTTATCTGAAAACAGAGCCCATTGTGTAGCTATCACCAGCAAGAAAGCCTTTCTCCATACAGTTAAATCAAGAAAAGAATGTATTAAAAACATATTTACCCTATTCATGTCTTTTTTCCTAACTCAACCTTGATCAAAGAAAGGAAAGTATATCATTACTATCCTCTCAATTTTAAATATTTTAATCATAAAGCCAGTTAGCAATTTTCCACACTGTCCAAAATAGATCTGATGGTACATCCCAATGAACATTTTAGGATTTGGTCCTATACATCCATGACACTGGTTCTTCCTATGTTTTCAATGAAATGAAGAGAAATTGCTCACCACCGTCCATACTACCATCTCATTTATGCTGTCTCTCCTCTTTTCTCACAAATAACTGAAAAAAAAAAAAAAAAAACTTTAAATTTGTATTCCAGGAGTCTGTTTCCAATAGTATAATCATATCTACTTAACTTGTTCTAAATGAGTGGTCTTCTAAGTAGCCTGTGTATAAAACTTTACCCTCAGCTCTCTGAAAATCCCAGGGGAGTCAGTTTCTAAGTCCTCTGGTGCCTTAGGGTCTCTTTCTTGAATTGACACCCCCCCCCCCAGAACAACTACACTCAGGCCAATGGTTCTGGTCTCTGTTTCCTCCTCCCCTTTCACAGAAGCCCTTTTCCAGCTGACAGAAAGAAAGGCAGACCCCATCCCTGCTGGATCTCACACCCTGCACTACTATGCAATGCAGAAACCTCTGGAAACAAAGGCACTTCAAACACTGCTGTTGAGAAAGTGTCTGACTGGCCACATACCGTTTCTAAGACAAATGATTTCCAATCTGTTGCTTTATTCTAGGTAAGTAAAAATAGAGTGAATCCACTGGGGGGAGAAAGGGAGGGAGGGAGGGAGGGAGGGAGGGAGGGAGGGAGGGAGGGAGGGAGACAGAAGGCAGAGAGAGGGGTATTAAGAAATAAAGAAAGCAGAGAAAGAGAGAGAAAGAACAGAGAAAGAAAAAAGGAAAGGAAGGAAGGAAGGAAGGAAGGAAGGAAGGAAGGAAGGAAGGAAGGAAGGAAGGAAGGCAGACTCTTAGTTGTGCTCCACTGAAGGATTATGGGTAATCTCTGGAAATCTGACTGGGACTAGTAACAATGACTGGGCTGTGGGCAGGGTGCTTGCAAACATAAAAATAAAAAGGATGAGATACTGACACTGTGGTTCTAGACCAGGCATGAGACTTAGTGGTACAGAGTTTGTGGAGCATGTGTGAAACTCTGGCTTCAATCCAACACTGTGAAACAATATCTGTAGTAACTATATAAGTGATAATATATAGTCATCCAGAGTGACAAGACAAAAAATTTTCCAGCTGATTTTATTTTTATTTTTATTGGTTATTTGTTTACATTTCAAATGTCAATCCCCTTCCCAGTTTCCCCTCCACAAGACTCCTATCCCCTCCTCCCTCCCACTGCCTCTATAAGGGTGCTCCCCTACCCACCCACCCACTCCTGCCTCAGCAGCCTAGCATTCCCTTATCCTGGGTCATCAAGCCTCCACAAGACCAGAGGGCTCACCTCCCAGTGATGCCAATAAGGCCATCCTCTGCTACATAACCAGCTGGAGCCATGGGTACCTCCTGTATACTCTTTGTTTGGTGGTTTAGTCCCTGGGAGCTTTGGGGGGGCACTAATTTTATTTTTAATATCTAATAAATTAGCCCAACTTATAATGAATATCTGTATTTTAAAAACTGTGATAACATTTTGAGATTTCTAATAAGAAAAAACGTTAAGACAACTGAGTTTTGGTGTAAGTTGCCGTGATATTTAGACTCAAACTTACTAGGTACATTTAAAAGAGTTGTAATAAAATAATTTAACAACAGGAATGTAATAGTTTAATTTCAAATTTTTCATGTTTACATATGTTGTACATTACAATGCTCTAGATTAAAAGGTTGTGTCCTTGGCGCTTTTGAAGATAAGCCTTCGGGAAGTAATGAGCTTGACAAATGTTTATCTACCTTGACCTTAAACTCCAGACCTGATGTCTCTTGGTCAAACCACCCAGATTGCATATGGTATTTTGTAAAAACAGTCCAAACTGACCAACATATACATTATTTCAGCTATTTAAATCTATAGTATAATTTCTGTAAGTTAGGGCTAGGAACACAATGGCTCTATCTTTAAAGTCCCTGCTGTGCAAACATGAGCACCTGAGTTTATTACTCAGCACCCATTTGAAATGTAGGATGCCATGTCACACATCTGTCACTCCAGTGCTGTGGGGGTGGAGGCAAGGGACCAGCAGATCAGTGGTCAGCCAGATCAGAGAAATTAGTGAACCCCAAGTTCAAGTGAGAGACCTGTCTCAAAAGGAAGGTAGAGAGTATTTGAGGAAGATACCAGTTGTCAATCTTTGGCCTCTCCATAAGCACACATGTACATATGCCCACAAACACATACAAATACCACACGCATGAAACTTTTTTCAGAACTTAAAATAAGAGAAGGAATGCTTTTAATGTTTTAAAAATACAAGAAGAAAATGCTTGAAGACACCCTGAGCCAATTCCAAAGCTTTTTTGGTCGTTCTTTTCAGTATACTTCCTTGAGCCTATATTGAATGCCCTTAATAGAAATATCTTAAAGGTTCACAATGTCTTGATTAAATCTTATCCCCGAGCTGCACCTAAAATTACTTTATAATTCCTGTGTCTTTTTATTTCTACTTAAACATCTCAGACTCACATTTTATAAATGGTAATTCTAATTCTTCAGTGGCCCCAAAATCCTTTCCTACCATAGATATGCTTAGACAACATGGAGGTGTATTATTACTTACCATAGTAAAATAAAATTAATTATAAACCCAGAGCCCCCAGCTCACTGCACTTCTTTCCCACGCATGTCTGAAGCTCACAGGAAAGAACAGCCGGGGTAGCCAGACATCCATTAATAGATTTCCTTTGCTCACGCTCTTCCTTAGGGCAAAAACAATCTGCCAACAAACCTCCAGCCCAGCTATATTTGTAAATGAAGAAAAAGGGCAACAGGACAGTAATATCCATATTCCACCCCCACCTACCACACAGACAATCTGACTTTTTTATTTAAATGAGGATTGAAGAAGTCTAATCATGGTTTGGGATTGTCCATAAGATTAAACATTACAGAACCAAAATGTCAAGGTTATTATGCATCTCATATGCCACAACAATATTGACAATTTTTTAAGAAAAGGTTTATTAGTGGCTGAAAAGGGCTTAGGAAATTACTATACATTAAGAAGCCTGTAATTCTCTGAACCACCCCCAGTCTCTGAGAGTTGATTGAGCTTCTGTGTCTACCCAGGACAGTATGAGCCACAACCTTATAGCACCCACATCCAGGCCTTTTGCCAAGGCTTCCACTCTACCCTGGATATATCAAATTACAGATCTGTCAAAAGCCAAGTTCTTCCCAACATACTGATGAGAGATACTGATTGGGGTGACCTCTAGGCTCAAAACCTTCAGTGGCGAAAGAAAGCAAGGAAAGAAAGGTAATGGAAGAGGGAGAACGGGAAGAAAAATATATCCCAGTCTCAGCAATCAAGACATATAACAGGGGAGGCAAAAGACTAGGAGAGAACGTGTTCAACAAGGTGTGCTGTTCAAATGCTTAGTCATGACTTAAAAATCAGATACAACCTATAGACACAGCAGGGAATGACAATCAGCTAACCTCTTAATTAGGGTACCTCCTTAACCTTCTAGAATCAATTCTGACTTTTTGTTCCATACAATTAAGAAGTCTTGCTGCTTACTAAATATAGAAATGCCCCTGGACAGATGCGAACGAATTTCCACTAACACGTTTGCCTTTTGCTACCTCACATTCCACCACAGGGATCCAGGCTCAGTCAAAGTCATGCTGAGGTTCCCGAAAACAAGGGATAGGACAGAAGTGAAGCCAGTATTTTCCTTTCAGATAAATGTATAATTAAAACCCTGATTCATGGATTTGCTAATTGAACTTCCTGCTGTGGACTTAGGACATACTTGGCAGGAAGAATAAGGAACTGTTCCAGAGAGCTCAAATTGCCTTTTTATTTAAAAAAAAAAAAAAGGAATTTGATACGTCTGTCTTGGAGGAGTGATTAGAAATAAAAGAATGTGCATGATATGCTAACGGTAGGAATGTGATAGGTGCAGATGAAGCAGGGAGTACACTGTCTGCAGGAGGGACCTATGCTCTTGCAACTTAGGTCATTAAGCTGAAGGTGTTTGCTACTTTCCATCCATGGAATGGCCAGCAATGGCAGCCCCCGGGCACATCCTGCTGTTTGTACCCTCACTGAGATGTCAGGCATTACATCAACAGCGCACAGCACACTCTGCTAAGCAATTGGGTTTGCGAGTTGTTAGAGGATAATCTTGGCCCTAGGGAAGAAACCCTAGGCTGCTCCAGAGTGGTGACACTTTGGCAGGTCACCCCTAAGTATTGTCAGATCTGTGCAAATGCCTTAAGCACCCCAGATTCTGGACTTAAGCTCACTGACTAGATACTGCTGGGCGACCTCATCCTGTGAGCTCTGTCTTTACTATATAGGAAAAACACAAGGACTATTTGTGAAAGTTATGAGTAAGTTTACATATTTCCCTATCTCTTGTTAAAAAAAAAATTCCCAAACCAGTCTTCATGAAGACTCGAGAAGCAGACCCTGTTGTGAAAGCCTGCTAGCTTAAGGGCAAAGAAGGCCCCCAGCTGACCTTCCTCCTCAACTGATGGCCTAGAAAGGGGAAAAAAACAGTTCTCACATTCCACGCTGACTTAAAAACCCTTTCAACTGAACATCCCTCCTTTTTTACTTCCTGGGTATCTCTCTATCCATCCTTCTGACTTCCTCTCACTCTCTATGGTTTTTTCCCTATGTCCCTTCCCTGTCAACCGGTTGCTTGCTCTGCCTCTTAACCTATGGTTGACTTTATTCGATCCTATTTACAATAAACAGAAGGCTCTTGGATTAAAGGTGTGTGCCAGGTCTGAGCCATACCACGACTAGAAACATGCTTTTCCAGTACACAATCGCAGGTTTCACAGCTACCCTGCAACCATCTCTTTTCTTGGTTTAATGAAAACTCCACACGGCATTTTTCCAGCCCGTACACCCTCAAACCACTGTCCCATGTATGTGCCATAGACTTGGAGCCTAGTCAGGGTAGAGAGACTCAGGAGAGAGAATGTTTCCACATGGCAGTGAGAATTGAAAAGAAGACTCATGTGGGACATGTTGAACCCACTAATACCTTTGGAAATTAAGTATTCCTGGGCTGGGGGATCCTCACTGATAGTGATAATGACCACAAGAAAAGGAACCAAGAGGTCGGTCGTCAAAGCATCAACACAACTAGACAGAGACCTCTTAAAAACTTCTTCAGTAAGAAAGTTATCTATTCAAGGGTCAGCAGTTATAACTTACTGCCTGGAAAAAAAAACATAATCTCCTTTTAAAAATTCTCGGCTCCCTCTGAGTCTAATTTTTCACATTCTGATTAAACATTACTCTGTCTGTTTTTGCCCTTAAGAAATCCTCACACAACTAAAATACCACTTAAAAGAAAATGGTATCCAGACTTGCTATTTACCTTTCGGATTTTACCTATAATATAAGCACATTTATCTCTCCAGGGATTTGTAGTGTACACTGCATAAATCTCTCACTTTAATAATACAGCCCCATGGCAATTTAAATCTTAGCTATTTCTGAAACATCATATTGGTAAAGTAATCCTACTACATAGGGTTTTCCTTTTCACACATATGCCAAAATGAGATGTACCTGCTAAATTGTACCGCAGGCACAGAACTGCAGCCTGTTGTTATTAAGAAAGGTTGCAGAGATACCTGTTCTGCCAAGTGCTTGCATATTTAAATTTCTAAAAGCCTGAGATGACAGGCTATCTGTTGTGTGTCTAAAGATAAAAGTGCCTCCCTCCGCTTTAACCAGACAATGAGAGGCACCGAACACAAGCCATGCTAATCCCCAGCTAGCCTGTCTGCCTTCATAATTGGGTTGCCATTGTGTCTAAGAGGTAGGATTAATTTCCTATAAGACATAAATAGCAACATGGCTGCAAATTTCTTCCCTACCTCTAACATGCAGACATACAGGACTCAGAAAAAAAAAAAGTACAATCTCTTTCCTTGGCTAGTGTGGAATCTCCACTCCTACTAAGGGGGGTTGTGGAGATAACCTCTTCTTTCATAGGAAAGCTCCTCTCATTGTAGAAAGGTCTTCCAAGGTGCATGGTTGCATGTGTGACTTTATTACCATGGGGGCATTTCGCCTGCCTGTTCATCCCTTTCCACTCTTGCTAATCACTCCAGCACTCAACGCAAGGAGCATGACTATGGCAGAGATCTACAGGTGACTCCTGACCTCTCAGGATTTTGTCTCCGGCATATAAATTATTTATCGTGTTGTTCCTTCTCATAAATGTTCTTTCTGTGCTGGCCAACTTTGTGTTAATCACCACAGAGGCTGAGTGACAGGGCTCAGAATCTCCTTAGAATTCCTCCCTAGCAGTAACTAGCCTGAGCATTCACTCACTGCACAGTGAACCTACAGAAAAGGCAGAAACTGTGTTTAAGGAAAGCAAACAAGAGTTTTCCCTCACTTCCCCCTTCAAGATGAGTTGCACCCCCCAGTTGAAATTAAAATACAACCCACTAATTGAATTATTTACTAAGAAATATTTACTAAGTATCTACCATGTGTTAAATGCCCTTTTAAGTCTTAGAGAAAACAAAGGTAGTAGTGAAGAGCAGTCTAACCAGTCGCTTTCAGATGGGAGTGACTCCACCCCTTCTCTTGCAGACTTTAGGCAACATCTGGGGGCATTTCTGATGTCATAGAGAGGCAAAAGAGTGCTGCTGGTACCAGGCAAGTAGAAACCATGGCTGCTGCTTAGCAACCTGTACAGCACAGGACAGCTGCCCACCACAAAGATTTATCTAGATCTAAAGTCAATACTGTTGAGGTTGAGAAACACTGCCTTAAAATAGAAACGCGATTAAGTGGCCATCTGAAATAGCAACTTATTTTTCTGTTCTCTGATCTTTCCCTCTCCCGTCCACTGCAATTACATAAGTAGAACTGGCTCTGTTCCTTGCCTCAGGGTAAGCCAAATGTAAAACAGGAAAACAAAGGTACAAGTCTTAGTATATATGTGTGTGTGTGTGTGTGTGTGTGTGTGTATTTTAGGAAGAGAATTTGAGATCAAAGACTTTCCTGTAGAAATTTGAAATGTGAAGAGAATCCCCAAGATAAAAAGGTTCTCACAAATTAGGGACATTGGCAAGAGAGGGGGCCTATATGTCTCATGCACAGAGGAACCTGGGTTTTGCTTCCTGACCGCATACCCCAAGAAGAAAAGGAAGTGGCTGAATATTTATCTGGATCATGGCAGCCCTGCTGAAGAACACGGCCACTGAGATCCAAACCTGGGAGTGGCATGTCCACGGAGGGTACTAAGAACAATGATGGCTGCCTAAGTAAAAGCCATAGCTCCGGGTCCTTGAGCTGCCCTGAGAGCCACATACAGTCTTGGGCAGTCTATGGGGAGAAGGTTGTCAATCACTTTTCATTGCTGTGATGAGCACCTGAGCAAGTCAACTTAAGGGAAGGACTGTGTGGTTCGTGGCTGCAGAGGTCTCAGCCCATGGCCAACTGACTTCACTGCTTTTAGGTCATCAGTGAGTCAGAACAGAGACAGAAGGACGTGACAGGAGAAAGGGGCCGCCCTCGTCACCGTCAGTAAGCAGGGCAAGAGAACACAAGTCACACCCTTTCAGGAAACATCCCCCGTGTCTCAGTTGGGTTATTATTGCTATGGTGAAACACCACGACCAAAAGCAAGCAGAGGAGGAAAGGGTTTGTTTGGATTAGACATCTACACCATAGTCCATCACTGAAGGAAGTCAAGACAGGAACCCAAAAAGGGCAAGAACCTGGGGTCAGGAGCTGATGCAGAGGCCATGGAGGAATACCGCTGACTGGTTCCCCCTCCAAGACTTACTCAGCCTGCTTTCTTATAGAACCCAGGACCACCAGCCCAGAGATGGCACCACCCATCAATCTCTAAGAAAATATGGTGGCGCACACCTTTAATCCCAACACTCGGGAAGCAGAGGCAGGCGGATTTCTGAGGTAGAGGCCAGCCTGGTCTACAAAGTGAGTTCCGGGACAGCCAGGGCTATACAGAGAAACCCTGTCTCGAAAAACAAAACAAAACAAAACAAAACAAAACAAAAAAAGAAAATACCAGCAGTCAGATATTATGGACCTATTTCCTCAACTACGTTTCCTCCCTTCTTCAGTTAATTCTAGCCTGTGTCAGGTTGATACAAAACTAGACAACACACCCAGTGACCCATTTTCTCCAATAAGACTCGGCCTTCTGGTTTTCACTGCCTCCTAATGATATCATTAAATTATGATCCCATCTGTGTATAATCCACTGGTGAGGCTAGAGCCCTTGTAATCCAGTTCCTTTTTCAAAACCATTATCTGCATCCACACAGTTAGCACAGAAGCCTTCTCAAACAGCTGAATATAGAAACTAAAGGAAGCTGGGCTGTCGCGCTGGCTCATTAGGTGACAGACCTTTCCACACAAGCCTTGTGAGCTGAGTTCAATCCCCAGACCCATGGTGAAAGGAGAAAACCTACTCCTGGAACTTGCCCTCTGACCCCACAAGTACACTGTGACACTCATGTGCCTAAACTCATATAGACATCACACAATATCAACACTAGCAATAACAACAAAAAAATAAAATTGGAATAAAAAAAACTAAAGCATTTTAAATCTGAGAAACAAGAGAGCACAGAGAAAATGAGGCTTTACAGGGCAAAGCTCAGCGGGGAATGATTTCCAGTCTCTCCTGGGCTCACAGAAAATATCCGATTTATACTCAGGACACAGGACTGTACACAGGACAATCATTGCAGCAATGTGTACTTCCTCACCTAGGACTCAAGCCATAGCAACAGCCCCTGTTTGCAACTAAAAAAAAAAAAAAAAAAAAAAAAAAAAAAATTCTTGTTACAAAAAGGATGAGAGAATGAGCCAACAGAAGCTCACTGTTTCTTAAGTCACATTTGCTCACATTCCGTTGGCCGAAACAAGTCATATGATGGAGGCAAATCTCAAGAGGTAGGAATGAATATGTCTTTCATTATGAAGAGAGAGAAATTATGCTATATTACTATTATGCTAGTACACATCATAAAGAGCAGACATCAGACATAATGTAACTATGAGCTGAACTGAGACTGAATATGGAAAACCCAGCAATCAGGAAAAGCACTATAAACCGAGGTGGGAATAGAGAGAGGAATTTGAAGCTGCCTATGGCCTACTGTGTCCAGGAACTGAACAGCTATCCACCTATTGGCTTAGACAGTGAGCAAACAAATGCAATAGATAGACCAAGTTGCCCATGATCACTCTGGAAAGCAGCTAATTAGACCTGGTTTTAAAATTCGCATTCATTCCAACTCATGGCACGAATGGGTAAAACTTTAAAATGAAAGAATAGGAGGATATCTGTGAGGCAAAAAAAAAAAAGAAGCAAAGAATAGAGTCATGTGGGTAGGATTTTTCATTGCACAAGAGTAAAAGTCCACTCTGATCTGAACAGCAGTCCTGAATTGAAGAGTTGTAATAAGTAAAGATCTGGTATACAGGGCAGTAGTGCCCTAAAGAAAGAGAATAGATTGAATCAAGGTATCTTGTCACTAATAACAGGGAAACCAGAAACAAGTTATAATAGACTCTTAAGTTGAGCTCTCTCATTTGTGAAATCAAACGGTGTGGGAAAGGGAATACAAGGGTAGATGGTGCTTAAACTCTGTTATAGAGGTAATGCATAGAAGCCTCTGAAGACAGAGAGCATATGGAAGTGCTTGAGTGCAAACCTAACAACCCAAGTTCAAAGTCTGGTACACATTTAAAATGCCAGATACATAAATACACACTTATAATCCTAGCACTTCTGCAGGGAGATAGACAGGGGCGGGAAAGCAACCATACACTACCAGGCTGACTAGTTACATAATGCAGTGACAGAGAGGGACCCTGCTTCAAAAAACAAGGTGAAAGAAAGGCAAGAACTGACTTTCAAAAGTTGACCTCTGAATGTCACATTGCATGTCATTTTACACACACACATTCACATACACACACACATACACTACTGCCACTGCCACCACCACATGTACACACAAAAAGAAAGCTAATAGATGTTAAGAAAAGAACATTAACTCAACACTTCAAGGTCCCTTGCTTTATTAAATTTCCTTCCCAGTTCCTGGGTTTTCCAGCTCCAGGCTACAAGAAACTAAGCTCACAACAATTATAACCACCTGACCCCAAAGCTAGAGTGATATCCCAGCCCTCCCTTCTCACTGTCCTACCAGACAAAGCCTCCTGATCTTCTACAGGAAGCCAGCATCACTGATATGATGAATGGGGTTGGTAAAAAATGAATATAACAGGGATACGTTATGCAGAATGGAGAATGGGGAGGGTGACAGTAAGAAAGGACAACCAGAGAATGTTCGTGGCTGTTTGGGTGAGGAGACTCATAAGGAGGAAGGCTGTACAGACATCGAGGAAGGAGTGTTTAAGTGTCATTTCCAAAGTGGATGGAAAGACACAGGTCTCTGAGTGTTTAAGGTGTGAGACCTCCAATGGCTTCCTTTAGAAATAGACTCTTAAAATCATTTAAGTGACTCAAATTCCACCCCCTTCACCTCCTATGGGTAAAATTGGTTCTGTGCTCTTTAACAAAACAGAAATTTGACCATTTTAAAATCCTCTAACAACCACATATATGGGAGTTGTCACTCTCTAAAATTGACTAGATATGCTTTAGGTGCAATTTTAAAGGACCTACTGATGATGCCATGTACCTGTGGTTGTATGCTGAATACAGAATGAGTATGACTGCCTATTAAATTTTACCTGGATTTGCCTCCTGACTCAGTGGGAAAAATAAGACAAGACTTTTCTATAGTAAAATATATGCTCTTGTGTTTAAATTAACCTTCAGCCTGATCATTTACAGCCCATTTGTACCCTTGCCAGAGCTAATTGTAGGAACTGCTCAAGGTCAGTCTTGCCTAGACAGTTCAATTATGGTCCATACTGTGTTTCTTAAATCCCAGTCCTGTGCTATACAAAGACCAACAGAGACTGTGAGAGTAACAATTGCAATGCTTTCCACCCCAAAGAACAATCCATTTATTCCAAGTAGGTTATCCAGATATGTGTATAGATAGATATGAGATAAAGATATACTTATTTTTATACAAGTATATATACATAATTACAAATATGTATATATATGCATGTTTATGTATGTGTGTATGGATGGATGGATGGATGGATGACGGATGGGTACATAGATAGATAGATAGATAGATAGATAGATAGATAGACATATACCATAGCAAAGCATCCAAAACACAATACATTTCAAAAATCTTAAACAATTTTTGACACCATGATGTCAAAAGTGAGAATGAGAATAGATGGGAGGGATTCTAGTCTGGTTGTCCATTGGGTGACTTATCCACACTGGGAGGGAGACATGAGCCAAATTCAACTATCTTGGAGAAAGAAGAGAGAGGTCTAGTCCTGTCCATGGGCATCAGTGGGGATTGTTGACAGAAATTGGAATGTTGGTGAAGGAGCGTGTGCATATGGACACAGACAACCCTGCTCCTGGTGGCATAGAGCAGAGGCTATTTTTGCAGATGGTCTCTATCTTCTGCACATCACTAATTTTAGAATCATTTATTAATCATAAAGTGTTTGATCTTGGCTAAAAGACAAACTGTCCCTCTTTTAACTGTTCTTGTGTTTAAATTAACCTTCAGCCTGATCATTTACAGCCCATTTGTACCCTTACTGGAGCTAATTGTAGGTACTGTGCAAGGTCAGTCTTGCCTAGACAGTTCAATTATGGTCCATACTGTGTTTCTTAAATCCCAGCCCTGTGCTATACAAAGACAGAGACTGTGAGAGTAACAACTGCAATGCTTTCCACCCCAAAGAACAATCCATTTATCCCAAGTAGGTGACCCAGTTATTACAGTAAGGCCTCTGGAAGGAGAATGCAGAGCGACAGGAGATGCAAGCAGATTGCTTCGGCTTTGGAGATGAGAGGCACAATGAGAAAAAAAGGGAGTCTTTTGAGAGAAGAGGTCCAAAAGAAATCATTCTGGGTAAAGGAAGGGGATGTCACAGGTAGAAGACAGACTGGTAATAGAAGGAAAAGCCAGAGGCTAAAGTTGTACTCAGCAATAACGATTGCACACCAACATTTTCCTGTGTCTTTGAGAATTAATACATAAAGCAAACATGAGCCAGGTAAGCTCCTTTGGGGCATGAGATATGATGTGAATACTTCCCCTCCTAAAGGGGAAATATTCACATCCTACTCACACATGAAAATATCAGATGCATTGGCTTCATTTCTTAATTATTTTCTCTTGGAAATCTTTGAGGCCCTCTGTTAAATTCATATAAACACTCAATAGCTTCTTGAAACCAATCAAAAACAAGAGTGCCACTAAATTTAAGAAAAATTGAGCATTTATTTTTAATTCCTTCTAACAGCAAACACCCTAATTTAAAGACACCTCCTAAGTCTTTTTGATATAGCCACACCTGTCTCAACACACAAACTACTAAAATCAACCTTCAGCATCAGAAAGTTCAGTGTCATCAGCAACCTAGTATCCTCTTAAAGTCACCGCCCTCTCCATTTCTTAGTTCACAAAAGTTTTCACAGGTGAAAAGTTTCCTACCATATGAGTAGAATATTAAGAAATGACTGGATAACACAAGAGTATTCAGCAACCTTTTATTTTCTTGAGACAAGGTCTTGCCATGTAGCCCAGATTAGCCCCAACCTCATAATCCTCCTACCTCAACCTTCCATATGTTGAAATTAGTGGTGTGTACTTCTACCCCAGACCATCAGGCATTAATTTTCTTTAAGGAAAAAAAGAAGAAGAAGAAATGTATCTTATGAGACACAGCATATTCACACAGCAGCTTTGACGTTGTCATGACACGGAGCACCACCTAGTAACTTTTCACATTCTGGGAGATGAGAATTCCCTGTTACTTAAGAAAATAAATCCTCCCAGGTCAAGGCTTTACCACTGGAGTGCACTGTGCTTTAGATCTTAAATATCCCCCAAATGCTCATGTGTTGAAGGCATGACTCCCATTGATGACGTTGTTGACAAGTGATGGGATCTCTAAAGTGGGGTCCAGTAGAGAGGAGTAAGCCAAGCTGCCACTGACTGAAACTTCACTAAACCATGAGCCAAAATAAATATTTCCTCCTTTTCAGTTGTTTACCTCAGGCATTTTGTCAGGGTAACTAAAAGCTAACTCACAAATAGCCTATTCTTCCCCCCTTACAATATGGGAAACTCTGATGGATTCAACGGAATTGCTTGAATAATATAAAAATTATAACCTCATTAACTCTCAAGTTAAAAAAAAAAAGCTCATTTCAAGTGTTCTATAGCATTACTCTTTCATCTATCAGGGAATTCACATGGGAATTTGTGCTCAACAATTTAACAAAGATGACAAGAAGAAAATAATAAATAGGAACTCACACAATATGTACTCACTGATAAGTGGATATTAGCCCAGAAACTTAGGATACCCAAGATATAAGATACAATTTGCTAAATGCATGAAACTCAAGAAGAATGAAGACCAAAGTGTGGACATTTTGCCCCTTCTTAGAATTGGGAACAAAACACCCATGGAAGGAGTTACAGAGACAAAGTTTGGCGCTGTGACGAAAGGATGGACCATCTAGAGACTGCCATATCTGGGGATCCATCCCATAATCAGCTTCCAAACGCTGACACCATTGCACACACTAGCAAGATTTTGCTGAAAGGACCCAGATATAGCTCTCTCTTGTGAGACTATGCCAGGGCCTAGCAAACACAGAAGTGGATGCTCACAGTCAGCTATTGAATGGATCACAGGGCCCCCAATGGAGGAGCTAGAGAAAGTACCCAAGGAGCTAAAGGGATCTGCAACCCTATAGGTGGAACAACATTATGAACTAACCAGTACCCCGGAGCTCTTGACTCTAGCTGCATATGTATCAAAAGATGGCCTAGTTGGCCATCACTGGAAAGAGAGGCCCATTGGACTTGCAAACTTTATATGCCCCAGTACAGGGGAATGCCAGGGCCAAAAAGTGGGAGTGGGTGAGTAGGGGAGTGGGGGGGAGGGTATGGGGGACTTTTGGTATAGCATTGGAAATGTAAATGAGGAAAATACCTAATAAAAATATTAAAAAAGAAAATAATAAATATATTTTTTAATTTTTCCAATAGCTTTGTATATTTCAGCAAAACCAGACTCCTTCCAAAATCTTAGAAACACATATTTTTAAGAAGAAGAAGAAGAAGAAGAAGAAGAAGAAGAAGAAGAAGAAGAAGGAGAAGAAGAAGAAGAAGAAGAAGAAGAAGAAGAAGAAGAAGAAGAAGAAGAAGAAGAAGAAGAAGAAGAAGAAGAAGCATAGATTCAAGTTAACTGAAATATAATTATTTCCCATTGAGACCCAAGTGGAGATGTGCGGGACTGAGTGGTGCTTACAGAAGAAATCCCAGTTTCTTCCACTAGCACTGCAACAAAATATCAAAATTGTGGCTGGCTCAACTCAGCTGTTCTGGCTCAAACTCCTCTCCAAGCTGACTGATTCAATTTGGCTTCTCTCAGCTTTTGACTGGATTGTTCTGCTTGGAAAGACTGCCTTTCAACTCCACAAACTCCACTGAACTAAACAGCTCTGAACCAAACTGAGCAAAACTGAATTGAACTGAACAGAACTGAACTGAACTGAACTGAACTGAACTGAACTGAACTGAACTGAACTGAACTGAACTGAACTCTCTCTCCCTCACTACTCTTTAAGTAGCCTCTCTTTCCTCTCTGTTGGCTGGCTATCTGTTTCCTCATGAGTTGGGCTTATCCTATCTCTAACACATTCTGTCAAATCTTTCTCTGATTTATCACTTTGTCTACCCCTCAATTAGACATCACTTATTGTTTAGAACTAATGGTGTGTACTAAAGGCATATCTGCATTCCAGTCCAAGGGATTAAGGATGTGTCCAAAATGTTATGTAATCCCTTGCCAGAACATCCATGTTGCTGGATTAAAATTCCTCTACATCTTCCTCCTTTCTGTTTAACCTAAAAATTATATACAGTTTAACTATTACAATGGGCTTTTAACTAAAAGTGCTCCAAACAGAGAGGGAAGGCAAGTAAGCCTAAACAGACAAACGACTACTAATGTTCCATGATGTTTAACAACCAACTATCAAGACTTGGCAAACCTAACTGGAAGGTGGTCATGCATGACTTTAATCCCAGTACTGTAGAGGCAGAGGCCAGAGGATCTCTGTGAGTTCAAGATTAGCCTGCTCTACAGAGCTAGTTCTAGGAGAGCCAAAGCTATACAAAGAAACCTTGTCTCAGGGGGAACAAAAAGATAAATTTTTCTGTAGCATCTTCTGGCTTCCATGATATTAATTTTCCTACAATGGGCTTCTCTCATCTGATATCAGCCTACTCACAAGCTTCTGTATGGGCAGGCTCTGGTGCACCTCTACATGACAACCACAGCCCTTCCTCCAAGGTACTATGACATGAAGGTTTTGCCATAAGGGAAAAGTCAAACTCCCCTGGACTTTGATATATTATACCTTTCTCTTTTGTATTACTGTATATTATTGTGTTCTTATTTCATATATTTCTGAACTCAAACTTTGTTTTAAGCTTCATTATCCTCAATGTACTGTGCTTCAAAGCATGTAACTTCAATTTTCATAAAAATCTATTTCTTACATAAGTTTATACGTGAGTCTATTAATGTTCACTCGTTCGGCACTTCCTGTCTAACTTCTTCTCAATCTCATAAATATGAAATGGAAGGAGAGCAGGAAGCATGCATAAGACCATTTTTATATATTTACATAATGAAAAGTCATAAGTAATGTGAACAAAAAGTCGAAAGGGATCCCAATACATGGCAGCTCAGATCATCTTGATAGATGGACCATCTTGCAAAGACTCTGCTAAAATAGCAGTTGGGACAGCAGATTTCTCTTTAAATGATGGTGGTTGTTGTTGTTGTGTTGTTTTGCTATTTGAGATAAGATTTTATGTAACCCAGGCTGGCCTTTCATTTGTATGTAGCTAATGATGGCCTTGAACTCCTGATCCTCTTACCTGTATCTCCTAAATGTTCAGATTACAGGCCTGCAACACCATGCCCAGCTAAGAAGATGATTTTTAGGACAATCTTTAAAAACAATCAAAAATGAGTTGGGTATGGTGACTAGTGCCTCCAACCCCAGAACTCAGGAGGCAGAGTGGGGAGGATCTCTGAGCTCCAGGCCAGCCTGGTCTTCAAAGATCTAGTGTTGTTACACTGAGAAACCCTGACTCAAAGAACAAAAGAAGGATTTAAAATATTCTAATGTGCTCATCAGCATGGTCTACAGGTGTGAAATGTGTGAGTATCAGAAATGAGACCTTTTCTGGACTTCCTTTAAAGGTTCATGTGATTAGCCACTCACTCTTCCCATTGTACAAAATAGCTCAGAGCTGCCACCAGAGCATGCCAATCACACAGAGAAATTCCATTCTTGCATTCCTTCATAATCATGCCTTGCAAAGTAAAACTCTCTTACTTGATGACCTACCTCATTCACCAGTCTTGACTCCAAGTGACTTTAGACATTCCAAAAGATTAAATGTAACCTCAAAGAATAAAAAATGTCAAAGTTTAAAAAGGTTCCCAATCTAGTTATGGTTGTGCCTGCTTGTCACCCCAACACTCTGGAAGCTGGGGTAAAGAACTGTGTCTTTGTGACCAATGTGACAGTGACCAGGATGAATGGGATTAAAGGGAAAGGGGAAAAAGTCAAAATACTATCTTGAGCAGCAGCTGAAATAGGAAAAACCTCCAAGAAATATGGAAACCCCCCAAATCACTCCAAGGTGATTTGGAAGGACAGAGGTAGGTCTGTGCCCACTGTGTAACAATTATCCAACAAATACTGAATAAAAAAATAAAACTGTGGACTAGAATAATGACTCAGTTGGCAAAGTACTTGCTGTGCAAGCATGAGGACTTGGGTTCATATCCTCACTGTTTATGTAAAATCCAGGCCAGATGGCACATATGTAGAACCCCAGTTCTAAGGGTTGGGTAGAACACAAGGATCCTAGAGTCTTGCTGGATAGCCAGCTTATCCAAAACAGGAAGTTCTGGGTTTGGTGAGAGATCCTGTCTTAGGGTTTCCATTGTTGTGAAGAGACACCATGACCAAGGCAACTCTTATGAGAACAGCATTTTGGGGTTAGGGTTAGGATTAGGGTTAAAAACAACAACATCTAATTGGGGCTGTCTTACAGGTAGAGGTTCAGTCCATTATCATCAAAGTGGGAGCATGGCATCATCTAGGCAGGCATGGTGCTGGAGGAGCTAAGAGTTCTACATCTTGATGTTAAGGCCTCTAGAAAACTGACTCTCTCAGGCAGCTAGGAGGAAGTACTCAAGACCCACCCCGACAGTGACACACTTCATCCAGAAATACCACATCTACTCCAGCAAAACCACAACTCCCTGGGCCAAGCATATTCAAACCACCACAGATGCTCATCTCAAAAAAAAATTAATAATAAGATGGAAAGTGATAGAAGATACCTGAAACTGACTTCTGTCCTCCACATGCACATTCACTGGCTGAGCATACCTGCACACATGTACATGTTTATACATACATAACACACAAATAAATTGTATTTCTTTCTTGACTATTAATCACATCTCACAAACTTCTGAATTCAATTTTTTGGTCAGAGAGGGACAGATAAAATTCTTTGTTCTTTTAATCTCACAACCCAGAAGTCTCTCAGAACTTATATATCTTTATGCAGTTTTGAAAGTTAAACTGACCACAGTCAAGTCCAGGCCTAAGAACAGAAAGGTGTTAGTAATAATTATAATACGCATGCAATTGAGTAGAAAGAAATGATTTGTAGACAAGAAACTCATATTCCAAAGAAGAAATCATGATTCAAATGCAGGACTGAGGGAATGTAATCAACCCTCTTCATAGCTGAAAAAATAACAGTTGTATCCATAAAATGGAAGTTTTACATAGGAAAGATAAGCACTCTTGGTGTTTAATTTAATCTCTGCATCTTTGCATAGCATCATAGGCAGCAATGCTTCCATCCTGCTCATGATTCACTATATGACCTGTTGGCTGTGCAATGGCCCCACAATCAAGACAGTCCTGGGAAAGTGAACACAGAGGAGAGACAAGGAATAAAACACAGCCAGGCATGCACCAGAAGCAAGCTTGCTTAGTCCAGGCCCACGAAAGGGATCTGTACCCACACTGGACTGTGACCCACCAGAGCATCCCAGAGAGGAGCCTGGACAGACACAGCTCAAACAACCAAGGAGACAGTATAGGCTCCCCTCACACTACTCCCCACTGATTTAACGGCTTCCATAGAACAGCCTTCTTGAGCAGACTTTGCTAAGCACAGCCCAGAACCTGTAAGGAGCATTCTCAGCATAAGTATTTCTCAGCATAAGCTTTTGGGAAATGATAAAGTGCATACATTGCAAATATAAGGGTTATATAAATACTTAACAATTGAAGCATCTCTACTGCTCTGCCCACAGAAAGCCATTACCACTGTCTTTATGACAGAAGGTTTAATGTAGCTGAATCCTGCTCAACTGTAATATTCACTCGAACACTGAGGTCCAATTTTATAGTGGCAATTTTTCATCCCAAATCACAGTCACAACCCAATCGAGTTCTAGTATTCTGATACCACATCTTCCATGAAATAGCTCTCCTTCAGCCTTACCTACTTTCCAGCTCACTGCCTTCCTAAATCCCCAGAGCCTGGCCCGGTGCTCAACTTATGGTATGTACTCAATAAATTATGAAAGGATGGATGAACAGTTCAAAATTACAGCCCCTGTCTCCTCTGAGAGAGGCCCTAAACAAGAGAGATAATAATGACAGCCACCAGATGAGGCAGGCGCTTCAAGTACATTAGCGCTAATCCTAACTATCCCCTTAAAAGCAGCTAAACTGAAGTTACTTTCCATGCAGGGAGCTGGATTTCAGTCAACCAATAACAATGTTACCCAACTTGAAATTATCAGCTTCCAGATATGAGGTATAAACACAGTCTGTTGGTCTCTGGCATCAGAATTCTTGACTAACTCTAGAAAAGAACAGATAGAGTTCCTAGACCTAGACCTAGACCTAGACCTATGGGCTTATTACTGTCATGATGTAGGAAGTTTGCTTAAAGACATCCCTCACCTACCATGTAACAACCATCAATTTTTCAACTCTTGTCATGAATTCTGCTTAATCATAACATCATCTTCCCACTCCTCCAATTGCAGAAGTAGTGGAGGCTCAATCCTTGACCTTTATGTCCATTTGGGGTTCCCATCAACTCAAAGAGGAAAACCATGTAAAAAGCAGTAGGCTCTAGAGATAATTTGGGGCAGTTCTTGCCTTGCAAGCATGAGAAGCTGCATCCAGTAATCAGAGTCAGGCATGGTGGGGCATGATTGTAATCCTACCAGGCAGAATATTTCCAGAAACAGATCCCTGGAACTTGCTGACCAAGGCTACTGGAGACCTCAGGCCAGTGAGAAGCCTTATTTTTCAAAACAAGATAGGTGGCTTTCAGGAGTGACATGTGAAGCTATCTTTTGGCCTCCAAATACACACACACACACACACACACACACACACACACACACACATATGCATATTACACTACCTTCAACTCCCTCTATTCTCTCCCATTATATGCTCTGTGGCCAAGCCAAACAACTGTAAGCTATCAGAAAAACACCTTACTATATGTCTTTGTTAGAGTTTTACTGCTGTGAACAGACCCCATGACTAAGGCAACTCTTATAAAGGGTAACATTTAATTGGGGATGGCTTACAGGTTCAGAGGTTCAGTCCAGTATCATCAAGGTGGGAGCATGGCAGCATCCAGGCAGGCATGGTACAGAAGAGCTGAGAGTTCTACATCTTCATCTGAAGGCTGCTAGCAGAATACTGACTTTCAGGCAGCTAGGATAAGGGTTTTAAAGTCTACATCCACAGTGACACACCTACTCCAACAAGGCCACACCTTCTAGTAGTGTTACTCCCTGGGACGAGCGTATACAAACCATCACACTATATTCAAAATAACCCCTTCCCTTCTTGCTCCACATTCTCTCTCTCTAGGACAGTCTTCACTTCTAATAAAAAATAGTCCCTGGAAGACCTGTGAATTGACAGAGGAATCACATTTTATGGAGACTTGGTTTCTAAAATCAACAAGTTAAATTTTTAAAAAAGATTATTCTTACAGAATATATAATAAATATAAGTAAATATACTATACAAATAGTTGATACATGAAACATATACAAACAGAGCTGGTAAAATGGGCTAGTGGGAAAAGGCTTTTGCCACGCAAGCCTGGAGACTTGAGCTCAATCCCCAGAACCCACATCTGGAAGGGGGAAAGTGGCCACACAAATTGCCTTCTGGCCTTCACCTGTGCTCTGTAGCACACACATTAATAATTAATAAGCCTTAACTCATACACAAAATAAACAACATATAGGCAAGTGTGGATGTAGATGCAGATGCTGGCACATCTCACTTACTCTACCTATGAGAATATTTCCAGGCAGAATTTATGCCATTCTCTTCTGATACATGATATTTTCTGATCTATGATAGACACCTTTGCGACATACTAAAAAAAATGACATCTTTGTTGTTGTGACACCTTACTCCAGGGTACATTCTGAAATCAGAGATTAGCATCAATCCTTAAGGAGAAGCAGTGTCACCCAATTACCTGCCCAGACAGAACCAATAAATCCAGGGATAAACACAACTTGGTGTGTGGAGGTATCTGCTACATTAGGAAAGGAAGACAGAAAGCAACTCACCAGAAAATCACCCTAAATGACTCATCCCGTCACTCACAGCCATGTCTAGCTTTTACTCTTTGTCATTTTCATTCATTTCTCCGTGTATCTTCTGCTCCTTTCATTGCCCTTTCTTAGACTTCAGAGAAAGTCACTAGTGCGAGGCATAGGCATTAATTACATCTTCATATCTCCCTAGAGATGTCTTCTTTCCTTTGGAGGTTTCTTGTTCCCTTCTCCACCGACTCATAAGCGCACAGGGCTTTAAAGGAAAAATAGGACATTTTTTTGACACATCAGTATTGTGTGTCATTCTCAGGTTCCTCCTACCTTTCATCTGTGGTTGATCGAAGGTATAGTCATTTCAGAGATGCTGCCTGGTTGAATGCTGGACTGGACATTCTAAGCAGAAAGGCAGTAAGTATGTCTGAAGATGGCTGCCCCACCCACCAAGCAAGCTGGGGGAAAGATGCTACTCCTGGCTCACCAACACCCAGCAGCATCTTGTGAGCAAGATTGTTTTCATCCTACAGATTCCCTTTTTTTTTTTTTTTTTAAAGTAACGTTCACTAACTTTTCTAAGCAAAATCACTTTAGGTGCTATAGAAAAAGGAGACCAACTTGATCTGATAAATGACAACAAAAAAATGGAGGAAGAAAAAAATTTTTGAGACAGGGTTTGTAGCCCTGGCTGTCCTGAAACTCAATTTATAGACCAAGTTTGCCTTGAACTCAAGAGATTTCCCTTGTCTCTGAGAAGGAATCTTCTTAACATAAAGAAGAGAGCCAAAAACTCTAGTCTAGATTTAAACTTGGTCAGGAAGACAAAGTCTGGAATAGGAAAAAGCTGTAAAGGTTTGATTGAAATTCCCATTGCTGGTTATATTCATATGTCCATTCCGGTGCTCATAAGGGAAGGGCATTTTTATTAAGAACACTGTAGATCACTTTGAATACATTTCCCTGTACTTTGCGTCGCTCCTTCCTCCCTCTTCCTATAATAATAGAAATTAAAGGGCAGAGGCATCAGGTAGCAATGGTAGATTTTCACAGCTCTCTGGCTTGTGCAGCAACAAAGCTTAATATTATTTTAGTGATGTGAGCTATTTGACCTGGAAGGATCAGCCTGTTCAATACATGCAGTGGTAGTGCTGAGGAATTAGCTTGCTTAGCCTGGGGCAATCAATAGATTGACAAACTACCCTTTTTTTTTTTTAAGTCCAAGGCTTATTTTATGGGAATATGAAGCTTTCGCTGTTCCTACAACAACAGGACCCCAAGCCTGCACAAAAGATTTCACAGCTGAAAGCCCTCACAGAGGCCAGTTATGTCTTTAAAGAGGTTCTGGTACATACAGAACCAACCACAGGTGTGGGAGTGGGTAGCTAATAGACAGAGCCATTCATGTGAAATCACTATGGACAGATTTAAAAATACATAAACACAACCTTGAACATCTGAGACGGGGAAAGGTACTTTGCGTGAATTATCATCCTGTGACTGGTGCAACTTCAAACAATGCTCCTCTAGCTATTTGAAAACATTATGTGAGAAGCAAAATGAGGATCGAGTAAAAGACGAAAAGCTGTGATAATGGCTAAAAGTGTTCCTCTGCCATTTGCCGGGTCTCACACAGAGCTGTCACAACTCAGCCACAGTTCCCCCAATGTCCAGAGGTGGAAAGGTACTTAAGGTTCACAGGAAGCTTGCCTGGGACTGTGGAGAACCTTCTTGCAAGACATTCTATTTTGCAGTTGGAAAAGGATGAAGAAGAGGAAAGCAACTGGGGTACAGATTCCCAAGCCAAAGATGGTCTTTGCTTAAATGAATCCTCATAGAAAGCTAATAGAGAACGCCAGGGTCTCCAGTCATTAAAAGCTAAGGGGGTAGAGTATCTTGCGTTGGAAAAGGGACTGCTTTCTCAAGGAAATATATATCTATATTTCTCCCGTGAACTCCTGCATAATTCTTGGATTTGCTGGTTCCAATAATGTGTACCCCTGGCCCCACTCTCCCAGGTTTTTAAATATTCCCTATTGAAAAGACAGAGCCCATGCGGTGAATTTTGATTAAAAACTCGTATCATGGCTTTCCTAATACCAAGCTGGTGTTTTCAAAGGGTACTGTAATTCCTAGCTGGAGAACTATAATATTTCAAACAAAGGATATGATAAATTATAAAGCAGGCAAGAAATTATTCGATTAAAAAAGACAGTGTGAGCTATTTCCCTCTGGAACATATTAATAGCCCCCCAACTGATCCCTCCGGTATCTAGGCAGGGTGAAATCGAGCTTTTCCAAGCAATCCACAGCAACGCCAATGCCAGAGAACAGAGCTAGAGGAGGCAAATCAGAGCCCTGGAGAAGCAGGCACAGCAGTAACTAGGAGCATTGATTACACTCCAAATCAATGCGAGATGCTGACAGGGCGCGGTGGTAGGAAAAGCCGTCAACCAAATTGCGTCTCCTGAGTCCTGCCCGTCAGTAGGTGTTACTATTCATACATGCAAATCAACAAGAACGCGCTCAGAACAGAGATTAGAGCAAAAAAGGGGGCAGAAGACGGCTGGAAGAAAAAGACCTCAGCTCAGCCTGTGGATCAGAGTGGCAAGCATTATCATAAACATAAAAACCCTTAAATCCCCAATTCGTTCAAGTTCACAGGTGCTTTGCTTTAGAAAAAAATAAATAAGTAAAAAGTAAATCTCAGATTCCTTTGCATTAAAACTGCCTAGATTCTGTTTTATCATTGAGCAGCTGTTCTTTCAAGTTCTGGGTAAGCCTCCTAAATCTCTATCTTGATTAGTCTAATTATGCAGTGGGGGAATCTACTCAAAATCTAAGACCAACCTTGTATTTAACTCTGCATTTTGTCCCCACACACGTCATTATGCTGCTTCATGAGTCGTAGCCTGGGAAGCCTGCCTCTGGGAGAAAGCAAATCTAAGAGCATATTGATGTACAGAATATGTAATTACTGTGTCCCGGTGACGTCAGCAGAGGAAACCCCATAAGGAGATGCCTGCGAGCCGGAGGTTTTCCAGCACTGTGCCCATGCTTTCTCTTCCTTAGATGCTTTATTTGAGATGTGAAAACTGATTTTGCAGTAGGCTTGTCAGGACCCCTACAAATGACTTGCCAGCTCATGGAGACGATGTGAAACTCCATAACCAACATCAAAATAGAAATTCTCCTTACAGGAAAAAAATCCACGTTCGGGTATGAAGGCTCTGGGAACCTCTGGAAGTGCCCATAGGAAAACCATGGCCAGCCTGGGTAACTGTAGGGCCGTTCGTTACCAATTCTTAGCCATAGAGCTCAGGTGGAACAGCCAGGAGATACATGTCACTCTCGTGTCACAGCAGAACCTCCGGAAATGAGGAAAGAGACCGAGGGTAGATGCAGGATGGTTACCATACTCCTATTTGAGGGGGAAAATCTCCTCTTTCCAATTCTGTCAATGAAAGCTGCTTCACTGGAAAATCTCGGCCAGCTGTGAAGTGTTTTGCAGTAGCAACAACCCTTCATTTGCACATGCCTTCATACACGCTGATTTATTCGCTCTCAACCTTCTGTAAGGACTTCTCCCAACCAGAAACCCACTGTCACAATGAATAGGAAAACAAAACAAAACAAAACAAACCCTCTGAAACCCTTAAGATGGTTCTGGGGGCAAAGGCACTTGCCACCAAGCCTAGTGGCCTGAGTTCAATCCCTGGAACCCACATGATAGAAGGAGAGAACTGACTCCTTCAAATTGTCCTCTCACCTAAGCTGTAGCACCTGCGTCCGTACACTTACATATGTACACTAGTAAACAAACACAGAGTTGCCATCTGCTGCTTAGCCATGAAATGTGTTCATTGTTTTTTGCCCAGGATGCCAAGTGTTGTAAGCCTAAGCACAATCAGAACTAGTCTTTGACGAACACCAGATTTGTGGTGGTTTGGATCGGAATGGCCCTCATAGATTCATGTGTTTGAATGCTTGGCCATAGGGAATGGTACTGTTAGGTGTGACCTTGATGGAGTAGGTGTAGCCTTGTTGGAGGAAGTATGTCACTGTGGGATGGGCTTTGAGGTCTCTTATGCTCAAGCTATGCCCAATGTAATGCAGTCTCCTTCTGCTGCCTACAGATCAAGATGTAGAACTCTCCTTCTCCAGCATCATGTCTGCCCCACAATGGTGATAATGGACTAAATCTCTGAAACTGTAAGACAGCCCCAATTAAATGTTTTCCTTTATAAAAGTTGCAACAGTCATGGTATCTCTTCACAGCAATTGAAACCCTAAGACAGCATTTTAGGAAAATGTATATACACTTTTCAAAAACTGGAAGATGATCCACATCACAAAGGAAGTAGGGTAGAGTCTACCAGCCATATGCCACACATCTCCCCACATCTCATAGCTTCGATCACATTTGTGTCCCAACATCAGTTACCATCTTCAATAGTAAACGTAAAGACTCTGTGCAATTATGTTTATTTGTTTATTTATTTTGTGTGTACATGAGGGAGCATCCCATGGTGCACACCTATCAGCTGGGTCCCAGCGATTCATATCAGCTTGTCAGGTAACACGTACCTTAATCCACTGAGCCATCTTGCCTGCCCAAGCACAAATCATTTTAAAAATAAAGTTTGAAATAAGCCAAGAGAAATAGAGTGTTCAAATTGGGATTCTGACAGTAGAGCAGGGAGCAAACAGACCAAAATACAAATGGAGCACCTCAAACTCGTCTCTACTACTCAATTCAAAATAAAACCCACTGTGTGGTAGCATCTCTGGTCTCACTTCTATATGACATAGAGGATATTTAGATGATATTTGACACTTTAGACATTAAAGTTGATGTTGGAGTAAACTAAACCTTTGGGGAGTTCTGGGACTGGCTGAATGTCTGCCAGCATACATGAGAGTCCAGTTCTTGAACCTCCGCATAAAAAAAAAGTATGCAAATACTTAAACCCTTTACATAAAATGCCATCATAGTATTTGCATATAACTATGCATCACATCCCCTTATATATTTTCAGTCATATCTATATTACTTATAATACCTAATATAATTTATGTATTATGGCAATTGGTGATATATTGTATTATTCAGAAAATAATGACAAGAGGCAAAGTCTGCAATGTGTTCAGTACCTAAGCAGCACTGATAAGTCTAACTACATTTTCAATCTATAGTTAATTGAATCTATGACTATGGAGACCATGGATACAGAGGGCCCACTCACTGTATTTTGAGTGAGAGAAGGTCATTCATGGGTAAGGCTGGAGTCCAAGAGTGGTATTCCATGGTCTGAACATTTGTGTATCCCCCAAATTCCTATGTTAAGGTCCTCCCCCCTGGTGTGATGGTATTGCAACATGAGGTCTTTGGGGCAATCATTCATCAAGGTTGAGGCTCCATTCCTGGCATTAATGCACATACACAAGAAATCTTATAGGGCAAACTTATCCCTTCCCTCATGGGAAAACACAGCTAGAGGTACCTTTTATGGTTGACAATATTTTAATTGACTATTTCAAAACAGCTAATATAAATACTGTGTAGGTGAATCACCCTGATCTGATCCCTGTATTTATATGTGTGCATTTAAGCTCTACATTGTCGCTTGTAAATATAGATAATTGCTGTGTCAGTTACAATTATAAATTCTTTAGAGAGAAATTACTCTTCCAATCTATTTCTATGAAAAGATCATCCCCCCCACACACTCTTCCTATTGATTTTGCCTACGACTGTAGCATTCTTCCTAGATCAATCTCAGAGTTACCTTCACCTTCAAGTGAGAGCAGTTGCTTGTATAAAGAATTTATTTTAAATTGTTTCTTTCATACAATTAGTGTTCACTGTGGGTTGTTTCAAATACATCCACAGATTATCTGATATGTTTATCTCTGTTGCAACTCAATTACTCTCCGTGAAGTATATAACTATATTTAATGACTGTTGTGGGAGCCAACAACATCCTGAGTCAACACGTATCATTGATATGAGCATGGTCTCGTCAAGGTCCCCAATGCCTCAGACACAAGGGAATGACAAAGCTTACCCTTCCCTTCCCTTCCCTTCCCTTCCCTTCCCTTCCCTTCCCTTCCCTTCCCTTTCCCTTCCCTTCCCTTCTCTTTCCCTTCCTTTCCCTTCTCTTTCCCTTCCCTTCCCTTCCCTTGGCCATTGTGCAGATGTTGACACTGTGCAGAAAGTACTCACCACAACTTCCTTCTCCCTGATATTGACAGCCTGAGACTGCTCCCCTATAGAGAACCCACAGCTGACACTAGCTAAACCTGCCTCCTTGTTCAGCTATCCAGCTATAGACAGTAAACCTGTCTCCTTGAATCAAATGTACTGAGTTTTGGAGCTGCTGTTAGAAGTCTCCATCCGAGCACATGACCTACGTGATCCCAGCTTTTCTGTACATGTGTCTGTGTGTCTGTCCTTTCTTCAATACTTTTGTCACCCCAGTCAGGGCAACCCCAAAGTCATATAGGTAGAAACAGTGACTTTTCTCATAGTTGTGACAAGATATCTGACGAAAGTTTGAGAGTACAGGTCTAGCTGTAACAATAGGAGCATCAGGCAGCTGGTCACATATGCACACAATCAGGAAGAGAAAGATGAATGCTAGCATGCAGCTGGATTCCCCCTTTTCTCCTTTTTAACTTAGTCTGGGACCCCACCTCTTTTTTTAAGATTTTACTTATTTTATGTATATGAACACAATGTAGCTCTCTTCAGACACACCAGAAGAGGGCATCAGATCCCATTACAGATGGTTGTGAGCCACCATGTAGTTGCTGGGAATTGAACTCAGGACCTCTGGAAGAGCAGTCAGTGCTCTTAATCACTGAGTCATCTCTCCAGCCCAGGACCCCACCCCTTAAGAGGGTGCAGCCCACACTCAGGATAGGTATATCCTTCCCAGTTAAACCTCCCTGGAAACAACTACATGCATTCCCAGAGGTAACTAACTCCCTTAGGTGATTCAAAACCCTGTCAAGGTGACAGTGAAGATTACTAATGACAGTCCTGTCTTGTAAACAGACACACAGATACACTGGGACAGAAATGATGGCACATGACTCACAAAAGTTATCAGAACAAACACTGTGGCTGCTCTTTCTCTCTCTCTCGCTCGCTTGCTCTCTCTCTCTCTCATTTCTAAACAGCCACTCATTTCTAAGGATACCCACCCAAATTTATAAATTGTGACTTTATGACAAAGAAATAACATCTTCTTTCAACCTTATAACCTTTCTGGGCATCGGTGAGATGCCCTAGGAGTAGATCATCCTGCTCCATTTAGGCCTTCAGAAGATCGAAGTCCTGGCCAGTGCGACCTCAGGAAAAGTCCTAGAGATAATACTGACCAGTAAAACCTTTCTCAATTCTCAGCCCACGGAAACTCTGTACAATGATAAATGTTGGTCTTCAGCCACAGAGCTTGGAGGTAACTCATTATACAACAACAGATAGCTCACAAATTCACCATCACAAGAAAAAAAATATTAGACATCTGCCCTGTGAAAGATGTGTGCACATGGCCCCCTTGTGTATACACATAGCACCTGTCCGTGCTTTCTCTCCAATGGCATTCATAGACCCACAGGAAAGTCTGGGTAACAGAATTTCCATGCAGACTTACAACTCAGCTCATTTAGAAAACACAATTTTTTCATCCTTTTGCAAATCTCTGGCACTCCACAGCAAAGTGTGCCATCATCACGGGTGTCTCTGGGATCTGGCGCTGCACCACATTCATGCGTTGTCCTGCTTGTTTCCTGCTAAGTGAGACTAAATGAGAAACACAACAACATTTTCAAATAAGCAAAGAGACAAATTCTTGGAAGAAAACTGCCATCTAATTTTAGTGGCAGCACAAGACTAAGTTTTTCACTAACAGGGCACAAATGAATGTTCCTGGCACCTGCTTATTCCAAACGTTATGTCTCCCTAGCTCATCGTTAACAATACAGAAACATCCGAGATTGTGAACAGGGAGAGAATACAAATTCCAACAGAATGTCTGTGCCTAGAGATGGCACAGACCATCTTACAGCTATTTGGAAAATCCCACCCTGGGCCCTAACTCTCAGACACTGAACTGACAGCTCTTTTATTTGTCTTAAATTTTGGATGTTTCTCTCTTTTTTGTCATTTATTTATTCACTTTACATCTCAACCACAGCCCCCTTCCCTCCTTTCCTCCCAGTCCTACCATCACAACTCCCATTATCCCCTCCTCTGCTCCTCAGAGAAGTGGAAACCCCCTTGGGTACCAACCTGCCCTGACACATCAAGAAGCAGCAGGACTAAGTACATCCTCTCCCACTGAGGCCAGACAAGGCAGCCCAGCTAGGGGAAAGGGATTCAAAGGGAGACAATAGAGTCAGAGACAGTCCCAGTTCCAATTGTTAGGGGACCCACGGGAAATCCAAGCTGAACATCTACTACAAATGTGTAAGAGGCCTAGGTCTAGCCCATGCATGCACTTTGGTTGGTGGTTCAGTCTCTGTGAGCCCCCCATAAGCAGAGATTGAGGGAATGGCCAAACAATGATTGACCCAACTTGAGACCCATCCCATGGAAGAAAGCCAGTCCCTGACACTATTAATGATACTCTGCTATGCTTGCAGACAAGAGTCTAACATAACTGTCTCCTGAGAGGCTTCATCCAACAGCAGATGGAAGCAGATGCAGAGACCCATTGCCAAACATTAGGTGGAGCTCCACGAGTCCTGTAAATAGTGAGGGGAAGGATTGAGGGAGCAGGAGGAGACGAGGACACCACTAGATGTTTCTCTTTTAAGGCAGCCTGAGAGAGTTTTATGAGTGTATCACTCCATAAGCCAATGTCCTTCTTTTCTTTGCCAACACATGTAGGATCCAATCACAACCTCTCTCCAGGCCACCAGTCCCTGCAGTCTAGTTAACAAAGACATGAGAGCTTTGGTTCCAGATTTCATACCATGCCTGGATATGTTTAGGTATTTCTGTGTCTGGATAACTGCACATTCCAATACAAAAGATAAAAAGAAAACAAACTAGAAAGAGGTGGGGAGGAAAGAAGGGAGGGTAATAGAGAAGGAAGGAAGGAGAGAGAGAGGGAAGGAGGGAAAACAAATGGATGAGAGATCCCTCAGCTCTGAATCTTGCTGCTATTGCATTTAAAGAGACTGGTACACATCAGCACTGTGCAGCACTTTTGACAAGAGGCAGAAGCAGAGTCTTTGGGCCATTGGATAGCCTGGCTTTGAATCCTAGTTTAGCCATTTCTCAGGTTTGTGACACTTAGAGAATAGGATAATATGTTCCTGGGATCCTGGAGTCACTTAATCTCTTTAAGCTTCAGGTCCCCAGTTCCCCAACTCCCAAAGTAAAAGGGATGTTAGCTGCCAGGAGCCAGCCCTGCATGGGTTCTCTGATCTCTCTTTCTGGAAGGCTGGGGAGAGGCAGATGGGCCCAGTGACAGCAACAGGGTAAATACTACTGACAAACAAAACTTAAGTATCTGGGCCTGATGAGAATGCCCAGCAAGAAACTCTGAACTCATCTAGTTCTTAAGTGTACATCCATATAGACAGACAAGCAGACATACATTTGGTAATTAATTCTGCTGACAACAGCAGGGAATTAAGTAAGGATTAATTGTTAGAGTTCCTTTTTCTATTGCCCAGGGTCCTCGCCTCTCACTGGCCAGGTAAGAGGGAAGCCTGGAGCAACTCTTTGTGAGCCAGGGAAAGAAAGTCATGCTCACAGAAAGAAAAACTTTTACGCAGGCAATAGTCTCAGAAACATACACATTTATACATACACAGGGACATGTTGGACCTGGCCACCTGTCTTGTCAACTCCACAAGTATTCATGCATACTTACACACACACACACACACACACACACACACACACACACACATATGGTAAATGGAGCTAAAGTCCACACAAGCAAGTTCCATACTCATTCTGGATAAATTCTGAGAAAAAAAAAAAGTTTTTACCTTTCCATCGCTGAACTCAAATCTGGAAGAAAAAGGCCCTGTCCTCGTCAGTAGGAAGAAGCCCTGATGTTAAAAAAGAACTTACCTCCAGGTTTAAAAAAAGCCTGCCTGCTGCCCTCTCCGCTCTCTGCTCCGCTCTCTGCTCTGCTTCTATTCTCTCTGCTCCTGCTCTTACTGTGAACCCTCCTGGTTCTTGTACTTTTTCAGGGCACATGATCACATGATAGTCTAAGCATTATTTTTCGAAAGTTCACAACAAGTTCAAACATAAATTTAAATCATAAATTTAATAAGGAGTTACAGGGCTGGAGAGATGGCTCAACAGTTAAGAGCACTGACTACTCTTCCAGAGGTCCTGAGTTCAATTCCCAGCAACCACATGGTGGCTCACAACCACCTGTAATGGAATCTGATGCTCTCTTCTGGTGTGTCTGAGGAAAGCTACAGTATATTCACATACATAAAAGAAATAATGATAATTTTAAAAAAGGAAAAAAGGAGTTACAGTAGAAATGTTTACATGTGTTTGTATTTAGACTTGATAACTAAACATTCATTATCTGCTATTAGCTTCACAGGTTCATGAAGAGTTTGAAACAATAATTCTTATGTCTAAGCATGGTTTTGTCAAAAGGAAAATCATTTCCTAGTGTCTCATTAGTATTGAAGTTCTGTATTAAAAAATCCAGTCAATATTTTATCTTTTGTCCTTGCACCTACAATAAAGTGTTCATTTTTAGCTTATGACCTTCAGTTATTAGATAATGGCTTCACATCCAGCCTATAAGGAATGTTTTCCCTAGTTGTAAATCAATTTCAAACCTGCTTTCTATCTCAGTGCAATTAGCTCATGACACATGAAGGTTTTACAGGGCCCTAATTGCAGCTTTCATATTACAAAGGGACCAAATTTACTTGTATAAATTTAGGAATTCTATGAAATCATTAGGAATTATTAAATCATTAATTTGTCTACATAGCATTGCTTTGTTGATCTGCAGGAAACCTGCCAAAAGGGTGGACTAATAATGACCAGGAATCCTTAAGCTATGTAAGAGTGACAGGAAAGGCATATCACCTACAAGAAGCAATCCTGAGATGAAGTCTCTTGGGACCTTGCCTCTCAGAGCTCACCCATCTTAGTCCATGCAAAAAAATAAAAAATAAAAAGGTGGGCTACCTCCAGGAAGGCCACCTGCTAGCCTTAGCCTTCCCTAGATGGCTCCTTGCAGTTAGAGGAGGCAGCCTATGTAAAGCACTAAGCAGTGTCTGCCCTACTGCCTGTGCTTGAGGGACATTAGTGGCTACTGATTTATCATGATTGTGTGACTATATGAACAGCAAAAGCTCCTTCCTCATAACCAAGGAATGTATTGTCCTATTCCCCATGTTTTACTGTTTGCAGCATCCTATAGAATCATCTACTTATTGTCTTTTAAAGAGAGTGTTCCTTTTCATGAAAAACAGCTTGGAACCCAATGAGGTCTAGTCGGGCATACCACAAATAGAGAACTGGGGGGTTAGCTAGTACCACTTCTGATGAGAATCTGACTCCAGGTGAAAGAGGGGCAGGAACCTGGTCAACGTACTTCCACTACAGGACAGTTGTGCACTCAACAGGCCTCCAGGGAGTCTCTGAGCCAAAGTCACTCATCAATGAAGTCCTGTGTCTCCCAGAAAGAATCCTACCTCTCCTCATTTAGTTATTTATGGGAGCAGCCTTTTGGAATGTCCTTGACAGAAGTGTGTTGGGTTACAAGGCTCAGCAGCTGATCAAGTATGTTTCCTATAGTCAGAGACCTTCCAAGTGAATCCTGCCATCTAAATGAAGGCTGTGAATTGGTTGGTTGGTTGGTTGGTTGGTTGGTTGGTTGGTTGGATGGATGGTTGGTTGGTTGGTTGTTTTTTCCCTCCTCTTGATTGAGAACCAATCTGAGAGCATCAATATTAAGTATGTCAGCTTCCCTGACCAACTAACAAACTAGCAGAAAGGCATCAGAATTTGCCTACGATGCCCACAAAACCGACAGACCAGACCAAGAAGCCTTCCTTGGTCCTTAATGATGATTTGTCTGGCTCTTGTCTTGGATTCCACACAGAGTATGAGATCTCAAAGAGGAAAGGTTTCATGAGAGGAGTCCCTGTTCTCTTTTTCTACCCTCTCCTTTAGAAGCAACAAACCAGGGAAGAGGAAGAGGAGGAAGAGGGAGAATAGGAGGAGTACATGATACTGGGGGGGTGGGGGGGAGTTGTGACAGAAACATTAAGACTAGAGCAGTCTACCACGGATGGGTAATGAAAATAGCCAGGAAATTTGAAAATAAGATGTTTTTCTGTTGGCAAATTTGCTAGGTATCCACCTAGATCTGGGGGAGAAGACAGTTGTATCTATCATGGTAGACTTCACCTAGATTGCACTTTCTGAAAACAGCTGACTCCCTTGAGTTTCTTCTGGTTCTAAGATCTTCAGGGACAAGAAAAGAAGATCTGTGTCCCTTTGACTCTAAATGAAAGCTTGTTTTCTAAAAAATAAAATTAATTAATTAATTAAATGGGAGGGGAGGGGACTAAAGACCCCTCTGACAATGCTATAAGAAAGCTATTAACTGGAAAATAATTATTTTCATCTCTATAGTGGAGATTCATCATGAGATTCTCCAGGTTCCTGATAAGAACTATGTATGATTCAAAAGGTTCATTAACAGTACCAAACTAAGTAGACCTACTGCCTACCAAGAACATCTCTGCAGTCGTATTTCACTTAAAGCACCTTGATGAAGTTTGTCATCGTGGGTTATAACGTTTCCAAATTATAACAGGATCACATATAACATTCTGAGTGTCAGTATGTTTGGACATGCAAAACTAGAGTGACTATTCTGCCTACGGAATAAAATAAAACAGTGCTGGGATCATCAATGGCTCAGTCAATAAAACATCTTCCATGCATTATGATCTGAGATCAATCCTCACTACCTAGGTAAAAGCCAAATGTGGCTGGGTGTGATGGAGCACACCTTTAATCCCAGCATTCAGGAGGCAGAAGCAGGCAGATTTCTGTGAGTTTGAGGACATCCCAGTCTATGGAGCAAGTTCCAGGACAGACAGAGCTACACAAAGAAACCCCATCTTGAAAAAAAATAGCCAAATGAGGAGGTGCTCATTTGTAACCCCAGTCCGGGAGGTAGGAGCACAGAAACAGAAGGATCTGGGGAATTCATTGGCCAACTAACCTAATCAAAATCGATAAACTTCAGTTTCCGTGAGAGACCCTTGTCAAAGACCAGCTTTAACATTCAGGATAAACTGAGGCAGGGCATAGAGTTGATGATTCACTTGGGCCCAATTAGAATGCTCCCTGGGGGGTTGATGGGGGACAAAGAATTCCTTTGGGGACTGTAAGAGGTAAGTGAAAAAACCTCCTTGGGGGCCAATAAAAAAAAAGAAAAGGAAAAGGGAGGAAAGATTTTCTCTCTCTTTCTCTCCTCTCTCTCTCTCTCTCTCACACACACACACACACACACACACACATACACACACACACACACAGAGGCACACTAGATGCATGAATCAAACTTCAACAAGCTCCAACAAGCAAGGAGCTCAAAGTTCCAACAACTTCACACATACACATGTATATACACATATATATATATATGCACATTCGCACAGGTGGATGGAACAAACTCCAACGAGCTGGCTCCAATCATTTTACATACACATGTTTGGTGCATGGAGCAAATCTTCAACAAACAGGCTCCAACCACTTTACATACATACATACACACACACACACACACACACACACACACACACACATGCTTATTGGGTGGATGGAGCAGACTCCAGCAACATTGTATTTTTTCTCTCAAAATCTTTCAAGCAATATAGAATTACAACGTGATTGCATTCTCTTTTTCTTCTAGTGAATGACTACAGAAAAACAGTGTATTTTTACAAGAAATAACATTACACAGCACAAGAAAAGAAAACAAATTATTCCCAAGAACCAGTGTGTATTCGTAACTAAGCAACTTGCTTTAGATTAACAAAGTGTGAGCAAGCGAGGTAGTTTTCTCAACCAGTTTTTCTTACTGGCAGGCAGCAATTTGCGGTTACAAAGAAAAGATCAATTATTTTATTATTTATCTTAAAAGATAATCTTGTAAGTATCTTAAAGAATCATAAATTTAAACATATATATACAGTCATTTCTACTTTAAATCCTCAGAATACACATCTACTCATCAGCAATTTTTATTAAATCCTATCAGGAAGCTGAAGGCAAAAATGAGTATAAGAAATTAGTCATCATCAGTCCAGCCCCAGTGAAAGTCACACCAGCCCGTGCTGGTTAGGCTGCCATTATTCTTGTTCCCTGACTTCAAAAGAATGCCTAGCTCAACTATTAAGAGTGTGTTCTGAACTTCAAATTGTTCTCCAAGATTTTCTGTGTCATAACTAGTAGCAAAAACATCTTAACCTAGCTTCACTAACAATTTTATTTTCCAAATGCTTTCGAAGGGTGGTGGTCATTGCTGACAATCTACATCTCTTACGTTGTTTCCTGAATCATTAATCTGCTCCAGCAGCAATGCTTGAGAAAGATCAAGTATCATTATTGTGATACTGTCCAGTGAGGAGCTGGAAGCCCCCTTAGAGTTTCCATACAATTCTTAGATTAAGAGGGATGTGGAGGCAAAATGCAGAGCAAAACTCCACAACAGTGTAAATTCTCAAGACACGTAGTCCTCAGGGCTATGCCTCTGTGGCACACCGATAGTGGTTGTGCTAGCCAGTGACTGCATTCCATGAGTCCTAAAGCCATTTTTTGTTCCTCCTACTTGACCCTCCATAGATCATGAATAATGGTTTGCATGTACTTGGCCCAGGAAGTGGCACTGTTGGGAGGGTGTGACATTGTTGGAGTAGGTGTGGCCTCGTGGGTGTGGGCTTTAAAACCCTTTGCCGAGGTGCCTGGAAGCGAGTATTCTGCTAGCAGCCTTCAGATGAAGCTGTAGAACTCTCAGCTCCTTCTGCACCATGCCTGCCTGGATGCTGCCAAGTTCCCCCCTTGATGATAATGGACTGAACTTCTGAACCTGTAAGCCAGCCCCAATAAAATGTTGTCTTTATAAGAGTTGCCTTGGTCATGGTGTCTGTTTTCAGCAGTTAAACCCTAAGACACCATGTCTCAAAAAAAAAAAAAAAAAAAAAAAAAAACATGGTGAAACATGACTGAGGAAGACACTTGACATCCACTTCTGGCATCTACAGTCACATGGACAGAGAGCCAGCCATTAAATATAAATAGAATAATTCCTTTTTCAAGCATCTATAGGAATTTGTCTAGGGTATATTTTTCCATACCCAAGAAGGCTGTACTTGTTTCACATTTATTCCTGGGACCCAAGAGATATGTAACACTTAGAGCAAGAATTATTTATCCCATGTATTTGTTAGGTTTGAATATTCATCTATTCTTGAATAGCAGACTGATTGTCACATTGAAATCTTGCATAAATTTTTTTTCAAATAACTTAGCTGGCTCAGGCACTTAGAGCAAGCGGTAACTCATTGCTCCCAAACTTGCCTCCTGCTCCCGTCCAGGTCGAGCCCCTCTGTCTTTCAGCCCAGGTGTGTGAAACTCAGACAAAAGCTCTTCAGAGGTCCAGGGAAGGCTTGAGCCCTGTCAGGCCACTTTTCACCTCTCACACCAAATAGCATGGAAAGAGGAAAGAATTTATAAGACACCTGCTGTGTGCCTTGCTTTGCTCTCTGTTAATAGTATTCTAAGACACCTACTGTGTGTCTCGCTTTGCTCTATGTTAATATTACTCAACCTGTTTGTTTCATTTTCATGATTGCCCTCACAAGGAACCATTTTGACATTTTTCCCCAATCACTCCCCTACCTCATCAAGTTTAAAAACAACAGATTTACTATATATCTGCTTTTACACCATGTGAGCATCCGCACTTAGTCCATAAATCTAAAATCCTCTTTACTTCTTAGTACCCAGTTTTCCCATTCTTCAAGGCAATGTAACCTTCACTGAAAATACTGTATCAGCCAAGTTATGTATTTGACTTGATTCGAGCAACAGTGCTGTGATGTAAATCTCATTCTGAACCTGGGTTGAATTCAAATCCAAGCAGAACCATTGCCTTCAGGTTTGCTCACAGACAGTTAACATGACTGTAGCTTGGTTTCCTCATTTACAAATGGAAATGATAATGGTAATGATGCTCCGACAAAGGTCACTGGGACAATTTAATCAGTATAGTGGGTTCTTTGTATATAGGAATCACTACACAATGGGTTGCTGTTTTATTAGCAACACCCAGAAAAAAAAAAATAAGCTGAAGCTGGAGAGATGGCTCAGTGGTTAAGAGCACTGACTGCTCTTCCAGAAGTCCTGAGTTCAATTCCCCAACAACCACATGATGGCTCACAACCATCTATAATAGGATCTGACGTCTTCTTTTAGTGTGTCTGAAGAGAGTGACAATGTACTCACATTCATATAAATAAATAAATAAATAAATAAATATGTATTTGTAAGTACACCTTAACAAAGCAGTATCATGCCTTTGCATAGAGAGAAGATGATTGGTCCAAATCCACTCCTTTTGTAAAAGCAGAAACTGTAACTGAAGGCCAGAGCTCCAAGACATCAAAATAAGAATTTCCTGTTTATGTCATCTTCCTTATATCTTGATGATCACAGAGGACACCTCTGTCCAGACCAGCACTTTGCATGGAATGCTAACCATGGACAAAATGTTGCCTTTATTTCCAAAGAATATATACCTCACCTTTCAAATGCCACAAGCCAGTACCTTGGCCCTTCTCCCTAAACAAACAGTAGTGTTTGCCCAGAGAAGAGCACTGAGTTCCTTCCTTTTGTCTTAGGTCTTATTCAAAGACTAAGTGGTCTAGTCAAAGTATCAAAACCTGACCCCAGACCCAAGTGTGTCAGACTGTGATAGGAAACCTATTGCTTTCCACCCCGTGCTCTGTCTCATTTGTTCTTAGAGCCAACCCCCCTTTACACTGTCCACAATTCAGTGAGAGTCAGCAGTCACTGCAGGCATAAGCCCAGGGCCACATAAGTCCACATCTCACACACCCTTCCTTATCTAACTACCTGAGTCAAGATGAGTGGACATACACCTTGTTCCACTGCTACAGAAAAGTAACCCCCTTCTCTGTGCTCATCCTGAGACAAGGACGAGCCAGACCATCTAAACAGCGACAATATTGCCCCTGTGCCAGTCTCCACCAGAGGAGCAGGGATGGACAAGAAAAGAGCCAGTCAGTTCCTTAACTTCATACTATGTTTCTTTAACTTGAAAACATTGAGTAGTAATTAATGTCCTCAGAAATGACAGTGATGACTGGATGTAGATTTGATGGGAGACAAAACAGTGCTTCTGGCCAACAAAGGTCTTAGACTGACAGCCAGCCATGTTTTATGTGAGCATTTTATAACAGTGGAATAATTCATACATTTTAAGACTTTGTACATTTTTATTCTATTGTGGATATATTCCCTCTGTTTTAAACTGATTTTAAAACAATTTTAATGCATGTTTATGTCCCTCATAAGGGCAAGCTATTATCATTTAGCAATTTCTCTCTTGTTGAAGAGTTAAAATGTTTCCCATTTTCACATTACATAAAATGCTACCAATCACCAGGCCATCTTATACATCATTTTTGTGTGACTTTCTAATTGTTTTCATAAAATAAATATCTAGAAGCAGAAATACAGAACCACATTGGGAAAATGTCTCAAAGTTCTTAAACATTCTATCAAACCTCAGTGGAAAGATAATATCAATATTTTATCCTACCAGCAATATCTAAAGAGGCAGTCTATCATCTATGTGCCTCAGTTTCCTGATGTGAAGAAGGGAATACCTAAGGTGTATACCTAATAAGGACTTGGTGAAATTAATTTTAAATTAAAGTGTTTTAAATGTGTACATGTTCTTGTCACCTACAACCTTAATGATCAACTTTCAAAATGTTTGCTAATTTTTTATTTTTTTAAAATAATGATTTGTGAGTTAGCCATGCTGGTGCACATCTTTAATCCCAGCACTCAGGATGCAAAGGCAGATAGATCTCTATGAGTTCAAAACAAGCCTGGTCTATGTAGTGAATGAAAGAAAATAAAACTTGAGACCTGTGATTCATGTAATTTATGTCAAATAGCTCAAAGAGTTGTTTGTAAGCTTTGAAACCTGGGGCGGAGAACATAGCAGAACAGGCTAGGACATGCCCGGGGAAGACCCATCGTTAAGACATTTCTGAGGCTGCTTGGCCATAAAGATAAAGAGAATGACATGTCCAGACTGGCCCAGTGCCTCCCTATCGCCCGCCCTTCTGACATGGGTCAAATGTTAACCAGATGCTCTGCTGTTACCTCAATCTGCACGTACAGTCTGCTGATGTTTAAATGAACCAATCATGTGAAACCGCGCCAATTCCTCCCCCAGCCCCAGACCCTTTTCTATAAAAACCCCTAGCTTTCGAGCCACGTGGCTGACAACCGTTGTCTCCTGTGTGAGATACGCGTTGGTCCAGAGCTCCGTCATTAAACTACCTCATGTGTTTGCATCAAGAAGGTCTCTCGTGATTCTTTGGGTGCACACCGTCTCAGGATACCTAGTGGGGGTTTCCCCACTAGGTTCTTTCAGTGAAGTCTAGGATACCCAGGGCTACATAGAGAGACCTATCTCAAAAAGCCAAAAGACACAAAAATATATTAATTTGTTGCTACATCCACTCCAGTAGTGACAAGTGTGACAGGCCCCAAAAACCTGGGCACTGTCCTGAGGCAAAAAGTTCATGGAAACTTAGTCTCCTAGAACCATGGCATCCTGTATAAAGAATGCTCCAATGTCCTTGCTTTAGTTGGTAAATGGATCTGTGTGCTTTCCCTTAATATTGCTTTATTACAAGTGTTCCTAAGGATTGCTATTTTGACATATAGCTAAGTTAGATTCTAGGCAGTCCTTGATCAGACCTTGGGCATGGATAGCTAAGTTACTGCCCTACACAGAAATTTACCATTATCTTGGAAGAAGGAAGTTTGTGACCTAAAGAGGAACCAGAATAGATACTTAGAACTATAGATAGCTAAGTTACACCCATACACAAGTATTTACAATGGCCTAGGGAGAAGGTGGACTATACAATAGACTAGAGTAGGAACTATGGCAAGGGCACGAAGCCATAGATTCTAAGATTAAGTGGACCTTAGGTGGAGTTGTTTTTGATCCCAGTTGTTAACACTGAATTTTATCCCAGTTGGTTCCTACCAGTTCTTCCATGTTTGCATTCCTCTGTTTTGTGTAAGAATCCAGTAACCTCTTTGTACCTTGCCAGTGTGTCACCCAACTTCCCTATTTTCTTCTGTATAAAAAGTTTGATGCTTGATTTGACAAATTACATTCAGATTCACACTCCCTTGTGTCGAGTCTGTCTGTCAATTCCCACTGACTCCTTGCCCACCTGCGACTAGAGACCCGGTACACGCAGACAAGGGACCAAAAGGGTCTGCAGTAATTTGTATATAAAAACTAACACATTACTGTTTTTATTTTGTTTTGTTTTATTTTATTTTATTTTATATAAACTTTAATTTGTATATCTGTTTATTGTTGGTTGAATACTTCCATGAGTATTTCTTCTTTTCTGAAGTCTCTATTGATGAAAACCACCTCTTTGATTCATTAGAAAACTTTTTAAGGGGTTGGGAATTTAACTCAGTGGTAGAGCACTTGCCTAGCAAGTGCAAGGCCCTAGGTTCAGTCCTCAGCTCTGGGGGAAAAAAAAGAAAAATAAAGAAAGAAAGAAAGAAAGAAAGAAAGAAAGAAAGAAAGAAAGAAAGAAAGAAAAGAAAAGAAAAGAAAAGAAAAGAAAGGTAGGTTTTTAAACAGCTGCAAAAACTTTTTTAACATAATATTTTTATTGATTATTTGGAACTTTCACATAATGTACCCGGTCCTCCCAGCTTTGCCCCCTATCCTTGTGGCCTTCCCCCAAAAAATTATCAAACCAACAAAAGAGTCCAATCTGTGTTATCTATGTAGTCAGTGGAGCATGGTCAAACTCTCCAGTGATCAACCCCTTAAAGAAATGTGAGTCCTTCTCCACCCCTACCCCCACCCTCACCCATACTCACACCCACACTAGTAGCATCTATTGTGGAGAGCTATACTTCAGCCTCTTTATCACAACTTTTAAGAGTTCTCTTGGATGACTTTCTGTCTAGACTGTTACTTTCGGGGAAAATGGAGGTGGGGTTAACAGAAGTCACTACCAGCCTCCTGTGTCTGTCTCTTTCTCATCAAATGAGCAAACTTTAAAGTAGGAGAAGATTGGAGCTGGAAAGATGATGGCTCATCTGTTAAGAGCACTTTATGCTCACTAGAGAACACAGGTTCTATTCCCAACACCCACATGCTGTCTGTAACAACATCCCCAGAGGATCCAACACTCAGCATGCCCATGGTACACACACATGCATGCAGGCAAAACACCCGTACATATAAAATTAGATTAAATTTAAATTTTAAAAAATGTAAGGAGAAGAGGAATATACATAAGTTAAATGGGAAAAAGGTAAGAAATTCTAAGAATGTATTGGAATTCTTTTTCAGAATAAGATTAATATCCCATTTTTAGTGCTTAAGTAGAGGGTTTGGATCCACCATGCCATCAGAAGAATAGGAGGATGGTCACTTCTACAAGGTCAATCATGTGGACATGTCATTATAACAGAGCAAAGGACAGTTAGTGGTTGTCTTGTGTAGCCATGCCAGTCCCAGCCAACCTTGCCTCTACTATTTGTGTGGCCACATGATGTCCTGCTGTAATACAGCTCTGCGGTTGTGTCAGCCTCTAGCCAAGATGGTTTGCTCAACATACCTGTCTAGTCTACCTAACTCTGAACCCAGAAGGGAGGCAGGAAGAAAAGCTACTGGTGCTCTGGCTCAAATGAAAACAACTGATGCTTAAGCAACACTACAAACCTACAGAACTAGTAAGAGGTAGGAGCTTTGATTCTAGACCCCAGTGAACAAAAGAGCCCAAAATCTACTAGAGAAACTCTAATATGATCTCTTATGATTAACACTGTTCTCTATGGTGAGTCAGTCTAAAATACCTTTTTCTCAGGTTTTGAAAGAACAATAAGCAACCGGTAAACAGAACTGACAATAATTATTATTTTTCCAGAATCTTGGCTTATGGTAACTACTCCAAACACCCCAACTGACTTTCAAGGTTATCTAAGGTGTAAAAGAAACCATCAGGCCAATTTTAAAATCTCTATGCTACAAAAGTTACTCATGCCGCTTTACTTATTTTTAATTACATTTATTTATTTAGTGCATGGAGTTGGGGTACACATGTGCCACAGTGCACATGGGGAAGTCAAAAGACAACCTGGAGGAGTTGGTCTTCTCCTTTCACCATGTGCACCCTAGGGAGCAAACGTAGGTTGTCAAGCTTGGTGGCAAGTGCCTCTAAGCCATCTTGCTGGCCCTTCATAACGCTCAAAATATCCTCTCCTAGGCTGCCTCAGCAGATGAAGTACTGGCCACACAAGCCTAAGAGCCTAAAGTTTAATCCACATAAAGGTTTAAGAAGACAACTGACACCGGGCGTGGTGGCGCATGCCTTTAATCCCAGCACTCGGGAGGCAGAGGCAGGCAGATTTCTGAGTTCAAGGCCAGCCTGGTCTACAAAAGTGAGTTCCAGGACAGCCAAGGCTACACAGAGAAACCTTGTCTCGAAAAAACCAAAAAAAAAGAAAAAAAAAAAGACAACTGACCCACAAAATTGCCTTCTGATCTCCACATACCATGCTGAGGCATGCACACAAACACACACACATACAACACAACACAACACGTATACACACAAACAATGTTTTCAATATTTTTCTTCTGACTCTCCCAGCCTGTCATTTACAGAGCTTTCAGCTCAGCCCTGTTCTCCTCACAGCTCCCAGGGTTTGTCTCTACTGCATTAAACGTATTTCCATAACATGCACAGGAAGATTAAGATCCAAATTATCAAAATGAAAATCCTCTGTCCTGAGGCATAAGCTAATGAAAACAGATATTATTTTATTCAATTCCCTAAACTCCTAATGTGGAAGGCACTCTAGTCAGGACTATTTTTCTTGATGTTTCTCCACAATGAAAAATATTATCCAAATAATCGTAACACTGAGATAATAAAAAGTGTATCACTCTTTACAGATCAATACTTCCTCTGAATACAGGCTGGTGCTGTGTTCCTAGCTTTTCGTCAGGACCATTCATAGTTCAGCACTTCATAATTACATACAATTAACAGCCTGGAGGCTGAGAGGCAGAGCTCGTAGGAAGCAATGACAACCACAAATCCATTTTACAGGGATGTATGGTTGTTGGGATTTCTTTTTTCTCCATTGATTTTCTTTATTGTTATTTTGCTTGTTGCCTATTCACAAGCCTCTGGGGACTCTTTCCAAGATGCAATGTTAACAAGTAAACACTTTGAGATTGCCAGCCACACCAGATGACTTTCTTCCCAAGGCACAGAAAGGAGATGAACTGACACGCTGTTATGCGGCAAAACAGAATTATGCAGAAAATGCAAAATTATGCAAAATATCAATGCAGAGCACATCCCTGAAGAATAGAAGGCGTCGTTGATTAAAACTAGGAAAGAAAGGAGGAATATATCTGAATATTACTGCCTACTAAAGAATCGTGTTCGGACAAGGGCACCATAGGTATTTCAATGCAGAAGACAGGACTGTCTGCCCTGAGACTAACAGACCAAATGAAAGGACAAGGCACTGGGGAATAGAAGAACAGAAATTTGCACAGAGAGTGGGGATGCAAAGATGTGTCTCATGCAAGACTCACTACAGGTTAATAAGAAAGTCATAAAACCAACAGGGATAACATGAACCCAGCTAACATTTACTGAATTACATGTTAAAGCCCTTGTCTTGAGCACTTCTCTTCTACTTTGCTTTCTCTTTCTGTGATGATTTAAAAAAAAAAAAAAACAACCCACTGGCCAAAGCCCCACTTGGGAAGGAAATGCTTTACTAATGGCCCCAGAAAACAGTCCAACATTAAAGGAAGTCAGAGAGCAGAAACTCAACCAGGAACCTGGAAGCAGGAACTGAAGCAGAGAACATGGAGGAAAACTGCTTGCTAGCTTGATTTCCTTGGCTTGTTCAACCTATTTTCTTTTTTCCCTTTTTGGTTTTTGCAGCTCTGGCTGTCCTGGAACTCACTCTATAAAACAGGCTGGCCTTGAACTCAGAGATCCACCTGCCTCTGCCTCCCAAATGCTGGGACTAAAGGGGTGTGCCACCACTGCTCAGCTTTGCCCTGCATTCTTAATACAAGTCAGGACCATCTCCCCAGGGGTGGCACTATGTATAGTAGGCTGAGCCTCCCATATCAATCATTAATCAAGAAAATGCCCCCCAGAAATGCCCATGCACCAGTCTGGGTAATTTCTCACTTGTTACCCCTTTTCCAGGTGACTCTACATACACAAAACACTGACAAGCACAACCTTGCACACACTCATTTAATTCTCATAACCATTCCATGAAGGAGCCAACACTGTCATCCCCTTTACTGTCAAGGACACTAAAGCACAGAGAAGTTGGGTTATTTATGATCACACTGTGAATGAATGAGCAAATAACAACAACAATAATAATAATTTGACCCTTGAAGACTATCTCTGTGCTTTGCTTTCAGCCACTAAAGAATGGGATTAGGGCTGCTGAGAGAACTCAGGGAGTAAAGGTACTTGCCTCAAAGGCCTCAGGACCTGAGAGTTCAATCCCTGCCACATAAAGATGGAAAGGAGGAATGAAATCCACAAACTTGATCTCTTACCTCCAAATCTCCAAATGCACCCACACACACAACAGCAAATATGAATTAAAAAAAAAAAAAAAAACAAATGGCTCTCCACCTCTGAGGAGTTCTAGAACATGATTCTAAATTTCCAAGCTCACAAACCCTTCTAAAGCAAATGAAAACAGTGGGCATCGCTGTATGAAAACAAATCTAATTCTCAACAATAAAAGAACCTCTGGTGAAATCACTATCCCTGACCTCAAGCTGTGCTACAGAGGGATTGTGATAAAAACTGCATGGTTCTGGTACAGCAACAGACAGGTAGATCAATGGAATAGAATTGAAGACCCAGAAATGAACCCACACACCTATGGTCACTTGATCTTTGACAAAGGAGTTAAAATCATCCAGTGGAAAAAAGACAGCATTTTCAACAAATGGTGCTGGCTCAACTGGCAGTTAGCATGTACAAGAATTCAAATTGATCCGTTCTTATCTCCTTGTACAAACCTCAAGTCTAAGTAGATCAAGGAAGACACTGAAACTCATAGAGGAGAAAGTAGGGAAGAGCCTCGAAGATATGGGCACAGGGGAAAAGTTTCTGACGAGAACACCAATGGCTTGTGGCCCTCATAAATTTACAACACTTCTGTAAGGCAAAGGACACTGTCAATAAGACAAAACGGCAACCAACAGATTGGGAAAAGATTTTTACCAATCCTAAATCCAATAGGGGGCTAATATCATATATATAGACATAGACAGAGAGAGAGAGAACTCAAGAAGTTGGAATCCAGAAAACCAAATAACTCTATTAAAAAATAGGTTACAGAGCTAAACAAATAATTCTCAACTGAGGAATATCGAATGGCTGAGAAGCACCTAAAAATGTTCAATATCCTTAATCATCAGGGAAATGCAAATCAAAACAACCCTGAGATTCCACCTCACACCAGTCAGAATGGCTAAGATCAAAAACTCAGGGGACAACAGATGCTGGTAAGGATGTGGAGAAAGAGGAATACTCCTCCATTGCTGGTGGGATTGCAAGCTGATACAACCACTCTGGAAATCAGTTTGGTGGTTCCGCAGAAAACTGGACATAGTACTACCGAAAGATCCAGCAATTTCTCTCCTGGGCATATACCCAGAAGATGTTCCAACTTGTAATAAGGACACATGCTCCACTATGTTCATAGCAGCCTTATTTATAATAGCCAGAAGCTGGAAAAAACCCAGATGACCCTCAACAGAGAAATGGATACAGAAAATGTGGTATATTTACACAATGGAGTACTACTCAGCTATTAAAAACAATGAATTTATGAAATTCTTAGACAAATGGATGGATCTAGAGATTATCATCCTGAGCGAGGTAACCCAATCACAAAAGGACACACATGATAGGCACTCACTGATAAGTGGATATTAGCCCAGAAACTCAGAATACCCAAGATACAATTCACAAACCACATGAAACTCAAGAAGAAGGAAGACCAAAGTATGGATACTTTGATCCTTCTTAGAAGGGGGAACAAAATATCCATGGAAGGAGTTACAAAGTGTGGAGCAGAGACTGAAGGAATGACCATCCAGAGACTGCCCCACCTGGGGATCCATCCCAACCACCAAGCCCAGACACCAACAAGATTTTGCTGACAGGAGCCTGATATAGCTGTCTCCTGTGAGGATCTGCCAGTGCCTGGCAAATACAGAAGTGGATGCTCACAGTCATCCATTGGATGAAGCACAGGCTCCCCAGTGAAGGAACTAGAGGAAGTACCCAAGGAGCTGAAGGGGTTTGCAGCCCCATAGGAGGAACAACAATATGAACTAACCAGTATCCCCAGAGCTCCCAAGGACTAAAACCACAAATCAAAGAAATCACTTGGTGGGATTCATGGCTCTAGCTGCATATGTAGCAGAGGATGGCCTAGTCAGTCATCAATAGGAGGAGAGGCCCTTGATCCTGTGAAGGTTCTGTGCCTCAGTATAGGGGAATGCCAGGGCCAGGAAGTGGGTGTGGGTAGGTTGTGGATCAGGGGGAGGGGGAAGGGAGTAGGGGATTTTCAGAGGAGAAACTAGGAAAGGGGATAACATTTGAAATGTAAATTAAAAAATCTAATAAAAAATATATCTAAACGTGTGTCAAATTTGGCACATGACATCAAAGGCGTGAAGAATTCCTTGAGGTACACCCTTGGATCTCTGTTCTAGATGAAACAGGAAATTAAACTGACACTTGAAAGTAACTCTTGAAACTCATGGATGTGGATGAATCACAAGCCACATCCTTTGCCACCCTGCTTTGGGTATGGTGTTGCACGGGACGTGTGCACCAGTTCACCTCTTTGCAAGAGGATCTGAGAATATGCCCTTTCTTTTGTTCTCTGACTTACATTAAGATTGTGAACTTATAATTACATGTTGTTCTTACAGTTCTAATGTGTCCAATTAGCTCTCATTTAAAGTTTCATCCCAAAGCTCGGGCTACCCAGAGCAGTCAGTTATCCCGACTTCTGAGGACATGTGGAAGACGAGGCAAGGGAAGCTCAGGCTGAAGGAGCTCATGAGTCCTGGTCAGACAGGAGAGAGAAGATTCCCCCATCTAATAGACTCCATCTTTGCTTTATACAGAGAGATGGGAAGGTTCTATAATTAAGACTTTTCCTGGGCATTTAGCAGAGCCTCCGGCTGCTGCTGACTAACATGTTGCTGACTTACACTGTCTGCACCTTAATACTTTGCTGAGATGACACAGCAGAACTGGACTGAGCCCTGAGAAGGTTTTGATTTACTCCTTACTCGGACAGTAACCAGAGCAGACACGTTTGCATTCAGCTCTTTCTTATGCCCCGTCCACTTGAACTCTCAAAAACACCAACAGACCTCTGAATGAGCAAAATACCACCTTCCCCAGGGCTGGAAGCCCACCAGAAAAGCTTCACGGCTTTTACAGTGGTTTGCCTGGAGTCCTACTACGCAGGAGGCTGAAGCCAAAGGATCACATGAGTTCTGGAGTTCTAAGCCAGCCTGAGCAACATAGCAAGATGCCATCTTTTTTTTTTTTTTTTTTTTTTTAAGAAGGGGTATTGAACTTTCCGTTCCAGTTCATCCATTCCTTTCTTTGCAAAAGGGGGCTTAAGCTCCAAGGGCCCATCGGCAGCCCTTCTTCTGTGGGTGTCTCCTGCTCCAAACTCACATACAGCAGTCTGAGCTCTCACTGACAAGGGAATGTGTTGTCCCTTAATCAGCGGTCTGAACCTAACAGCCTAGGTATTTACTCAGGGTCAGCTGGTTTCTGTAGCAATGGATCAGACCTCCTACAGGATGGATGGAAAGGGTAAACACCATCCAGCTAAGACTTTGTTCCGTGTTCACCTCACTAAAACACTCTGTAATTGCACATGGGTAAGGAAGGAGCTGGGGAGGGCAGGAGTGTGTGGTGATTAAATACAGAATAATTGTAGAAAATATTTGCATTTGTCTAAACAACACTAACTTTTTTTTTTCCATTTTTTATTAGGTATTTAGCTCATTTACATTTCCAATGCTATACCAAAAGTCCCCCTTACCCACCCACCCCCACTCCCCTACCCACCCACTCCCCCCCTTTGGCCCTGGCGTTCCCCTGTACCGGGGCACACAAAGTCTGCGTGTCCAATGGGCCTCTCTTTCCAGTGATGGCCGACTAGGCCATCTTTTGATACATATGCAGCTAGAGTCAAGAGCTCAGGGGTACTGGTTAGTTCATAATGTTGTTCCACCTATAGGGTTGAAGATCCCTTTAGCTCCTTGGGTACTTTCTCTAGCTCCTCCATTGGAAGCCCTGTGATCCATCCATTAGCTGACTGTGAGCATCCACTTCTGTGTTTGCTAGGCCCCGGCATAGTCTCACAAGAGACAGCTACATCTGGGTCCTTTCAGTAAAATCTTGCTAGTGTATGCAATGGTGTCAGCATTTGGAAGCTGATTATGGGGTGGATCCCTGGATATGGCAGTCTCTACATGGTCCATCCTTTCATCTCAGCTCCATACTTTGTTTCTGTAACTCCTTCCATGGGTGTTTTGTTCCCACTTCTAAGGAGGGGCATAGTGTCCACACTTCAGTCTTCATTTTTCTTGAGTTTCATGTGTTTAGGAAATTGTATCTTATATCGTGGGTATCCTAGGTTTTGGGCTAGTATCCACTTATCAGTGAGTACATATTGTGTGAGTTCCTTTGTGATTGTGTTACCTCACTCAGGATGATGCTCTCCAGGTCCATCCATTTGGCTAGGAATTTCATAAATTCATTCTTTTTAATAGCTGAGTAGTACTCCATTGTGTAGATGTACCACATTTTCTGTATCCATTCCTCTGTTGAGGGGCATCTGGGTTCTTTCCAGTTTCTGGCTATTATAAATAAGGCTGCTATGAACATAGTGGAGCATGTGTCCTTCTTACCAGTTGGGGCATCTTCTGGATATATGCCCAGGAGAGGTATTGCTGGATCCTCCGGTAGTACTATGTCCAATTTTCTGAGGAACCGCCAGACTGATTTCCAGAGTGGTTGTACAAGCCTGCAATCCCACCAACAATGGAGGAGTGTTCCTCTTTCTCCACATCCTCGCCAGCATCTGCTGTCATCTGAATTTTTGATCTTAGCCATTCTCACTGGTGTGAGGTGGAATCTCAGGGTTGTTTTGATTTGCATTTCCCTGATGATTAAGGATGTTGAACATTTTTTCAGGTGCTTCTCTGCCATTTGGTATTCCTCAGGTGAGAATTCTTTGTTCAGTTCTGAGCCCCATTTTTTAAGGGGGTTATTTGATTTTCTGAGGTCCACCTTCTTGAGTTCTTTATATATGTTGGATATTAGTCCCCTATCTGATTTAGGATAGGTAAAGATCCTTTCCCAGTCTGTTGGTGGTCTTTTTGTCTTATAGACAGTGTCTTTTGCCTTGCATAAACTTTGGAGTTTCATTAGGTCCCATTTGTCAATTCTCGATCTTACAGCACAAGCCATTGCTGTTCTGTTCAGGAATTTTTCCCCTGTGCCCACACTAACTTTTTAAGACTGTCATTTTACAGCAAATTGTTGAATATGAATTTTCTGGCAGCAATAATCAGGCATTTTTTCATAAAATGGCTTATTTTGCAAGAAAATCACCAACTAATGGCAGAAAAACACCCCGTTCTAAATACAATGAAGCATGAGGAGGCAGAGTCTAGATTAAAACGGCTCTCACGCTGCGGGTACAGCCTGGAGTCCTGAAATGATGTCTTGCTGTTGCAGCGCTCGCAGGGAGCTGCTGCTGAGGCGTTAATGGGCCCCACGCGGGTCTTTAGAGTGGCTTCCTCGCGGGGCATCAGTAATATCTGGGCTGAGGGGGTACGGAGGAAGTAAACAGGGCTGGGCTCCCGGGAGAACAAAAGCGCTCTGCACCGGAGAAGCTGTGCAGGCTTCCGCCCATTCCTGGGCTGTTCACCTCTTGAGGGAAGAGTCCTGCAAAAGGCCAGGAAAGCCAGAAGCTCAGGGAACTCCTGATATCCACAGAAAATCGTTCTCCTATGGCCACTGTGCCTCTGTGACAAAAACAAGAGTGTGGCATGGGGTTTCTTAACATCCATTTTGCAGAATCTCGCCCTGCAACCAACCTCAGAAGTTCCCACTGAACTGCCACTGTTTGCCTAATAGCTTGTATCCACTCGACAACAATGTAGTGGAGCCTGTGAAGCCCGTATCTACGTGATTAATTGCTAGGGGGATGGGGGATGGGGAGGAGTCTTTGGAAAGTCACTGGGAAATTGTCCAATTGTATTATCAAATCCAAATTATTTGTAAAGGAACCATCTGATTTTCACCTGAGTTGATGTGTTCCAATATGAACTACAGACATTAAAGCCCTTTTTCGGTGTTTTCTTTTTTTTTTTTTTTTATCACTTTACATCATGATCAAAGCCCCCTATGTCCTCTCCTCACAGTTCTACCCTTACAAATGCCTCTTTCGATACCCCCTCCCATTCTCCTTAGAGGGGGAGCCCCCCCCCCTTGGTTGCATTTCAGGAGTTAACCCACATTCGCCAAACCTTTTCTGGGATCTATGACCTGCAATGTTCTACCTGTTCTGGCATTTGCCCCACTGGAAAATAAAATGATCCCTTTGGCTTTGTCTGAGTCAGGGTTTCTATTCCTACACAAAACATCATGACCAAGAAGCAAGTTGGGGAGGAAAGGGTTTATTCAGCTTACACTTCCATACTGCTGTTCATAACCAAAGGAGGTCAGGACTGGAACTAAGCAGGTCAGGAAGCAGGAGCTGGTGCAGAGGCCATGGAAGGATGTTCCTCACTGGCTTGCTTCCCCTGGCTTGCTCAGCTTGCTGGGTTGTTTGTTTGTTTGTTTGTTTGTTTGTTTTTATTAGATATTTTCTTTATTTACATTTCAAATGTCATCCCCTTTCCTGGTTTCCCCTCCCTCTGCTCACCAACCCACTCACTCCAGCTTCCTGGCCCTGGCATTCCCCGACACTGGGGCATATAACCTTCACAGGATCAAGGGTCTCTCCTCCCACTGATGTCCGACAAGAGGACTCCCATCCTCTGCTACATACATGGCTGGAGCCATGGTTCCATCAATGTGTACTTTTTGGTTAGTGGTTTAGTCCCTGGGAGCTCTGGGGGATCTGCTTGGTTCGTATCATTGTTCCTCCTACAGTGCTGCAAACCCCTTCAGCTCCATGGGTCCTTTCTCTAGTTCCTCCATTGGGGATCTTGTGCTCAGTTTAATGGTTGGCTGAAAGCATCCACCTCTATATTTGTCAGGCACTGGTATAGCCCCTCAGGAGACAGCTATATCAGGCTCCTGTCAGCAAGCACTTGTTGGCATCCACAGTTATGTCTGGGTTTGGTGACTGTATATGGGATGGATCCCCAGGTGGGGCAGTCTGGATGGCCTTTCCTTCAGTCAGCTCCTCCACACACTGTCTCTGTAACTCCTCCCATGGATATTTTGTTCCCCCTTCTAAGAAGGACCAAAGTATTCACACTTTGGTCTTCCTTCTTCTTGAGTTTCATGTGGTCTGTAAATTGTATCTTGGGTATTCCAAGCTTCTGGGCTCATATCCACTTATCAGTGAGTGCATACCATGTATGTTCTTTTGTGACTGGGTTACCTCACTGAGGATTGTATTTTCTAGTTTCATCCATTTGCATAAGCACTTCATAAATTCATTGTTTTTAATAGCTGAGTACTCCATTGTGTAAATATACCATACTTTCTATGTCCATTCTTCTGTTGAGGGACATCCAAGTTCTTTCCAGCTTCTGACTATTATAAATAAGGCTGCTATGAACATACTGTAGTATGTGTCCTTATTACAAGTTGGAACATCTTCTGGGTATATGTCCACGAGTGGGATAACTGGGTCCAGTTTTCTGAGGAACTACCAGACTGATTTCCAGAGTGGTTGTACCAGCTTGCAATCCCACCAGCAATGGAGGAGTGTTCCTCTTTCTCCACATCCTTGCCAGCATCTGCTGTCTACTGAGTTTTTGATCTATTCTGACTGGTGTGAGGTGTAATCTCAGGGTGGTTTTGATCTGCAATTCCCTGATGACCAAGGATGTTGAACATTTCTTCAGGTGCTTCTCGGCCATTCAATATTCCTCAATTGAGAATTCTTTGCTTAGCTCTGTACCCCATTTTTAAATAGGGTTATTTGGTTTTCTGAAGTCTAACTTCTTGAGTTTCTTGTATATATTGGATATTAGCCCTCTATCAGATGTAGGGTTGGTAAAGATCTTTTCCCAGTCTGTTGGTTGCCCTTTTGTCCTATTGACAGTGTCCTTTGCCTTACAGAAGCTTTGCAATTTTATGAGGTCCCATTTGTCAATTATTGATCTTAGAGCATAAGCCATTGTTGTTCAGTTCAGGAAATTTTCCCCTGTGCCCATGTCCTCGAGGCTCTTCCCCACTTTCTTTTCTATTAGTTTCAGTGTCTCTTGTTTTATGTGGAGTTCCTTGATCCACTTGGACATGAGCTTTGTACAAGGAGATAAGAATGGGTCGATTTGCATTCTTCTACATGCTAATCACCAGTTGAACCAGCACCATTTGATGAAAATTCAGCTTGCTTTCTTATAGAACCCAAGACTACCAGCCTGGAGATGGCACCACCCACAATGGATCCTCCCCCCTTGGTCACTAATTGAGAAAATGCCTTACAGCTGGATCTCATGGAGGCATTTCCTGAAGGGAGGCTCTTTTCTCTGTGATAACTCCAGCTTGTGTCAGGTTGACACACAAAATCAGCCACTACAGGCTTCAAATACATATTGTCTCATCTAAGAGTTAGCATTTGTGGAAAGCATATTTTACTTCTTCAGCGGGGCCTCATCTCACTGTCACCTAATGCCACCTATGCTCTCACTCAAGTAACTAAAGATGAGAATGGTGCCTCCTATAGAGCAAGTATTCACTTAGTACACAGGCTAGTGCTGACTGACTTAGTAAACTAGGAGTCCAACAGTCTCATTTTGATTTCTTAGTTCCTTAGTATTGGGGAAGGGGGTTAATAAGTGCACACATACACTCTTTATATACAAAATGATAACTTTGCAGAAGCTGGGATGGAATCACTTGGAGCATCCAACCTGATGATCCCAGCCATGAGGAGAGAATGGTCCGGCACCAAGTAAGTCATGCCCCTATAGTGAGAGGTGAGTCTCAGACTCTCTTCTCTACTACATTTGATGGGATGATGAGCCAGCTTGCATGATCCAACGCACTCAGCTTCTTCAGGTCCTGACTCATACACGATGGCCTGGAAACTATACTGATGAAGCAGGGTGGTGGTGGTTCAATATCCTGGGTGATCCAGGGCAGAAAGAGCTCTCCTCTATCTCTCTTCCCCCACACTTGTACCTGACTGCCATGAGTGTCTGTACTCAAACTCTGACAGTCGCCAAAGTCCTCTGCAGGGAAGACAATTCAAAAAATGGCCATATGAGACAACTTCAGTAAAGTGCCAGCCCTCAGGATACCCTTGGGAGGCCAGCTGAACAGCAGACATTTAGCCCTGACATACTTCTTCCCCATCAGATCCAAGTTAGTGTCTGGGTGATGAGGAGAAATAAATAAATCAACTGGTTTTGAAATTTCTTTCTCAATTGTCTCATCTATAAAGTGGGATCATAATAACTGAGCATGAAGAATCTAATGAGCCAAACAATACATTTAACGCAGTGCACACTCCACATTGCCTGTGACTCTCGCCATTAACCACTTCTTTTGCTGACAAAAGTCAAAGTCCCTTCTTTTCTCTTCCTCCTCATTCATCTTCTGCTTCCAATTTCCTTTTCCTTTTCGTTCCTTCTGCTTCTCCATTTCGTTTCATCCCCACACACTTTCCTACATCCAGCAAAGTCAAGGATCTTTTCTGAAATCACATTTGACCAAAAAAGAAGTTAATGGATCCCCTACACACACACATACACCACACACACCACACACACATACATACACACATACACACATACACACATACACACATACACACACATACACACACATACATACACACCACACATACACACCACACACACATACACACCACACACACACACATACACACACACACCACACACATACACACACACACCACACACATACACACCACACACACACACACACATACACACCACACACACATACACACACACACACACAGAGACACATACACACCACACACACATACACACACACACACACACCCCACACGCACACACCACACACACACACCTCCATTCCCTGTCCCATTTTCTCAGTCCCAACAGGAATCTCATCACTGTCATCTCCGAACTAGAAACCTCTTAACTCCTCAGCAAGCAGAATGCTCTCCTAGACACGTCCCTCAGAATGCTCTAAAAAAAAAAGTCTTCTCGTCCAGTGTCTGATTGTCAATACTCTCTGACAGATTTGGGGGTGGGATGGAGGGGTTTGAAATCACTCAGGAGACATACCTATGGGTATGTGGGAGAAAATGTGTCCAGAGAAGTTGAACTGAGATAGGAAGATTCAGCCTGTGTGTGGGTGACATCATTCCATAGCTGTGCTCTCAGACTGAATCAAATAGGAAGCCATTGAGCACCAATGTCCATCTCTCTCTGCTCCCTGCCTGCAGACTCATGAAAGCATCCCCCTCATGTTCCCACTGCCCACGCCTTCCTTGACAGGACAGGACCTTGACAGGACAGGCTGTGTTTCCCCAGCCTGTGAGATAACTTCCTTGTTTCAGTTGTTTTGTTTTGTTTTGTTTTGTTTTTCAGCTATTTTGTTACAGCAACAAGAAGAATGTCCCAGACACTATGTCCGAGGATAGCAAAGCATTCTAGTATCTTCCATTTGACCAAGATTTGCCCAGAAAATAAATTATTTAGAAAATGATAAACTATGGTAGGTATATTGAAAAGATGGACACTTGTCTTTGTTTATATAAATTCTCTGTGCCCAGTTAAGACTTTTGTTTTATTGTTTCAACTCTATTGGAATCTGCCATGCTTTTGGACCTTGTTTTGGCCTCCACTTATGTAATCTATGGTTAATATTTCTGTCTCCCAGTATATTTCTGCTGTAGTAATGGAAAAGCATTTTGCTCTCTAGGAGCCAAAATACCACTAGATCAAAAAGATCTAGTAACACACCCTTCAGTAAATTAGCAAAGAATATAGCTTTACTATCTCTTTATTAAATGGTGAAGCTGCTTTCATAGCATAAGGGTCTCAAAAAGTACATAAGGGCTAACTGGCCTCTCCTCACCCTGCTGTGGTAAGCAGAGTAATGGTCCACAGCAGGTGGTATACATCCAATTCCCCAGAACCTAACATGGGGGGAAATGTTTCTAGGACTATGGGCCTTGAGATGAGATTTTTCTTGACTTCTTTACAAAAGCGTTTAAACTAATCATATGAATCTTTAAAACTAGGCACTCCTTCGGCTGAAGAGATGGCTCAGAGGTTAAGAACATTGTTTGCTCTCTCAGAAGATTCAGGTTTGGTTCCCAGCACCCACATGGTAGCTCACAACATCTGTAACTCCAGTTCCAGGTGATCCAACACCCCTCTCCTGGCCACCATGAGCACCAGGCTCATACATGGTATCCATACCCATACATACATGCAGACAAAACACTCATCTACATAAAATAAATCAAGCTTTTGTAAAGACAGAAAGTGGGGAATCTTTCACAGCTGTGATTACAGAGATAAGCAGTTTCAGAGAAAGGCTCTGTGAAGACTGTGTCTGCCATTGCTGGATTTGAAGGTGGAAGAAGTAGAAGGTAAGGTAAGGAGCTCCACAGCCCCTGGATGCCAGAAAAGCACAGAAACAGCTTATCTTTCCTCTCTCTCTCTCTCTCTCTCTCTCTCTCTCTCTCTCTCTCTCTCTCTCTCTCTCTCTCTCTCTCCTCTCTCTCTCTCTCTCTTCCTCAGAAAGACACATGAGTGCTCCTCCCAACTATGCTGTGCTTCTGGGCACTGATACTTAGATTTGCAATGTTTCAGTCCAAAACATTTGTGATCATTTGTCGCAGGAGTGATAGAAAACAAACCCACTGACTAAACTAACCTTAATTTGAAAGCCTACTCGAATGTGAGGTTGTTGGAGCAAGTTAGAGGTTGGAGTAGCTTGGATTGTCACTGTGACTTTTCTTGTATGTGTTCTTCAGTTTCTGGTTAAGAAAATTCTAGTGGCTGGAAATTCCAAATAGATACACAAAAAGGTTGTGGTTATGGCATGACATTATACTGCTTTGTGGATTATACAGTTTATGAATTATTATAATCACTAAGAAGTATTGTTGGGCATGGCAGTACACACCAGTAATTCCAGCACTAAGGGAAATCTGCAGAAACAAGGATATAAAACCAGCCTGAGCTATATAAGACTCTGTCTCAAGAACCAATGAAAAAAGAAAAAGAAAGAAATATTATTCTACTGCTAAACTGATTTCCTAAGAAAAGAGTTGCTGTTCTTTTACTTGGAAAGATGCCACGGACCTGGCTCAATCGGCCCCCCTCAATCCGTGGGAATCTGGGTCTCAGACAGATGGGCATAGAGTCAGCGAGAATTGACAGACAGACACAGACACGAGAGAGTGTGCTGGATCTGAATGTAATTTGTCAAATCGAGCATCAAACTTTTTAATACAGAAGAAAATAGGGAAATTAGGTGACACATAGGCAAGGTACAATAAGGTTACCGGATGCTTAATGACTCTTAAACAAAACAAAGGAAATGCAAACACAAAGACTGATAGGAACTGTGCAATAAAACAACAGAGACAAAATCAGCTCTATCTAAGGTCAGCTATATTCTTAGAAGTCAGGTGTGAGGTTTTTACGCTCTTTTCACACCTAAGTCATGGTTCTAATTAGAAAGTTCTGCTCTAGCTATCCATCCCATGAATAATGCAATACTCTAAAACCACAGCCTGATCTACTTCCTAAACCATTCTAAATTCCTGTATATGGGAGCGACTTGGCTTTTATTCTAAGTGATCGTGTGGAGAGACTTTCTACTAATAAGTAATATAGTCTGCCATACATAACTATAATAAGAATTCTAAACTTACTTTGCTAAGCTTGCCCTGAGATTTCTAACTCTATGTAGTAGATAGTAATACCTGATTTCTTTCACTATCTCTCTTACAATACTAGAGGCAATTCTGAATGTCACTTAATAGGCAACATCTTACTGAATTCCAAGCCCAGGGTCGGCTCAAGGACTACCTAGGGCATTGGTGAAGGCCAGGAAACAAAGTTCAATTTTGCTTAGGTATTTGGCAAGTCATTGCTTGGAGACACCTATAACAAAACAATACTGAAAGGAAGCACACAGATCCATTCACAAGGACAAAATTGGAGGATACGTGCTATGGGATGCCACAGATCCAGGAGACTAAGTTTCCGTGAAAATCTTCGCCTTGGGATTGCTTCCAGGTTTCTAAACCTGTCAAGCAAGTCACTACTGGAATGGATGTAGCAGAAAGACTGTGAATATAAGTCCAGAAGATAGTAAATAGGCTGATAGTGTTTTGCTAATGACACCAAATAATTACACAACCAAAGACAGACTTGTCACCTGGTTGAGCCAGGTATCTTGGTGCACACCTACAATCCCAGCACTTGGGAGGCTAAGATATGAAGGGACCAGCCTGAGCTACACAGAGGGACAACTGGTTGAAATAGCATTACACAATGAAAAGACAGCAAACTATCATGTGTGATTGTGACAGTCAATCCCAGGTCTCTCCCTGATTGGGATGGAAAGAACGAGAGTTCAAGGTGAGATAAGAAAGATTATAAAGCCAAGAATCCTAAATCCAGCCTTACTGGGTTGTCAGTCACTATTAATTGGACACTAGCACCTAGAGGCTGAGTCTGTTTATTTCTTCAAAATAATACAAATTCAAGCTCAGCGCTGCCCAATTAGTATAGGTTTTAGGTTTGTTCCCTTAACGCTTGTGTGTGACCGATCTTTCCAGGAGATCTTCATCAAACTATTAGCACATACTGTGAATGCCCCAGACTGTATCCTTATACAGCAGAGGCAGAAGCTGCCACTGTTAGAGTTCAGATTTAGTGAAGTTTCTGCATAATTGGCTCTGTAATGTGAATGTTCTTGGTTACATTTGTTCTTTTCAAAAACCAACTGAGCTCACAGAGTTGCATGTAGCAGCCTCCCTTTGGGTTTCATGATACAGGTAAAAAAATGTTACAAATTTGAGGAGAATTCCAATTTTTTTCCTTCGGGGACTATGCACTGGTCACATTTTCCTTTTCATAGTTGGCAAACTGACAGATGACAGAGCCCAGGGTGATTGTAGTGAGCGATCTCCAGAATTACCGTTCCAAGTAAATGAATGCATAGCTAACCTTCCTTAGCCTTCTTTCAGTGAGCACAGCCAAGCATTCTCATTAATCTGGGGCAAAACAGAAAGGCACCTTCTGGGAAGTTTTGTCTAAATATAATCAGAGCATGCACCCGAGAAATCAGACCATATGCACATCTGGAGACTTCAGTCGGTGTTATGTGACTGCACACTTATTTCATCTATCTAGGATAAAGCAGCAGCTTGGTGGTGCTTGCATCCTTTCAGGATTTTTATTAAGACACAAATGTCAGGGAAAAACCTTCCTTCTATTCAACCTCACATACTTCTCCAAAACCAGACTGAGAGAAAGTCCTCTGGATTGTCACTACTGTAGGATTCAGACCCTTAGAGACCATCCCAAACCCCAAGCCCTGTTTTCCTAGTCTCAACACCAATAAAACGCCCTCCCAGACAGGAAGGAGGTGAGAACACGAAGTGCACTGCCTGACACACCTAAAACAACACAGTCTTCCTGCCGGTGCCCAAATCTTCAATGCAGAAAATAACCCCATCGCCACAGTCCACATCAACTTGTGCTTCAGCTTGTGAGACCCCCTTCAAAACAGATTTGCAACTTAAAAATAAACCATAAGCCATACAACATTAGCTAAAAAAACAAATATCAGGTTAGTTAAATATCAAGACCAAAAAAATACAAACGTAGGTTTCCTCTACTTCTCTGCTGGAAAACACTACTCTCAAATTACACAAAATCTATTCTTGAATTTTTTAAGGCTTTAAAGTAAAACACTGCCTTGCACTGAATGTGTCTCTCCCCCAAAAATCCCTGCATTGGAAACTTAATCTTCAATATAACAGCATGAAGGTGGATATTTAGGGAGGTGAGGTCTTTGGGAAGGTCATATCTTCATGAATGGACTTGTTGATGCTCCTATTTAAAAAAAAACTGAGGACATGAGTTTGCTCTTCTGTGGTGTGAATTCAGAGTTTATTTGTCTTTTGTGACTCCACCTTCCATATTATGTAGACACAAGAAGAAGGCCATAGCTGGGTATGGAAAGATTGTTCAGTGGTTAAGACCAATTACTGCTCCTACAGAGAATCCAGGTTCAGTTCCCAGCACCCACTTGGCAACACAACCAGTTGTAATTCCAGTTCCAGAGAACCTAATACTGTCTTTTGACCTCTAGAGACTTTTGCACACACATGGTGCATATATATATATATATATATATATATATATATATATATATATATATATCCAGGCACATATACACATAAAATAAAATGAATAGAAGGGGATAGTGCCTTGGTCTTGAACTTACCAAGTTCCAGAAATGTATGAGAATAAATTTGTATACTTTATGTTACCCAATGTCTTCATTGGGTACCCAATAATACCAAAATACCTAAGTCCAAATAACTTATAAAAAGTAGAAGTTTATTTGGTTCATGGTTCTAGAGATTGAAATCTCCAAGAGCATGGTGTCGGTATCTACTTGGCATCTGGTGGGAGCCTTCTTGCTTAATCATAACATAGTAGACAGCATGGCATGGCTAGACAAGGCAAGCAAACAAGCTTGAATCTGTCTTCCTCATCATGCCCTACACACATGACTTCACCTAATTACATGAAAGTCTCTGCCTCCAACTACCATTAATGGATCATTATGTTTATGATACATGAACTTTAAGGAGAGCGTGTTCAAACCATACCATCCATTCTTGACTATTCCATTGCAACAGCAGAAAGTGAACTTCCCAATCATTGAACTTGAACCTGTGGTTCCTATCCATGGCATTTTAATGGTATTCATAAGTGAGACTGACTATTAACTTTATACTCTGCTAGGCTCTTTCTATGGAGAGACATAGATCCTATAGACAATGAGAACAGAAGGAAAAGGATTAATAGCTCTAGTTCAATAGCAGAGATTCTTGCAGTAGGGGATGGAACTTCAAATACAAAATAAAAGTGATATGAGATTCTTTATCTGAGAAATTAAGTCCAGAAACAATCCCAGGGTGCCTACTTGGCTTTGATACTCATAGCACCTGAGACATATGTTTAACTCCAACAGCAAATTTCAAGATTCTGGATGAGCCTAGAATAGAATTTAGATGCTCGTTGAAAGCCTAGCATCTAAACCCTCTAAGCTTCCACTTACTAACATTTGTTTAATATCTGAAATCTCACGTTCCTCATCAATAAAATGGAGATCACAGTGCAATATGCCTGTTAACGCTGTTTTGAGGGTAAACGCCCTGCTCAAGTTCTCTGGTTTATAAACGTAAAGAAGATAGCGTTCATGTGAAGCGTAGCTCATATGAAAAAGAGAAGGTAGTGAAGCTGAAAGGAAAACCCAGGGTCATCACCAGACATGGAAGCTGCCCAGAAGGATAGAAGAAAGAAGGAAGACAAAACAGGATGCTTCAGTGGAAGTCTGAAAGACTCACAAGCATCCCCACTCTCTATGAGCCCAGTCCAAACATCATTTAAAACAAAGAAACAATAAACTCAATAAAGTCTTGCAAACTTGTGGCAGACTCACCCTCCAAGTGTAAGAGGTTAGCAAGGGAAGCAAAAGGCTGATCAACTGAAATGATGAAGCATTGTTTCCAACTAGCCCTGTATGTCCCAGGAATCCTGGAGCTGTTATTGACAGGAGGGGCTTACATCTGAGAGAGAATTCAATAGAATATCACTCTCAATGGATAAGTGCAACTGGGTCATTCCTATAGTTGGGTCAACTGAAAATAGACAATTCACATCACCTAGCCTTCACATGCTGAAATTACAGCTCCCTGGAGAGATGGATGGACACCAGCCTTCATCCATGCCACAAATACTTGCAGATGTTTCCTTCATGCTTTCATTCAAGAGACTGATATCTCTCCCTCTCCTCCCTCTCCCTCTCCCCTCTCCCTCTCCTCCCCCTCTCCTCTCTCCCTCCCCTCCCTCTCTCTCCCTCTCTGTCCTAAACTGTTAAAATGATAGTCCAAATGCTGGTCAAGATGGCCCCAGTATGCCATCGGGTGCACACATACTGATGAATGAACTCAACCATTCATCTGAGTAAATGGGAAAGCAATTCGTTGGTCACAGTGAGTGATAAAGCCTATGAGATGCCAAGCCAGGCTTCATCAGAAGATAGACCTGAAGACCACACAGAAAATGTTCCTCCATGGGGTAGAGACGACTGGGTCTTACTCTGCCAACACATCAGGTAACTGGAATAGAGTGTTTTAATTTTCTGGACTTTGAGGGTCTAACTTATAAAATGAAGTAGTGGGACAAGCTCATCAGCAAGATTCCTTAAGACATTTCCCACCTACAAATCGGGATTTGGAGAGTGTGAAGCCACTATCTCCTTGTAAGCACTAGATTGGAGACCATAGCAAATACTAGGGGAAAGCTGGTTCTATGCCTAGAAATGCTCCTGAGTTGACCAGGGGCCCCACTAAGACAGTGGAAGATTTCCTCTAGCTTAAGCACCAGAGAACATCTAGCAAAGAATAAAAGATGTAGCTCTTTCTAATCCCTATATTTCTTCCTTCTCTAGTCCAAAGCTGCCTGAAGTAATTTTTAAAATAGGATGAAACTGCTAGAAGCCAAAGTCACTTCAACTAAAACTCTTAGCAAGAATGGTTAAAAAAAATAAATTCTGCAGTATGGTTGAACTGTATTGTCTACAAAGTGACCTGTATGGTGCAGCTACATGGTTTTTTTATTACCTAGTAAAGGCTGTACATTAAAACTCTTGGCAAAGCCTTCATTTGGCAATTCAGATTTCTTTCTCTTGGCTCAGATATAATATGAATCAGTGTCACTGGAAACCATGTTAGGTCCTTGTTTTTTGTGGTAGACACATTGTTCTGGTGTTTAATGTTTAACTTAACTGCTACCTGACTGAGGAAGCAACCAGTGATGGAAGTGCTGTTGCCATGGTGATACAGAGATACAGAGACAGAGACAGACAGATACAGATTCAGATGCTATAAATAAATGATATAGATAGAGATGTATTAGCTAAAGAGTCAAATTAAATCCAGGATCAGCTAATTTCCTTTCCTCTTTTGCATTTTGGGGGATCTACTTTAATATATGTGTTTATACAATCAATGCAGAAGTGATTATGTAAAGTTGGAATGTTTTCTAAAGTGCATTGCCTGTGTTAAAATGAAATCCAGGGCAGTATTTCTACTCACCACTGGTTTGGTGAGTTAATTTTAATTTATGATGGAAAAAAAAACTCACAATTGTGTTTTTGTGGGACTTGTTCAGAAACTCTGTGTGTGTGTGTGTGTGTGTGTGTGTGTGTGTGTGTGTGTATGCTGGATTTAGGAATTTATTTTTCTTCTTTACATATGGGTCACTTGTATTTAGAGGAGTAGAATCCTGAAGCAAAGTGCTTACTCTTTTTATAATTCCATTCTCCACCTGAAATGGGATAATCTATGATCTCACAAGATTGGGATTTCCAAACCCAGGCATTATTGTGGATGCCAACAAGTGCTTGCTGACAGGAGTCTCATATAGCTCTCCCCTGAGAGGCTCTGCCAATGCCTGACAAATACAGAAGTGGATACTCACAGCCATCCATTGGACAGAGCATAGGGTTCCCAATGAAGGAGCAAGAGAAATGACCTAAGGAGCTGAAGGGGTTTGCAGCCCCATAGGAGGAACAATGTGAACTAACCAGTAACCTCAGAGCTCCCTGGGACTAAACCACCAACCAAAGAAAGCACATGGTAGGACACATGGCTCCAGCTGCATATGTAGCAGAGGATGGCCTAGTTGGTCATCAATGGGAGGAGAGGTCCTTGGTCCTGTGAAGGTTCTATGCCCCAGTATAGGGGAATGTCAGGGCCAGGAAGCAGGAGTAGGTGGGTTGGTGAGCAGGGGGATAGGGGAGGGGATAGGGGGAGGGGAAACCAGGAACTGGAATAACATTTGAAATGTAAATAAAAAAATAAAATTAAAAAAAAAAGAAACAGAAAAAAAAAAAAAAAGACTGGGATTTCCATGGTGAAATAACTTGCGGGACAATGCAGTCCTGGACTGAGCACTCCACTCTAGTTCATGTCTGAGAAGTGAATAGCATCCTCTTTATTAGTTGTATTTGTGTAATTTTAGCAGCTAATGGCTACAATGTTGTAGTGGAACATCTTTTTCTTTGTAAGCTAGGGATAAACCTTTAAAACCTGCTAAGGGAAAAAAGCCACAGTAAGGAGACCACAGAGTTTATATGAATTGTTGCCTAACGCCAAAGGTGGAGTCTGTAAATGGGCTTGAGCACTTCTAAAGGGTGTGAGTGAAAATCTTGACAGGTTTTGCTGATGGTTATATTATTCATTCTATAGTTATTAAAAACTTCTGACCTTTATTTTGGAGGTAGATGCGCTGACTAATTTTGAGTAAACTTGGCATAGGCTCTAATCATTCTCAAAGAAGGAACCTCAATTGAGGAACACCCTCAACCAGATTGGCCTGTGAGCAGGTGGGTGATGCATTTTCTTGATTGATGATTGACATGTGTGGTGCCTTCCCTGGGCTGGTGGTCTTCGGTGCTATAAGAAAGCAGGCTGAGCAAACCATGAGGAGCAAGCCAGTAAGCAGCAACCCTCCATGGCCTCTGCACCAGTTCCTACCTCCAAGTTCTTATCTGGAGTTTCAAACCCTTTCCTCTCCAAATTGCTTTTGGTCATGGCATTTTATCAGCCTAACAGAAACCCTAACTGGGACAGCATGTGAATTTTATATGTAAGATATTCCTCAATAAAGTCATGTTTAAAAGGAAATTATGGGAAGGTGAGTTAACAGAGGTGCAAGGAATATTAGAGAGAACATGGGTCATGGTACTTTACATACATGCTTTATACATGTGTGACACTGTGAAAGAACAAACTCAATAAAAGTTAAAAAACACAAGTCCCAGCGTCAATATAAACACACAAATGTGTGCACTTGGCACAAAGCACACATGTCCACATGCACATGCAAGCAAATGCCCAAGAGATGAAGATTTTAGCAAGGCTCCCTGCCTGGGGATACACCATACCCACAGACATTTGGAGCACGGTGCAATGTGGGTTCTCATTACTCAGGTTGTGGCACAAGGGGTAGCATGGTACTGCTGAGTGCTTGTCATCAACAGTCCTGCTTGGATGAGCCTGCCCACTGCCTGACTCCATGCCCTGCATTCTCCCTTGGTCTCTCCCATCCCCAAGTTGCTATTCTTTGAACAAATCCATCCTCTAATTCAGTGTCTCTTCCTCCTTTGTCCAGACACTCAAATTCCATGTCTTCTTCACTGTGTACTTTGTGTATATTTCTCTGTGGGAACTGTCTTGTGGCTTTTTGTCCCTGAGGACATTAGAAGTCCATGTGCCACCACCCTTATTCATCATTCTTCTCCCACGGATTGTGATTTGGGGTAATCTGTCCAGCTTCTAGACTGGAGGGAGGACTGGACCATACCCCAGACTGGCTCTGGCTCCATTAAGTGTCTATTCAAATGACTAGTGTTTGTGTGCTTACTCAGGTTAGTGCTGTATCCATTATATTTTTAACCTCTTAAAAGTGAATCACAGAGGCTGCATGTACAGTCTGCCAAAAAAGCTGGCCAAAGCTACGTGGTTGCTACTCCTAGCTGAGTGCTCTGTATCTCATTAGTGAAATGGGAATGGTAGTATTACTTACCTCAAAGAGTTAAATGAGGATTAGGTTAATAGACATAATACTATAAGCATATTTTGTTTAATAAGCTAACTGATTTGGGGGAGTAGTAACTATTGATCCTGTGACTTTTCATGCTAAACATGAACTCTATCGTTGAGTTACAGTTCTTATAGATATATATTTTAATTACATGAAATAATTTGGGGAAATATGAATCCCCCCAAATAAAAGGTGAATAATTAGGGTCCAGTCCTGAGATGGTACAGACCAATTAATGGATGGATCTGACACAAGTTTATATCCTAGCTCATTGAAGGAGTAAAATTTTATTATCAACTGAAAAGCACCGTATACCTTCAGCTTAAGATAACAAAGACACAATTTTAATGTCCCCCTTTTCTTGGTTTTATATTTGTAGCTCTCACTTGATCACACCACAGCCTTCTTGTTCCAAACTCTTTAATGTGCTTCCCAGAGTCCCACAATTTTCCTGAGCCCCACCTCTGTCATAAGCCCCTTATCACCCCTGTTCAACATCATTTCAGACAAGAACACCCCTCCATTTCTAAAGCTGCAAGACCCACTCCTAACTTTCCTCCAAACAGTGTTTTTCCTCACGTCTATAAACTATACAGAGTTCTGGCTCTCAATTCAATTTGAGCATCACCTCTTCTGCAACTCCTTTGAAATCCTTAAGAGGCTCTTTGCCCTCTCTTTCCTGACCACACCAGACCCTCCAGTCCAACTTTCAATTGCACTTAGTGGACTCTGCTGATGGCTTGTCAGCCTTCTCCATTGGATTTCAAGCCCTAGCCGGGCAGAGAACAAGTCGGTTTTGTTCAATGGTTTATCTGCAGCACCTTGATAAGGCCTGGCAGAAAGTAGGTACTCGATACATACTTACCAAAGGAGTGTTTACTTTTACACATCAAATCTTTTAACTTTAACCCAATCCAAATTTCAACTATCTGGGTGTTCCCAAGCCCTCTGCTTATTGTGATGAGACCATCCGTTGCGACAAAGAGAGATTGGCTTGATTTTCCATCCCACTCAATCTGATCTCTGCAGGTCATTGAAGGGTGTTACATTTCTCCTGGGTATCTCAGATGACCTCTTGCAATTTCTTCCCTGTGCCCGCTGGACCTTTTCTATATTGAAACTCCCTGCTGGACACCATCCCAATTTAATCCTTAGGCAAAGAATCTCATCTCCAGGCCCTATCTGTCAGGATAGGCTACTTAATAAAACATGACAAGCTGTTTAAATTAAGACACATCTGTAAGCATACTTTTTGAACTACTTTATTGGATTCTTATACCTACCACCTTTCTCCACCCTTATTCTACCCTAATCCCTTCCATCTCCCAACACTGGTAGGAGAGAAAGAAGGTTAGAGGGAAAAGGGGTCTTGAACTCATTAGAATGCTTCCTGCTGACTAGGGGCATCCAGTTCCTTGGGACAATGTTGATCTTTGATCTCCGGATATGCAATATCTCTTCTCATCTTTTTGATCACAAACACTTGACAAACCTCAGCAGCCACAACAAACTTTCTCCTGAAACAGAATATCTATTCCTTTGTTCCCTGACATTTCCTCTACAGCATTAGAAACCAAGTTTCCCATTCTCCCTAGCCCCATGTCCCGGCACCACTTATAGGCACACTTTTTTGGGCTGCCTTATTGGGTTCTTATAGCCATTACCCTTCTCCACCACAATCCCTCCCAATGCCCCAACACTAGGTAGGAAAGAAAGAAGACTAAATGGGGGGAGGGGGCAGTGTTGCTCTCCTTAAACTACTTCCTGCTGATTAGGGGCAAGTTTGATCTTCGACATCAGGTTATCCAGTTTCTTCTTCTCTTTGCTCACAACCACTGACTACTTAACAAACCGCAGCAGATGGGGGATCAGCAGCTGCCCTGGGCCCTCCTGAGGCTCTTGAAGTTATAACCTCTCAAGAGTTCCCTTAATTCCAAATTTAAACTATCTACAGCTGGCAAAAATTACACCCCTCCTAGAGCATGAGAAAAACCATAGTTAGCAGCTGTGAACAATCTGAAGTAGCCCTATATCCCATACCTGGAAGATATAGATAGATAGATAGATAGATAGATAGATAGATAGATAGATAGATAGATAGATAGATAGATAGATAGATAGACAGACAGACACATATATATTTTACTGGTTTTTTTTTTAAGAAACCAAAATCCTCAATACACACATCCAGTGTTTGAAAGATTCTCTGCGTTTTCTCAAACCTGGGGCCTGTTTAACTTTTAGACAGCAGCAAGCAGGTTCCAGACTGGAGTCCATTCTTTAGTTCTAGTTCTTTAGTTCTTGGAATTCCCAAAGTCCTGTTAATTTTCTAGACAGACTCAGCTGGACTATTTTGTGGTCTGGCCTTTACCCTTCCAGTTTGTCTATGGGATGTGCCCTTTTGTCCCCATAATCAAACATGTCCATAATCAGCAAGAGAAGCAGCACAGGGCTGTGTTAAGAGACCGAGCTCTAGATCCACCTGGCCTGGTTCCAAGCTGGGGCTTCACCTTCATTGGCTGTGTGGTCCTCTCCATGTCACTTGATTCCTAGGTACTTTAAGCAATTACCGTTGGTGATACGGTAATTACAATAAGGCCAACTAGGCATCATAATGAGGATCAACTGAGTTAGCATACGCAAAATACTTAGAAAATTTCCTTGCACAGAGTAAGTATTCACTAACTCATGATGGGTTTTGGTTGTTTGGTTTGGTTTGATTTGGGCTGGGTTGGGTTTTTGTTGGTTTGGGTTGGGTTGGGTTGGGTTGGATTGGGTTGGGTTGGGTTGGGTTGGGTTGGGTTTGGGTTGGGTTTTTGTTGGTTTGGTTTGGGTTGGGTTGGGTTGGGTTGGGTTGTTTGGGAGGGTTGTGTGTATATTAGACAGCTTCCTCCCAGAAAAGAATTATTCAGAAAGCTGTTTAAAGATTCCAAGTCACTTGTTTACTTTGGAAGATATCATCCATCATAATGTCATCATAGGACTTTGCTAAGGGGCCAGCCAGTTTAGGTGCAGACAGAGTGGGTCTAGTTGGCTTCTCTGTATGCTTTGGGGACATTTATTGATTTCTTTGTTTTTTAAATGTCTGTATGTATAATGTGTACAACATGATACTATATCCCAAACAGGTGTGTGTGTGTGTGTGTGTGTGTGTGTGTGTGTGTGTGTGTAATATAAGAAGCTAAAACACCACTTTTGTAATATGAGGCGACTATACCACTGAGGAATCCAACCCTCACCCCCAGCAACCATTAACTGCCTGTATCTACTTGAGGAGAGGTGAGCTCTCATGAAGCTCTCCTGTAGCCAAGCTGGAAGGTTGACAGGCTCAGCCTTGTGAGGCTTTATGCAGCTAAGCACTGTGAGCCTGTGAATGCAACCTCCACACCATGTACTCTTCCACAGTGTTCCGTGACTCTTGAATGAGGTAACAAAGATGTCTTGTTTAGGATGGAGAACTCAAGAGGCATTTGTTCTCAGTACTTTGATCAGATATAGTCTCTGCGTTAAGCATTGCCCACTGCAAATGTAAGCTTCTCTAATGCAGGCAGAGAGCAGCACTGATCTATCCTATAAATATTTAACAGGCAGCTTGACACTTGACTGTTTAGCAAAACAATAGTCGCAGGATCCCTGCCAGGCCTATGACCACCTGAGCCCTGGACTTTTAGCTAGGTTCAAATCTAGAAATTAGGAATGTTAAGTCTGCATAGGAGAGAGAGCATGAGGCATTTGTCTTTCTGAGTTTGTATTTGCTCCATTGCTGTCTTTTCCATTTCATCCATTTTCCTGCTAACTTCATAATTTCATTTTTCTTCATAGCAGATTAAATGGCAGTATGTATATGTATCACATTTTCATTATCCACTTATCCGTTAATGGATATCTAGGCCGATTCCATTCCATTCCTAAACCCTTGTCTTGTTAATAGTGGAAATTAATCAAGAATTTCTCCTTTTAGCAAGATGTTGTCTGTAAATTCATCACATGTAGTCTTTATTATGTTGAGATATGTTCCCTCTATTTCCTAGTTATGGTTAAGAGAACAGCAATGGACATAGAGAAACAAGTGTCTCTGAAGAGAGCAAAGAGTCTTCTGGATACATGCCCAGGAGTGATGTAGCTGGATAAAGTAACAGGTATACTTTTAGCTTTTTTTGAGAAACCTCCACAATGATTTCCATATGGCTATACCAGTTTGTATTCCCACCAACAGTGGGTAAGTGTTCTCCTTTCCCAGCATCCTCACCAGCACTTGTTGTTATTGATTTTCTTGATTACAGCTACTCTCACTGGAGGCAGACTATCCATGTAATTTTGATTTGCACTTCACTGATGGCTAAGGATGTTTATAGTTTAAAAATATATGTATAGTCATTAGCCATTTGTATGTCTTCCTTTGAGATCTTTCTGTTCTGTTCTACAGCTTATGGCTTTGACTGAATTGTTTCCTTAAATTCTTTAAGTTCTTTGTGTATACTAGATATTAAGCCTGGTCTACAGAGTGAGTTCCAGGACAGCCAGGGCTACACAGAGAAACCCTGTCTTGAAAAACAAACAAACAAACAAAAAAGCCTCTGGAATATTGGCCATGGGGCACATTCTTCTTAGTAAATGGCAGAAGGGCCCAGCCCTTTGTGGGTGGTGCCATCCCTGGGCTGGTGTCCTGGGTTCTATAAGAAGCAGGCTGAGCAAGTCATTAGGAGCAAGCCAGTAAGCAGAACTTCTTCATAGCCTCTGCATCAACTCCTGCTACCAGGTTCTGGCCCTGTTTGAGTTGCTGTCCTAACTTTATTCAGTGATATACAGAAATACAGAGTGTAAGCCAGATAAACCCTTTGGCCCTCAACTTGATTTTTGGTCATGGTGTTTTGATGCAACAATAGTAACCATAAATTAGCAAGTCATCTGTCCTATGTACAATTGGTGAAGATTTTCTCCCATTCTGTGGGCTGCCCTTTTGCTCCATTAACAGTTTCCTTTACTGTACAGAGGGCTTTGAGTTCCATGAGGTCCCATTTGTTGATCACTGGTGTTGTTTCCTGAGTGACCAGAGTCCTTTTCAGAATTACCTATTCCCATATCTCAACATGCACTTCCTACTTTTTTCAGAGTTTCAAGTCTCACGTTGAGGGTCTCAGTCCATTTGAATCTAATTTTTGTTCAGGGTGAAAGACATAGATTGAGTTTTATTTTTCTACATGTAAATACCCAGTTTTTACAGCAAATTTCTTTTGATGAAGCTGTCTTTTCTCCAATATATACTTTTTTGTCAAAAATAAGATGGCTGTAGTTTCACATGCTCTCACATGGGTCCTCTAGTCTGTTCCTTCAATCTGTGTGTCTGTTTTTGTGTTATACCGTGCTGTGGCTCTGTCGTATACACCAGGCAGGCATGATGATAATCCCAGCACTATACTTTTGCTCGTTTTGATTTGCTTTTTGAATCATTTTGGCTACTTGGGGATCTCTCTTACTTCCACAGAAACTGTAAGTTTTTTGTTTTCTATTTCCATGAAGAACATCACTGGAATTTTGATTAGTTTTATATTTGTCTTCAGATTGTTCTTGAAAGGACAAACACAATACTAATCCTTACAACCCGTGAATATGGGCATCTTCCTCTCTTCTAGGGTCTTCCAGTATTTCCTTCTTTGTTGTTTTAAGGTCTGTATTGGAAAGATCTTTCAGTTCCTTCATTCCAAGATACTTTGTTGGGTTTTGAGACTACTGTAAACGTAATTATACCCTGATTTATTTCTTAATATATGTATCCTTGGCATAGAGGAAGGATACAGGGTCTTATTTATTTTGTACCCTGCCAGTTTGCTGAAAGTATTTATCAGCTGTAAGAATTTTTTGATTCTTCTCTTTATGATTTTTTTCTTTTTCTTTCTTTCTTTCTTTCTTTTTTTTTTTTTTTTTTTTGGTTTTTTTTTTTTTTTTTTTTTTTTTTTTTTTTTTTTTTTTTTTTTGGTTTTTTGAGACAGGGTTTCTCTGTGTAGCCCTGGCTGTCCTGGAACTCACTCTGTAAACTAGGCTGGCCTTGAACTCAGAAATCCTGAGTGCTGGGATTAAAGGCATGTTTCACCACACCCAGCTCTCTTTATGATTTCCTATGTATAGAATCTTGCCATTTGCAAGTAAGGATATTGACTTGTGCCTTTCCTGATTATCTCCCTTTTATTTCCTTCTTTTGTCTTATTTCTCTAAGCAAGCACTATATCAAACAGAAGTAGCAAGAACAGACACTCTTGTCTGATCTTAGTGGATGGAGATGGATCAACTTTTTCTCTAGTTAGCTTGATGTTGGCTGTTAGTTTGTCAAATGTAGCCTTTACTATGCTGGTACATGTTCCTTCAATTCCTAGATCCTTTTTTAATCACAAAATGATTTAGTATGACGTCAAAGGTCTTTTCTCCATCCATTAAAATGATTACATGATTTCTGTCCTTTTATTTATGCTTATATTATTTATCTCATTGTGATAGCTAACCTTGGTTGTCAAGTTGACTACATCTGGAAACAATTAAACTCCAAGATTCTGGACACTCCTGCGAGGAATCTTTTTTAGTTGAAATTTTTTTCTCATTTAATATATCTTGATTAAAGTTTTCCCTCCCTCTTCTCACCACAGTGCCTACCCACCACTCCTCCCATCCAGATCCACTCCCTTTCTGTCTCACCTTAGAAAACAAATGACGTTCTAAGGAATAATAATGAAATATAATAAGATAAAACAAAAACATTGGAAGAGGAAAAAACAAACAAACAGAAGGAAAGAGCCTGAGAAAAAGCACAAGAGACAGATATAGAGAACAAGACCTAAACATGTGCACACTCCAGAATTCCAAGAAAACACTAAACTGGAAGCCATAATATATATATACATACATATATATATATACCAAAACCTGTAGGGTAAAAAGACAGAAGAGTATATATTTTTTAAAAGATTTAAAATAAGGGAAAACCCTGACATGGCATTGTGAGACAAGGAGCGTCTGATGCTTGAGCTGAGTCCATTTTCTGTTGTCATCTCCTGCTGGGCGCGCAGCCCACCCTTAAGAGTAGTTTGTTTCTCCACTGACACTCCCTTGGAGGAAACTAAACTTTCATTTGCAAATGGTTATCAGCTGGAGGCTGTTTCTGGGTTAGGAATAGAGGCTCATGACCATTTCTCCTTTTCGTTCGCAGGAACCCTATCTGGTGCAGACTGGTGCAGGCCCTCAGTCTCTGTGAGATCATAGGAGCTTTGATCCTGTTGACTTAGAGGACCTTGTTTCTCTGGTGTCCTGCTTCTCCTCTGGCTCTCACACTTTTTCTGCCTCCTTTTCTGAGGGGTTCCCTGATTCCAGAAAGGAGGAGTTTTATGAAGACATTTGTTTTAGGACTGAGGGTTCAAAGGTCTCTCAGTCTTTGCATAATATCTGGGCTGTGGGTCTCTGATATGCTACAGGAGGAAGCTTCTCTGATGATGGCTAAGCAAGGCACTGATCTATGAGTATAGCAGAAATCATTAAGAGTCATTTTATTGCTATATTCTTTAAGTAGGACAGTAATATTTTGTTTTATTCTAGGTCCCTGGGCTATCTAGTCTCAGGTTATTGGTCATCCAGTGTCTAGTACGGGTTCCATCCCTTAGAGTGGCCTTTAGTCAAGTCAGACAGTAGTGGTTACTCCCACGAGCTTTGTGCTACCACTGTACTAACATATCTTGCAGGAAGGACACCATTGTGTCAAAGAGCTGTGGCTGGGTTGGTGTTTATGTTTTGCCTTTGGTAGCATGCAGATTATCTTCCTAAACCAAATATGCTAGACCGTAGGGATGAAGGTTCTATGTCGGCACCAGGTCAACATCTCCATGTTCAATGAGTTGTGTAGGTGTTGTCTTCAACAATGGGGCCTTGCAATCAGTTTATGGAGAGCAACCTGTAGCCTTGACAACAGCCAAGTGAGTTGTTCCTGGGTTCCTGTGGACCTCTTTGGCCAACAAATCTAGATATAACCCAATCCTGATACTGGAAACTTCATATGGTGATAAAAGATGGCTAATTGGGACTCTATTTCCATACTATTTGATGACTTCATTTATATCACCTTCATATGTATATATCTTAGGAAGCTTCTACTTTCATTAGGTTTCCATGCTACTCCTCAAATGGTCATTAATCATAGCTGGCTCTCTCCATATCCCCTCTCTCACTCCCTTATTCCCTCCCCCTCCCACTTAATCCTCTTATTCCTGTTCCCCATCCATACATACATAACCATTCTATTTTCCTTTACTAGGGAGATCTATTTTTCCACCTCGCCCCATCCACTCCCTGCCCCTACTCCATACCTAACCTCTGTGGTTCTATGAATTGCAGCTTAGTTATAACTCAATTAGCAGAAATATTCACATCTAAGAGAATTCATATCATTTTTGTATTTCTGGGTCTGAGTTACCTCGCTCAGGATGATTTTTTTCTAGTTCCATTCATTTATCTGTGAATCTTTGATTTCATTCTTTTTAATGACTGAGTAATACCCCATTGTGTGAATACCCCATTTTCTCTAACCATTCTTCTGTTAAGGGATGTCTACCTTGTTTTCAATTTCTGGCTATTACAAAGAGAACAGAAATGAACAAGGTTGAGCAAGTGTCTCTGTGGTTAGATGAAGCATCCTTTGGGTATATGCCCAAGAGGAATACAACTGTATCTTGAGATAGATTGATTCCCATCTTCCTGAGAAACTGCCATACTGATTTCCATAGGGGCTCTACTCCAGCAATGGATGAACATTCCCCTAAATCCACATCTTTGCCAGCGCATGCTATCATTTTTTTCTTAGCTATTCTGATGGATGTAAGATGAAATCTCAAAGTAGTTTTGATTTGCTTTTCCTTGATGACTAAAGGTGTTGAACATTTCTTTAAGTGTCTCTCAGCCATTTGAGTTTCCTAGAACTAATTTTTCCAACACCTATTTTAATGATGGGTCTTAAATGCTTTAACCTCCCTTGTAGCCCACCACTCACCAGAGGTAGTGAAAAAGAAAGAATACAGGGGAAGTGGAGCTGTTTATAAAGGTTTAGAGCAACTCCCATCTGTGTTGTCTGAAAATTGGTAGTTCAGTCCAGAGGTCAGCAGCAGCAGCTCAATCCACTCACAAACACTTCACAGATACTCAGCAGTCCAGGTCAGTAGAGTTCAGATAGCAAACATGAATCAGCAGCGGTGGCACTACCTAGCAGGAACAGCCAGGCCTTAACCTGTCAGCAGGAGGGACCAGAGAGGAATGCCAGGAGAAGTTCCCCGGCTGTGCCTCTCTCTCATCGAAGTGAAGATCAGTGAAGATATGAGACCAACAAGCTTACACAGCTAACCCTATAAGCAGCCAAGCTCAGCCTCCTTCACTGTTCATCGATTCCCTTTTATATGCTCCAAGCATCACGTGTCCTCCATGGGTCTTGCCTCAGCACATGTCCTACCTCAGCTGGCATCACTCTGCCAATTCAGTCAAGTCCACGGAAGTGACAAGAAACTGCAGCATACCACCAGAAGTGTTTTTGTTTCTCTCTATGGAGTCCCGACAAATGCAGCCCAACTAGGCAATGTAAACATGTGTGTTGTTAGTAAAGAATCCATCACACGTCCTTTCACATGTATTCTTTCCCCTGTGTCTGCTTCAGGAAAATATTTCCTCATTAAGTCTGCCTTAGCCTTTCACCTGTGTCCACTTCAGGAAGACGATCCTTCACATGTTTACCCCAGCAAAACACCACCCCACACAACTGACTTTCCAAAGAACCCTCAAGTTTCTACTTCCATTTCCTATGTTGAGAATTCTCTGTTTAGATCTGTAAATCATTTTTCATTGGGTTGTTTTCTTGATATCTAATTTTATGAGTTCATTATATATTTTGGATATTAGCCCTCTGTCACACATGGCATTGGTAAAAATACTTTTCCATTCTGCAAGCTCCTACTTTGTCCAAATGATGGTGTCCTTTGCCATGCAGAAGTTTTTCAGTCCTATGAGGTCCCATTTATTAATTGTTGATCTTAGTGCCTGTGCTAATGATAGTCTGTTCAGAAAGTCTTTTCCTGTGTCAATGAGTTCAAGGCTATTCCTCACTTTCTCGTCCATCAAGTTCAATGTATCTGCTTTTAAGTTGAATTCTTTGATCCATTTAGAGTTGAATTTTGTGTAGAGTAATAAGTATGTGTCTATTTGCATTCTTCTACATGCAACCCTGTAATTTAACCAAACCCCTTATTGATGATGCTATCTTTCTTTCAATGTGTATTTCTGGCTTCTTGATTAAAAAAAAAATCAGGTGCCCGTAAGTGTGTGAATTTCCATCTGAGTCTTCAATTCAACTCTATTGATTTTGTTCCAGTACCATGATGTTTTTATTACTATAGCTCTGTAGTACAATTTGAGGTCAGAGATGGTGATAGCTCCAGCAGTTCTTTTACTATTCAGAATATTTTTTAACCTATCATGGGTCTTTTTGTGTTTACATATAAAGCTGTAACTTGTCCTTTCAAGATCTGTGCACAATCGTGTTGGGATTTTGATGGGGATTGCATTGAGTCTGTAGACTGCCTTTGGTAGAACGGACTCTTTTTACTATATTGTCCTAGCAGTCCATGAGCATGAGAGATCTTTCCATCTTCTGATATCGTCTTCAATTTCTTTCTTCAATGTCTTAACTTTTTTAATCATAAAAGACTTTCATTTGCTTGCTTAGAGTTACCCCATGGCATTTTATATTATTTATGACTATTGTGAAAGTTTTTTTTCCCTGATTTCTTTCTCAGTCCATTTCTCCTTTGTATATAGGAAGGCTACTGATTTGGGTAAGTTAATTTTGTATCCAGCAACTTTGTTGAAAGTGTTTATCAGCTGTAGGAATTTCCTGGTGGAAGTTTTAGGGTCACTTATGCACGTTATCATATCATCTGCATATGAATACACTCAGACTTCTTTCTTTTCCAACTTTGTCTTATTGCTGATTTTAATAGAATTGCTTTGAGTGTCTCTCCATTTAAGTTGATGTTGACTGTGTGCTTACTGTAAAGTGCCTTTATTATGTTGAGATATGGCCCTTGTTTCCCTAATTTCTACAGGATTTTTATTATGAAAGGGTGTTGGATTTTGTCAAAGGCCTTTTCTGTACCTAATGAGATGATTTGTGGATTTGTCTTTAAGTTTGCCTGTATGGTAGACTACATTTATCAGCTTACATAGGTTCATCTCTGGGATGAAGCTTTTTTGATCATGGTGGATGACCTTTTTGATGTGTTCTTAGTTCAGCTTGCAGGTATTTTGTTGAAAATTTTTGCACCTATGTTATAAGGGAAATTGGTCTGTAAATCTATTTTTCTGCTGGATTGTTATGTAGCTTGGGTATCAGGGTAACTGTGGCCTCATAAAATGAGCTGGACAATGTCCCTTCTGTTTCTATTTTGTGGAATAATTTGAAGAGTATTGACATTAACTCTTCACAGAAAGTTTGGTAGAGTTCTGTGCAAAAACCATCTGGCCCTGGGCCTTTTTTTTAAATTGGGAGACCTTTAATTATTACTTCTATTTCTATAGGAGTTAGAGGTCTACTTAAATTGCTTATCTGGTCTTGGTTTAACTTTTTTAAGTAGCTTGTATTAAGGAAATTATCCATGTCTTTTAGACTTTTTTTTCCAGTTTGGTGAAGTATAAGTTTTTAAAGTATTTTGTGATTCTCTGGATTTCCTCAGTATTTGGCATAAAGTCAATTGTTTTAATTTCTAAGTGTTATGCCTGGAAAATAATTTGATAGAACTAATTGCACTCACTTTTATGCATAAATACACACATAAAAACACATACATGCACATACAGTATAGTATATACATACAGTATATATACACACAAGCATACACACACATACACAGAGAGAGAAACAGAGAGACAGAAAGACAGAGAGACAGAGAGACAGGGGGAGGAAAGAGCAAGTTAAGATCTGGAAACAAGCATAAAATTAATTAAGGTGGCTTTATATGATCTTCTACTAAATGCAAAAGCTTTGCAGTAATTTTAAATCTCCCAGCCCCGTGGGAAGAATCACAGTTACTACAAATAAAAGGAGGTCTTAGCTATGACAGGGTCACTATACATATATAAATGAGGAATAAATGCCAAGAGAAATCTGGATCATTTGGGAGAAAAAATTGCTAATGAGCAAAACGAAAACAAATGTGTATCACAAGTTCTCTGTCGCATCAATCAGCGTGGGCAAGCACAGTGAAGAGGAAACAGAAGTCCTTCCCCACGTTCTGATGCTTGGGCTCAGTGTCCTTCCCAGCACTTTGCTTCTCATCTGCAACTCACAGAAGTCCATGGAAGAGGCCCAAAAAAAGTCTCACAGTTACAGAATTGCAGGAAACAGCTTGGTGGCCTGAGTACTTGAAGGCTAGACAGGCCATACTGTGACTTACATAGCTCTCATTCTTTTTAGTATGAAACCATTAGACCAAGTCGGGGCTGGAGATATAGCTCAGTTAGTAAAGTGCCTGCTGCAAAATACAAAGACCTAAGTTTGATTCCCCAGAACCCAGGTAAAAACCACTGTAGCTGGTGGCACACACTTGCAACCTCAGCACTGACAAGACAGAGATGGAGGGTCACTGGAAACCACTAGTCAGCTAGCCTAGCTAGTCTATTTGGTGAGTCCTAAGTCACTGAGAAACTCTGCCTCAAGAAACAGGTAGATGAAGCCTATCAATATGCCCCCTAACAAGATCTGAATGATGATAGAAGTCAATAGCAATTCTTTGTACCGTTTCATCGCTCAACCTAGAAGTGTCTTCTAGATGTAGGTGGTAATCAAAACAGAGATCCACAACAGGACAATGTGCAGAGAATGAGAGACTTGGGAGCACTCCGTCCTAAACGGGATGTCTTTTTCTAGCCCTTCCCCTCAAGGCTCAGGGACCTCTGCAGGAGAGGAGACAGAAAGATTGTGAGAGCCAGAGTGGTGGATGATGCCAATGAAACAGAGTCACATCAAAACTGACACACATAGGAATTCACAGAGACTGGCAGCATGCACAAAATCTCCATGAGCTCAAACCAGATCAAATCTTAGCATGGAGAAGGGAAAGCGGACTCAGAGTCCGACCCCTAACCAAGATGCTATTCACAATGGATACCTACTGAAGAAGGAAAATCAATTTTCTCTAATAGAGTCTCACTGAGAGCTCTAAGTCTTGATCCACAGCCAGCCAGAAGGAAACTGTCTCTTCTGCAGGCAGCCAGAAGGAGGGTCTCTTCTGCACTGGACAGAGCTTCAAAGCCCACCCCCACACTCCAGGGCAGACCCTAAGAGAAATGGATCAACAGAAAACATTATATGTTGGGGCAGGGGGGCTTTCTGTCATGTTTTGGGTTTTTTGTTTTATTTAATTTTGTTTGTTTATTTCTGTTGATTTATTTTTTTGCCTTATGTTATTTGGAGATGGGGAGAAAGAACATGAAGTTGGTTGGCTGGTGTGGTGGTTTAAAGGCCCATGGGAAGTGGCACCATTAGGAAGTGTGGCCTTGTTGGAGGTGGAGTGGGCTTTAAAGCTCCATCCAGGGCTGAAGAGACCATCTTCCTGAATGCCTTTGGAAGAGACAGTCTTCTTCTGGCTTGCTTTGGATCAAGATGTAGAACTCTCGGCTCCTCTAGCACCGTGTCTGACTGCATGCTAACATGCTTCCTACCATGCTGATAATGGACTGAATCCCTGAACCTGAAGGCCAGCCCCCAATTAATTGTTGGCCTTTATAAGAGTTTGCCTTGGTCATAATGACTCTTCACAGCAATAGAAACCCTAACTAAGACAGCTAGGGAAAGGAGGTGAAGAACTGAGAGGGTTTTGACAGGTGGAAAAGAATTATGATCAAAACACATTGTATATTTAAAATTTTAATAAAAATATTAAAATTAAATAAAATAATTAAATATTAAGTTTCAGAAGGTAGAGCAAACTGGGTGGGGAGAAGAAATTTTAGTCTGGGTTGTCCAATAACTTTATTCAAATTATAACCATAAAAGATTTACTTATTTGTCATTACCTTCTAGCATGTTTCTAATTTTAGCTTTTACTTTCTTCAGCCCTAAGGATTACTGAGATATGTTATGTTTAATTTATAAGAACTTAATGCCTAAAGGATTGATCAGAGACCATGAATTAAAAGTTCTCTTCTACAGAAACATTTTATTTATTGACATGCTCTTAATATTTATTATAAATACATCATACATAGGTAAATGTTTCCTTCTTCCATGAATATAACTTTACACAATATTGTATAACTGTGTATATCCACTCTATTTTGTTGGCCATATAATGTGTCTCTGTACTTCATTTATTTCTTGTTTGTTATATTTTGTCCAGTTCCTGAATGTCTCACAACAAAAATCTCCCATTAAAAATAATTTAAAAGAAAACCTAACTCAGAAGAGAGAAATCTCATAGGGTCCCAGCCTTAAACAAAGAACTGCAAGCTACTAATGACTGTTGAGAGAGGGGAATTAGCCTCTCCCAGTGATGAGTCCTTAATTGGTTATCCAATAAAAAGGTGGTCAGCCCTGAAATCAGATACACACAATGGACTCTGCAAATTATATTTATATATTTATGCATATGTATGCAACAATAACAAACAAAATGACGCCATCATTTTGAGAATAAATGAGCAGGACATGAGCTGGGTTGGAAGGAGGACAGGAAAGGGGGAAGTTACATAATCAATGTGAATAAAATAGGCTGGGGATATAACTCAGGGGTAGAGTGCTTGTCTAGCATACATAAGATCTTGGGTTAAATCTCTAGCAATACACACATACACACACACACAGAAAAGAAAAAAGACCTATTTTCAAATGCACAAACTTTAAATTTGGAAAAGAAAAATAAATATTTACTACATAAAATGACAGTTATTCAGAAATTGTCTTTAACTCTCACTGATTATCACGAATACTATTCCTGGCCTTGAAAAATAAATTGAATGGATAATGTCTCTCAATAAAACAGGCAAAGCATAGTGGTCACCAAGTGTGACCCCAGAATTCCAGCCTGTGAATCAAAGGGCAGGGGTGAGCTGCATAGGATGACCCTATCTTAAGACACACACACACACACACACACACACACACATAAGCATAAATGGAGAGCTTCTTGCTGCTTACATCACTAATGACAATTCTCTGATGCATCTTTACAATAGCTGTCAAGTTATAGCTTAAACTAGTGCAGGAAAAAAGTATTAGAATATGTTCACGAGCATCGGCGGGAGTCATCTTGGATCCGGGACTCTGCCGAAAGTAGTCTGCACAGGTGAGAGTGTGCACTACAGAAGCTAACAGCTTCTGGAAGGCAGGAGCCACAGAGCTTCTGAGGCAGCCCCCTTTTCGGACTCCAGACATCCAGCTACCTTCCTGGCCAGAGGATAGGTGTCTGCCCGTCCCGGGAGGGCTTTGCCTCAGCATCGGTGGAAGACAACTTGGTTCTGAAACTCCTCCAAAAGTAGTCTGCACAGGTGAGAGTGTGGACTACAGAAGCTAATAGCTTCTGTGACAGGCCAAAGCAACACAGCTTCTGAGAAAGGTCCTCTTTTGGGCCTTCATCTTCGGCCAGGAGGGAGGTCCGAACGTAAAATATCTGTGCACCTATCCTGTAAGAGGAGAGCTTGCCTGCAGAGAGTGCTCTGACCACTGAAACTCAGAGGAGAGATCCAGTCTTCCAGGTCTGCTGATATAGGGTAACAGAATCACCAGAGGAACAATCTCTAAACAGAGACAACTATAACAACTAACACCAGAGATTACCAGATGGCAAAAGGTAAATGTAAGAATCTTACTAACAGAAACAAAGACCACTCACCATCATCAGAACACAGCACTCCCACTTCGCCCAGTCCAGGGCACCCCAACACACCCGAAAACCTAGACCCAGATTTAAAAGCATATCTCATGATGATGGTAGAGGACATCAAGGACTTTAATAACTCACTTAAAGAAATACAGGAGAACACTGCTAAACAGGTAGAAAACATTAAAGAGGAAACAGAAAAATCCCTTAAAGAATTGCAGGAAAACACAACCAAACCGGTGATGGAATTGAATAAAACCACCCAAGACCTAAAAAGGAAAGTAGACACAATAAAGAAAACCCAAAGTGAGGCAATGCTGGAGATAGAAACCCTAGGAAAGAAATCTGGAACCATAGATGCGAGCATCAGCAACTGAATACAAAAGATGGAAGAGAGAATCTCAGGTGCAGAAGATTCCATAGAGAACATCGGCACAACAATCAAAGAAAATGGAAAATGCAAAAAGATCCTAACTCAAAACATCCAGGAAATCCAGGACACAATGAGAAGACCAAACCTACGGATAATAGGAGTAGATGAGAATGAAGATTTTCAACTCAAAGGACCAGCAAATATCTTCAACAAAATTATTGAAGAAAACTTCCCAAACCTAAAGAAAGAGATGCCCATGAACATACAAGAAGCCTACAAAACTCCAAATAGACTGGACCAGAAAAGAAATTCCTCCTGACACATAATAATCAGAACAACAAATGCACTAAATAAAGATAGAATATTAAAAGCAGTAAGGGAAAAAGGTCAAGTACCATATAAAGGCAGGCCTATCAGAATTACACCAGATTTTTCACCAGAGACTATGAAAGCCAGAAGAGCCTGGACAGATGTTATACAGACACTAAGAGAACACAAATGCCAGCCCAGGCTACTATACCCAGCCAAACTCTCAATCACCATAGATGGAGAAACCAAAGTATTCCACGACAAAAACAAATTCACACATTACCTTTCCACGAATCCAGCCCTTCAAAGGATAATAACAGAAAGGAACCAATACAACAACGGAAACCACGTCCTAGAAAAAGCTAGAAGGTAATCCCTCAACAAACCTAAAAGAAGACAGCCACAAGAACAGAATGCCAACTTTAACAACAAAAATAATAGGAAGCAACAATTACTTTTCCTTTATATCTCTTAATATCAATGGACTCAACTCCCAAAGAAAAAAACATAGACTAACAAACTGGCTACACAAACAGGACCCAACATTTTGCTGCTTACAAGAAACCCATCTCAGAGAAAAAGATAGACACTACCTCACAGTGAAAGGCTGGAAAACAATTTTCCAAGCAAATGGTCTGAAGAAACAAGCTGGAGTAGCCATTCTAATATCAAATAAAATCGACTTCCAACCCAAAGTCATCAAAAAAGACAAGGAGGGGCACTTCATACTCCTCAAAGGTAAAATCCTCCAAGAGGAACTATCAATTCTGAATATCTATGCTCCAAATACAAGGGCAGCCACATTCATTAAAGAAACTTTAGTAGAGCTCAAAGCACACATTGTACCTCACATAATAATAGTGGGAGACTTCAACACACCACTTTCACCAATGGACAGATCATGAAAACAGAAACTAAACAGGGACACAGTGAAACTAACAGAAGTTATGAAACAAATGGATCTAACAGATATCTACAAAACATTTTATCCTAAAACAAAAGGATATGCCTTCTTCTCAGCACCTCATAGTACCTTCTCCAAAATTGACCATATAATTGGTCACAAAACAAGCCTCAACAGACACGAAAATATTGAAATTGTCCCATGCATCCTATCAGATCACCATGGACTAAGGCTGATCTTCAATAACAAAATAAATAATAGAAAACCAACATTCACGTGGAAACTGAACAACACTCTTCTCAATGATACCTTGGTCAAGAAAGGAATAAAGAAAGAAATTAAGGACTTCTTAGAGTTCAATGAAAATGAAGCCACTTCATACCCAAACTTATGGGACACAATGAAAGCATTTCTAAGAGGAAAACTCATAGCTCTAAGTGCCTCCAAAAAGAAACTAGAGAGAGCATACATTAGCATCTTGACAACACACCTAAAAGCTCTAGAACAAAAGGAAGCAAATTCACCCAAGAGGAGTAGATGACAGGAAATAATCAAACTCAGGGGTGAAATCAACCAAGTGGAAACAAGAACTATTCAAAGAATCAACCAAACGAGGAGCTGGTTCTTTGAGAAAATCAACAAGATAGATAAACCCTTAGCCAGACTCACTAGAGGGCACAGGGAAAGCATCCTAATTAACAAAATCAGAAGTGGAAAGGGAGACATAACAACAGATCCTGAAGAAATCCAAAACACCATCAGATCCTTCTACAAAAGGCTATACTCAACAAAACTGGAGAACCTGGATGAAATGGACAAGTTTCTAGACAGATACCAGGTACCAAAGTTAAATCAAGATCAGGTTAATGATCTAAACAGTCCTATATCGCCTAAAGAAATAGAAGCAGTCATTAATAGTCTCCCAACCAAAAAATCCCAGGACCAGATGCGTTTAGTGCAGAGTTCTATCAGACCTTCAGAGAAGATATAATCCCAGTTCTTCACAAACTATTCCACAAAATAGAAATAGAAGATACTCTACCCAACTCATTCTATGAAGCCACAATTACTCTGATACCTAAACCAAAAAAAGACCCAACAAAGATAGAGAACTTCAGACCAATTTCCCTTATGAATATCGATGCAAAAATCCTCAATAAAGTTCTCACTAACCGAATCCAAGAACACATCAAAACAATCATCCATCCTGACCAAGTAGGTTTCATCCCAGGAATGCAGGGATGGTTCAATATATGGAAATCCATCAACATAATCCAGTATATAAACAAACTCAAAGACAAAAACCACATGATCATCTCGGTAGATGCTGAAAAAGCGTTTGACAAAATCCAACACCCATTCATGATAAAAGTCTTGGAAAGATGGGGAATTCAAGGCCCATACCTAACCATGATAAAAGCAATCTACAGCTGGCACGCTCTCCGGTCGAGTCAGCTTGACAAGCTGAGGCTTGGAAGCTACTCACGAGGCAAAAGAGTTTCACAGAAACTCACTCCTGGAGTCTGGCGTTCTCTCTAACCCATACGTTAATTTTCCATTCCCGAGTTAGTCTAGTGTATGGATCCACGTGCTCTCTTTTAGTATTATCCTATTATAAGTGCCTTTTAAGGTTGAATTCTGACATAACTAAAGCCTTGGCCAGTGTTCCAACAGTCCTAGAAAGTCCTTGAGCAAGACCATGGGCTTGAAATTCAGTAAGAATGTTGCTATTCAGTGACATTCAGAATAGCCTCTGGTACTACACTATCACTTTGAATAAAAGCTAAGTCACTCCCCTACACAGGAATTTACCATCACCAAGGAAGAAGGAAGTTTCAGACCGAAGGAGAAACCAGAATAGATACTTAGAACTATAGCTGAGTTATACCCATACACACATATTTGCAATGGCCTAAGGGGAAGGTGGACTATACAATAGACTAAAATAGGAACTATGGCAAGGGCACAAAGCCCTTGACCCTGGCTTCTAAGATTAAGTGAATCTTAGGTGGAGCCCTTGTTGATCCTAGTTGTTAACAATGAATTCTATCCCAGGTGGTTCCCATTAGACCTTCTGTGTTTGCATTCCTCTGTTTTATATAAGAATCCTGTAACCTCTTTGCATCTTGGGAGTATGTCACCCAACTTCCTTATTGTCTTCTGTATAAAAAGTTTGATGCTCGATTTGACAAATTACATTCACATTCTACACAACCTCTCCTGTGTACATCTGTCTGTCAATTCATCCGACGCTTTGCCCACCCGCAACTAGAGACCCATTGCATGAAGACAAAGGGGCCCAGAGGGTCTGCGGCATACAGCAAACCAGTAGCCAACATCAAAGTAAATGGTGAGAAGCTGGAAGCAATCCCACTAAAATCAGGGACTAGACAAGGCTGTCCACTCTTCCCCTACCTATTCAACATTGTACTTGAAGTCCTAGCCAGAGCAATTAGACAACAAAAGGAGATCAAAGGGATACAAATTGGAAAGGAAGAAGTCAAAATATCACTTTTTGCAGATGATATGATAGTATATATAAGTGACCCTAAAAATTCCACCAGAAAACTCCTAAGCCTGATAAACAGCTTCAATGAAGTAGCTGGATATAAAATTAACTCAAACAAGTCAATGGCCTTTCTCTACACAAAGGATAAACAGGCTGAGAAAGAAATTAGGGAAACAACAACCTTCGCAATAGTCACAAATAATATAAAATACCTTGGTGTGACTCTAACTAAGGAAGTGAAAGATCTGTATGATAAGAACTTCAAGTCTCTGAAGAAAGAAATTAAAGATCTTAGAAGATGGAAAGATCTCCCATGCTCATGGATTGGCAGGATCAATATAGTAAAAATGGCTATCTTGCCAAAAGCAATCTACAGATTCAATGCAATCCCCATCAAAATTCCAACTCAATTCTTCAACGAATTAGAAAGGGCAATCGGCAGATTCATCTGGAATAACAAAAAACCTAGGATAGCAAAAACTCTTCTCAAGGACAAAAGAACCTCTGGTGGAATCACCATGCCGGACCTAAAACTGTACTACAGAGCAATTGTGATAAAAACTGCATGGTACTGGTATAGCGACAGACAAGTAGACCAATGGAACAGAATTGAAGACCCAGAGATGAACCCACACACCTATGGTCACTTGATCTTTGACAAGGGAGCTAAAACCATCCAGTGAAAATAAAGACAGCATTTTCAACAAATGGTGCTGGCACAACTGGTGGTCATCATGTAGAAGAATACGAATTGATCCATTGCTATTTCCTTGTACTAAGGTCAAATCTAAGTGGATTAAGGAACTCCACATAAAACCAGAGACACTGAAACTTATAGAGGAGAAAGTAGGGAAAAGCCTCGAAGATATGGGTACAGGGGAAAAATGCCTGAATAGAACAGCAATGGCTTGTGCTTTAAGATCGAGAATTGACAAATGGGACCTCATAAAGTTGCAAAGCTTCTGCAAGGCAAAAGACACCGTCAATAAGACAAAAAGATCACCAACAGATTGGGAAAGGATCTTTACCTATCCTAAATCAGATAGGGAACTAATATCCAACTTAAGAAGGTGGACTCCAGAAAATCAAATAACCCCATTAAAAAATGGGACTCAGAGCTGAACAAAGAATTCTCACCTTAGGAATACCGAATGACAGAGAAGCACCTGAAAAAATGTTCAACATCCTTAATCATCAGAGAAATGCATATCAAAACAACCCTGAGATTCCACCTCACACCAATCAGAATGGCTAAGATCAAAAATTCAGGTGAGAGCAGATGCTGGCGTGGATGTGGAGAAAGAGGAACACTCCTCCATTGCTGGTGGGATTGCAAGCTTGTACAACCACTCTGGAAATCAGTCTGGCGGTTCCTCAGAAAATTGGACATAGTACTGCCAGAGGATCCCGCAATACCTCTCCTGGGCATATATCCAGAAGATGTCCCAACCGGTAAGAAGAACACATGCTCCACTATGTTCATAGCAGCCTTATTTATCATAGCCAGAAGCTGGAAAGAACCCAGATGCCCCTCAACAGAGGAATGGATACAGAAAATGTGGTACATTTACACAATGGAGTACTACTCAGCTATTAAAAAGAATGAATTTATGAAAATCCTAGGCAAATGGTTGGACCTGGAGGGCATCATCCTGAGTGAGATAACCCAATCACAAAGGAACTCACACAATATTTACTCACTGATAAGTGGATATTAGCCCAGAAACTTAGGATACCCAAGATATAAGATACAATTTGCTAAACACATGAAACTCAAGAAGAACGAAGACCAAAGTGTGGACACTTTGCCCCTTCTTAGAATTGAGAACAAAACACCCATGGAAGGAGTTACAGAGACAAAGTTTGGAGCTGAGATGAAAGGATGGACCATGTAGAGACTGCCATATCCAGGGATCCATCCCATAATCAGCTTCCAAACGCTGACACCATTGCATACACTAGCAAGATTTTGCTGAAAGGACCCAGATATAGCTGTCTCTTGTGAGACTATGCCAGGGCCTAGCAAACACAGAAGTGGATGCTCACAGTCAGCTATTGGATGGATCACAGGGCCCCCAATGGAGGAGCTAGAGAAAGTACCCAAGGAGCTAAAGGGATCTGCAACCCTATAGGTGGAACAACATTATGAACTAACCAGTACCCTGGAGCTCTTGACTCTAGCTGCATATGTATCAAAAGATGGCCTAGTCAGTCGGCCATCAGTGGAAAGAGAGGCCCATTGGACTTGCAAACTTTATATGCCCCAGTACTGGGGAACGTCAGGGCCAAAAAGTGGGAGTGGGTGGGTAGGGGAGGGGGGGGGGTATGGGGGACTTTTGGGATAGCATTGGAAATGTAATGAAGAAAATACCTAATTAAAAATATTAAAAAAGAAAAAGAAAAGAAAATGTCCACCAGGCAATGGTGGCGCACACCTTTAATCCCAACACTTGGGAGGCAGAGGCAGGTAGATTTCTGAGTTCGAGGCCTACAGAGTTCTGGTCTACAGAGTGAGTTTCAGGACAGCCAGGGCTATAGAGAGAAACCCTGTCTCGAAACACCCCCCCCCAAAAAAAAGAAAATGTCCAAATACATCCTGAGTGGAAATTCACCTCAGTTCTTTTCCAGTCAAGATGAAAGCATAAGCCAGTATATTCCTAGCGCATAACAAAATTCCTGTGAACTGCTTTGCTGCTTATGCTTAGCTATGAGTTTTATCTAATATACATGACTTTTTTAAATGAGAAATAACGTGCAACTTTAGACATAAGATTCCATCCCATTTTATCTAGAGGGATGCTCAAATCAACCATGAAAGATTGCCCAGTGGCCTTTTCAATTCCATGTATTTACCAAGAATGTATTAAAGCAGGTAAATTTACCAGGTACTGCAGTAAGTCAGGGGAGAAGAATGTTCCCCCATCAGGGAGCTCACTCTCAGCCATGAAGCATCCTCCTCTGGTAACTAAATTAAGCGCTGATCTGTTTTAATTAGGCAATTCAGTGACATCTTTCTGAAATATTAGCTTAAGAGAAGGAGTAAGAGAAAGGTTACCAACCAACTAAAAATAGACAGAGCCTTCCGCAACTCACCTCTACCCCTTCTTCCAGAAAGTGTGATTCAAAGTCAGAGGTTGTATCCATTCCTATCAAAAAAAACTGCGTTGATCTCAGTTGCACAAAAGTCTACTCCTGGTTTTCTGCCAATACTCTCTAGGGAATTCTCTGTTGCTGAGTTTCATATTCTTTTCTTTTTTTTTTTAAACATCAGAACATATTCACTTGTGCTAACTCTTTACTGCTATGCATATTTCCAGAGGATTGAAAGCAATCCTCTATCTCACCCAACTGTGAACCTTGCAAGCTACATCAGTGACTGGTCTGACAATGTATACCTATTGGTGTAGCAGTGGTAATAGTGACACGATCGTTATAAGAGGAACTAACCACTTTCTGACTGGGGCCCTGGGCCACTCAGTGAGGCAGAGGCCATAACTGGCATTGTTTTGTGGACCAATAATCTGTGGCTAGATAAGTCATCGGCCTTAGGGGAAAACTTAGTGCTATTATTCTGGAAAAACTATATAGTATTTGTGAGAACAGGACTAAGGATGGGGGCTAAGAGACAACAAAGTCAGATGATGCATCCTGAGAAATCCAGCTCCAGAGACGAGCATCAGGGTGCAGATCTGAGTTTGTTGCCCAGAGCATTATCTTATATACAGTGTTTGAGCCAATCCTGAGGCCCTAAATCCTCAGCTGATCTTATTTCACCACACCATTACCATGATCCAATGAAAGGCCTGCCTAATGAGGTGGAAGGGGCTTGGGGTGGACATTTCACCCATTAGGACTTTCGTGAAGATGGGAGAAGCAGCCACTGCCTTGGCCTCAGTTCCTTTTTGCTGTCTCACCAGTGTTCTGGGAGCTGTGTAGGGAAGATTAAGACTTTTTGAGGTGTCGCATGAACCTGTGGAGCCTCATTTTCCATCCCACATTTTCCTTGACAAGGTTGACCTCCACTTCCACATTCACGTGTGACCTCCATGTGTGTTGACCTCCACACGTATTGAAATGACTCCTAATGGCGTGTTGCTATATCTGTAGATGTGAACATCTCTCAGTTCTCAGTAGAGAAGCTTGTCCTTGCAGAAGATTTGGTGATTTGGCAGAGGACTCCTCAACTGGTCAACCCGCAGAAAATAAAAGATGTGGAGGGCTGGTGAGATGGCTCAGCAGGTAAGAGCACCCAACTGCTCTTCCAAAGGTCCTGAGTTCAAATCCCAGCAACCACATGGTGGCTCACAACCATTCGTAATGAGATCTGACTCCCTCTTCTGGTGTGTCTGAAGACAGCTACAGTGTACTTACATATAATAAATAAATCTTTAAAAAAAAAAAAAAAAAGATGTGGAGTGTTCAGTCCTAAATGCGTTATGCATATCACACCCTTCTTGGAAAGGCTTGGGGCTCTGCTAAGAACAAAGGTCAGAAAGGTTGTAAAATCCAGAGATGGTTAGTTACATTCAGACAACAGTCCTTTCCAGACACAACAGGGCGTTGCACATATGAAGTCACAGCAATTCTGACAGCATGAGCTCTAGCCAGGCACAATTCTATGGAGGAGTGGGAAAGGTAGACGTGATATCCCATCTCTAGCTGAGGATATATGGAAATGTGAGAGCTACTGAGAGAGAGTTTGCTTTAATGATGTAACTGACCCCTAGCAGATTGACCACATGCCAAGGCAGGCCCCATTCCCAACACTAGCTGGGTAATACAAATTATACTCAATGGAGAAAGAAAAATTCTCAAAGTTGAGTGAGACACTTTGGGAAAGTAGAGAGAAGTTGGATGTTGCCAACCTTCCAGCACCTGACTGAAGAACAATCCACAAACAGGTTCCACCCTGTAGAAAGAACACACCCTGTTCTCTTCACCAGACAGGTGCCCTGGAGCAAGTCATCAGCTCTCTGAAACTCACTTTTTTTCACCTTCAAAAAAGTGAAAGAAGCAAGCATGATGGTCCGGGCTGCTGTGAGTGTCTTCTAAAGAGAAGAATATACACAAACACAGCAGAATACAGAACTCAAAGTTGGCACTTGATAAACACCAATTTCCTCCCAGGGAAGGCAAAGCTACAGCCAGCTTAGCGTGAACAGTAACTTAATTTCTCAAATGCCAACCTCCACGCTCTAAGATCAGCAGAATCCATTGCTAGTTGGCGGGTGTGCCTTCTTGGAACCCCTCCCAATGGAGGGGTGGTTTGGAAGTTTTTAGTTTATGTGGTGTTGTTGTTGTTGTTGTTGCTTTTCCTTAATAAATATACATTTACCATAGAAAATATGTACTGATTGGAAAAGGAAAAGATCATACCCTTTATGTAATTTTTGGCACAAAATTTCACATTTCTACTTTTTATCCATGTGTTATCCACTAGAGGGAAAAGCAAGCTAAGAACAGTGGCCAGAAGCTTGGTGAAGAAGATGCTGTCCCCACATCTTCTGCCGCTCTAGCAGCATCTGAACCATCACAGTACCCAATGGGAAACCACCTACCACTCCTTACAATTCTATGCATTGCCCCCTACAAAGAAAGGCCATGAATCTTCAGAGCAAACTCACCCTCTGCAGTAGAAGTGGCCTCTGCTACAAGGCCCTGCCCCTTTCCACATTCTCGGGCAACCCAGATGAGCCAGCAGAGAACCACATCTCCCGTCTAGGCATCACATGCCTCTGTTAATCACATACAACCTTTAGCCAAAGAACCACAGCACCATCTGTGGCTCGGGTCAAAGAGCCACAGAACGATAAGATACCTTCTGTCCTAAGAGTCTACCACCATAAAACAGTAAGATGCCTACTATGTTCAAGGCACTGTTCTAAGTATGTTTTGTGTGTGATGGCTTGTTGGATCCTCATAGCAGATTAAATAGGCAAATCGCTTTTATGATTTACCTCACAGAAATGAAAACTGAGGCTGAGAGAGGTTAAATACTGTCAGGTAGGCTGGTGTTGAAAGTTAATGCCGCTGTCTCTTGAAGTTCAGGCACCCTAATCAGACTTGCGATGTTCTATAAGGTCTTCCTGGGTATAAATCATCAAGAAAATATGAGCATAGATGGAGGTGTGTAGGCACAAGCAAGCTGTAACGTACAGCAGAGAAGGGATGGGCTGGAACCGAAAGCCAAACTGACTAACATCAAACCCCAGCTCCCTAAATTGCATGTTAATCTATTAAATGTTATAAATCTGTATTTCCACATTAGCCAAACAGGAATCATGAGAGCTTCTTTGTGGAATTACGTGCATGAGATAACTTAAAGTACATGGTTATAATTCTCATATAGGAAGTAGCCAGTAACCTATGGCCTACTTCATTTGAAATTTTAACTGTTGTATGAGGTGGTGGTGGATGTAGTGGTAGTGGTGGTGGTGGTGATGGTGGTGGTGGTATTTCTGGGAAAGATTCAGCATTGAACATAAAAAGACACTAAAAAGAAACCTTTTATACAAAGAATAATTCAAACTGAAAATTATAACAACTCAATTCAATGTTTAAATGTCTTCTGGACATGACATAAAAAATTAACTAGCTATAAGCTGAAGGAGTACACATTTTAGCTACATAGAAACAATAAGTGGATATGTTTTAAAGTAACTTACATGGCCTTTTAAATGAACTCATTCTCTTACCACTGGAAAGGCATCATTCTCTTTATTTATGGAAGATGCAAAGATTGGAACAAAGTGTGACTGACTATGCTGTAGTAGTTTAATGTGTCCCCACCATGTAATTGTGAGGTTTTTTGTTTTTTGGTTTTTTGTTTTTTTGTTTTTTGTTTGTTTGTTTGTTTTGCTACTTTGTTTTGTTTGATTTTTTAGAACAGGGTCGCTTGTATCCCCAGCTGGCCTCAAACTCATTAAACAGCAGAGGATGGCATTGAACTTCTGTTCCTCCTGTCAACACTGTGCCTGGTTTATGTGATGCTGGGAATAGGTGCAGGGCTTTGTGTATGCATAGGGAGGATTCTGCCAACTGAGCTACATTCCCAGACACCTACAGTATCATTCTACCATTTGTAGTTTTCCTCTCTCAGATCTGATGGAACTCGGTCTCTCTGATTTGATCCCATCATCTGATCTGGTTGGTGGGAAACTATAACTTGCTTTATCCAAAGAAACAGCATCATCTCTGCAAGGCAGAAGGTTGAACCTCTGTCTACCTCCCTCTACCCTTCCTGGAGATCATAGAGGTGCACAGTGAGTTAAAAATCCCACAGCACAAGTTCTGAGGGATTGACGAGCAGAGCTTCCCTGCTAATTTTCACTGATTTTGTAGTATGAACAAAAATGAAATGTTAGTTGTGTTAGCCACTAAATATTAAAGGCTATTTGTTACTGTTTTAGGGTTTCTATTCTATTTCTATCATAGCATCAGAAAGAGTTAAAATTCTAAGAGACACCATGACCATGACAACTCTTATAAAGGAAAACTAATTGGGGCTGGCTTACAGTTTCAGCGGTTTAGTCCATTAGCATCGTGGCAGGAAGCATGGCTGTGTGCAGGCAGACATGGTGCTGGATAAGGAGCTGGATCCACAAGCAGCAAGGATGAGAATGCCACGCTGGGCATGGCTTGAGCTTCTGAGGCCTTAAAGCCTACCTCCCTCTACTTCCTCCAACTAAGCCACACCTCCTCCATCCGACAAAGCCACACCTACTCCAACAAGGCCACACCTCCTAATAGTGCCACTCCTTATGGTCAAGCATCCAAACACATGGGGGCCATTGCTATTTAAACCAGCAGAGTTGTCATAGCTTCACCAACCTCTCCTAACAGAGTAATGTGGGAAGTCATAAAGAGAGTGAGTAAAGGCATGTCATAGACTGGCTCAAACCTTACAGGGTGAGTGCTCAGTATCTTAGAAACAGCAGAAACAGCACACCGGGTTGACTTTGTCTTTTTGATATGCTCATCTAAGAAGCACCTCCTGTGTGCTTATCCTGACTTTGGGAGATTCCTGGGTTTTTTTTTCTTTTATGATAAATAATATTAAAGTCTGTTTTATAAACCTTGCTTGGTTTTCACAGGCTTGGAAAGCCTGCAGTGTACCTTTAATTGTATTTGAGCACTAAAAGCATCTGCACTAGTTAATATGGACTTGAGTATGTGGACAGACTAAGAACCTTTATCTCTTTGCCTCTCCAAGAATAAATATTCTGTTGGCATCCCTCTGCTTGCCTACTTATCACAGCATCAGAAAGAGTTAAATTCTAAAGCTCGCAGGTGCCTACTGAAGAGATAAGTAGATAGCAGGACTTGAAACAGTATAATGATCACAGAATAGGTCCTGGCCTGAAGATTCAAAGCAACCTTTCAAAAAAAAAAAAAAAAGCTCACCAGAGAGCAGTAATGACAGGATAAGCCATAGCTACTCTCGCCCCCACAAAACAGAAGCGTCTCCTATTTCCTACCCAAGTCCCATGTTTGCTGGCTCAGTCCTACCTCAGCAGGAACTCTATGAGATAAACCATAATTGACCTGCTGTAAATTGCTGCAGAGTTCAGCATGAAAATCAAAAACTCTCATTGAGCCTTTTAACACAGCTAGAGTGAGTTATAAAATCCTGGTCTATGAGCAAGCTTCACTTGATGCAAGTGAAAGTTGGGCATGAAGCAGTTAGATGAGAGACATGTGGATGGATTGATGGTGATGATGATGATGATGATGATAATTGATTGATTGACTGATGGATTGATTAATTGATTGATAAATGACAGATGTAAACAGATGATAGCAATAGATGATATTTTATAAAGACAAGAGAGAGAGAAGATAGATGTTTGAAAGATTTGAAATGAGGGATAGATAAAAATCCATTGAAATATAGATAGATATATTTCTATTTTTCTGATATTTGAAATACACGTACATAGAGACAGGTACAGAAACTAACTGCAAATTACAGATGTAACAAAATACTTAGTGCCCAGTGACTAACTACTTTCCAATAGCTCCATCAGGATTTATGTCATGCTCCCTATTTTGTGACTTTGTATAAATGACTAGGGATCAATTACCTTAACAAAGGCATGCAACTGCCTGATGTTTTGAACAAGTGAACACATCAAATGAAAGCCCACAGGATCCTGAGACAGCCATTTCCCATCGTTTGATGTCTGCCTCTGTTGAGTGTCAATGACTGAAAGGAATAGGCTCTCAACTCCAAATCGGACCTGAGTCCCCTCTGAGAACTCATGGGGCTCTGCATCCCAGGACAGGTATCCCTGGGAAGGTTCTAAAACCTCCCAAGTTGATATCATTACTAGTAGGCAGTGTTCAGTGTGAGACAATGAACTATAGTGCAAATGTAATCTCTAAAATTGCTTCCAGGTGTAAAATGTTCCAGTAGTAAATGATCAATGGAACATCTGCTCTCACTTCAGGGGGGAGCAAGAAAGAGAACTGAAAGCCCAGGAAGAATTGGGGGGTGGGGGAATAAAGAACATTCCTCTGGAAGTAGATTTTACTGGACTAAAGTTTGCAATTTTTCTACACCTAGCCTGCCCATCCCTTTATTAAGTCTTTATAAGTAATTTGGTGTGTTTCTGGGACCCACACAAAGCATAATTCCTCTTCTAATCAAGAAAGGAGGATTCCAATAAAATATGAACAAAACTATAGAGCTAAAAGACCAGAAAGAAAATAGACTCACCAACAACACATGTGATTGTGCCTTGTTCTCATCTTCTTTATTGCAAGCTGGAAAGAGTCCTAAGGTGGTCGGACTCTTTCTCAGATATTTCTGCATACTAGGAGAGAATTAACTAGTTTTAGGCAAGCATTTATAGAGGCAAGAAAGGGGGATCTAGCCTAGTACATACCTGACTGGGAGGCTGTCTTAGTCAGGGTTTCTATTCCTGCACAAACATCATGACCAAGAAGCAAGTTGGAGAGGAAAGGGTTTATTCAGCTTGCAATTCCATACTGCTGTTTATCACCAAGGAAGTCAGGACTGGAACTCAAGCAGGTCAGGAAGCAGGAGCTGATGCAGAGGCCATAGAGGGATGTTCCTTACTGGCTTGCTTTCCCTGGCTTGCTCAGCCTGCTCTCTTATAGAACCCAAGACTACCAGCCCAGAGATGGTCCCACCCACAAGGGGCCTTTCCCCCTTGATCACTAATTGAGAAAATGCCTTAGAGTTGGATCTCATGGAGGCATTTCCTCAACTGAAGCTCCTTTCTCTGTGATAACCCCAGCTGTGTCAAGTTGACACAAAACTAGCCAGTACAGAGGCCATTATGGCCTTTAGCATAACTGGCTAGTGCTGGGGGCCAAACCATAGACTTAACTTCCACTTTCCTCCTGATTGGTGGTTGTTAGAAGGTGAAGTTCCAGGGGCAGATTTGTAACCTGGAGGTATAGGTAGATTTGTTGGGGAATAAACTGGAAACTGGTGCTAGACACAGATTTTGTTGGGGTAACCTGGAAACTGGTGTTAGACACAGGTCTTGTTGGGAGTAACCTGGAAACTGGTGTTAGGTTCCAGCCTGTTAGTTAGCAAGTTCAACCTTAGGTCAAGTTCTCTCAAATGGAGTCTGAACACAAAAGATTAGGTCTATCATTCCTCCATTTCTCTAGTAACTAAAAGATCCAATCATGGGGCTTCCTGAAGTTATTATTATATTTTAGAGGAGGTCAGGCTTGTCATTCCTTAGTCCTTGTGCTGTCTCAGGAGTTTGGGTAGGGACCCCATCAGTGGGAGACAGGAGTTTCCTCCCGCTAGTCTAGGTCATCTTCAACTGCAAAGGGGTCTGTTATTCCATGTTATAATACCATCGACCTCCAGGGCGATGGGAGGGACTTTTCTAATGATCCCTGGCAGGAGGGAAACCCGTTTTATAGAGAATATGAAGTTTAGGCCAAACAGGTTTGTCTTCTTGAGATGTTTGACGATCTCAAGGGATAACCATTGGAATCCCTCAAGATCGTCCAGTAATTGGCAATCATCTGCTTCTGCAGTAACCTCTGCCTGTAGGTTGGAAGGCGAACCAAACATAATTTTAAAAGGGGTGAGTGCCATCTGGTACAAGGAGTTTCATACCTGGTAGAGAGCAAAGGGAAAGAGAGTTAACTCAGTCATTGCCGGTCTCTTAGGTCAATTTAGTTACAGTCTCTATTAGGGTTCTGTTCATTCCTCTACCTGTTCTGAACTCTGAGATCTATATGCACACCAATGTTTCCAATCAATCTCCAGAATATTGGCTAGTCTCTGACTTACCTAGGACACAAAAGCTGGTCCATCGTCTGGCCCTTTCATCTAAGGAAGTCCGTACCTTGGCAGTATGTCCTTTAAGAGCTTCTTTGTCACCGTGGATGTAATTTAATGCTTGGTGGGGAAAGCCTCAGTCTAACCTGAAAATGTATCTATAAACATCAATAAATATTTATATTTAAATTTTTCAGGTTTTACCTCCATGAAGTCCGTGACCCGCTATCTTGTACCAGAGTTCTTCTTGCTGGCAACTGCTTGGTCAGTTGAGAGGCTTTACAGTTAACAATTTCAACGATTTTTGAGTTGGCATCTCTAATTCTGATGTGGGACTGGCTGACTGAGTCTTGAATTCTCCGGGCTCCCGTGTGTGAAGAACAACGGATCTTCTTCGGTATGCATAGACCCGTTTCCTCTGGTAAAATTGGTTTGCAATTTGCTGTCCTGAAATAAGTGTTTCTGTTTTCTGTCTTTCACTCCATCCTTACCACAGACCCTGACTAGAACCCTTGCTTTTCAAGTCCTTCAAGGCACTGTCCTTTAGAACCTGCAGAACAGCTTGTTTAAAGGTCAAGGATGAAGGCAAGACTATTTCTGGAATGTACCCTGAAATATTTTCAGTCAGAACATTAAACACCCATCAAGACAGCTGGGGTTTAGCTCAGTGGTAGAACACCTGCAGGGCCTGAGTGAGGCCCAAAGTCCAATCCCCAGCACAGGCGAGACCCACTCAAGAAGAGGGAGACTATGGGCTTCATGACAGTCTGTCCACAATCCGAGCGTTTTTCCGCCCACTCTCCGGCTGCCAGCAGCCCCCAGCCTGCACTACTACCGCAGCCCCTTAGCGGCCTGCCTTTCTGCAGCCCACACCTCATGAGTGAATTCTCACAAGATGTCCACCGTGTGACATTACTTAAAGTTTGCTTCACAGCACGTCACTCTTCAGCTAAAAATTCTCCCGTGATCTCACAACTTATTTAGAAGAAAGACTCAACCGTATGTATCTATTGCATCCTTACCTAGTAATGTCAGTACATTGTTCCAAACACCGAGACACAGCAAAGAGCAAAACTTACCAAAGATCATGTACAGCCCAGGATCACTATCTCTAGCTTCTCTGATTCTTAGCTGTCACTTCCCTAGTACAGACCAGTGAGGATACAACAAATTCAAAAAAAAAAAAAAAAATACCAAAGAAGAGACTTCTCTTTCATACTTTTTTTTAAAGATCCATTTATTTATTATATGTAAGTATACTGTAGCTGTCTTCAGACAATCCAGAAAAGGGAGTCAGATCTTGTTACGGATGGTTGTGAGCCACCATGTGGTTGCTGGGATTTGAACTCCAAACCTTCGGAAGAGCAGCCTGGAAGAGCAGTCAGGTGCTCTTACCCACTGAGCCATCTCACCAGCCCTCTCTTTCATACTTAAAACAGAAAATAAACTTTAAAAAAGCCTGGTCAACAGGAGCAAGCCAAACGAACACCTTACCCTCCTGTCACATCGTAACCAGTACACCACCTACCACGGTCGGGAAGAGGATGGGGGAGAAAACGCTTCATGTCGTGAGATGAACTTCAAAAACGTTATTTTTAATACCAATCAGTTGCATGTGGTTTAAAATAAATAATGACAACCCCTTTGCCAAAACTTGTCCGTTCACTCACCAGTGAACTTTTTCAGTGCTAGCACTGGCAGATAAATAAGTTAGCCTATGTGAAACAAGTGCAAGTTCTCCGACCCAGAAAGAGACTTAAGTTTGGTTTTCTTTTATTTTCTTTCCTTGCATGCTTTCTCTGTTCATTCCTGGCCAAGCCACCCTCCCTGGCAGATCACTGCCGGCAAGCCCTCCCTGTCTCTATTGCTATACCTTGATTCTTCTTCCACCTACTGGAGCCATTACCCGAGGAACACGCCACTCAGACATCTCACATGCAGACTACCTTCTGCAGCTCCTGCAGCCACCTGTAGGTTTACTCTTAGTGACTCGGTTGTTGGCTCTGTCTGTCTTTTGGTCTCTGTATATTTTCTTTGCTGTTGATCCCTTGTCTTTCCCATGTGTCCTGGCCTTAAAAGACTTAGCTAATCACCACCGAGTCCTGAAACACTTGTTAAGTCAGACTGTGGTGAGGTCTCCATCACTGCACTCAGAATGAACTCAGACCCCATTCCCATCCTCTGGTTGCACGTTTTATTCTCAGTTATCACTAAGCTCCCTGTGCTTGAGCCAGTCAAAAGAAATACACTTAGACAGAAAGAAAGCTCTGTGCCCTAGAAACAGAAAGTCAAGGCTGGATTGGGGTTTCAGACAGACATCCCTCTGTCCCTCTGAAACCTCCAGCTGCTGCAGCATATCCCAGACATTTGATCTGATTATGACTGAGGTTGCTAGATCATCGCATCAGAACCACTCCCTACATTCTGCCTTTCCTCTTTTTTTCTTTTTTTTTTTTTTGGAGGGGGGAGGGGGAAGGGGGTTGAGACAGAGTTTCTCTGTGTATCCCTGGCTGTCCTGGAACACACTTTGTAGACCAAGCTGGCCTCGAACTCAGAAATCCACCTGCCTCTGCCTCCCAAGTGCTGGGATTAAAGGTGTGCGCCACCACACCCGGCCAGCCAGCACATCTTAAGGACCCAGCTGACAAAGAGCAAGGCCTCAGCCCTACACAGAGAACTGCGGGCATGGATATAAGTATGAGAAGCAGCCAGAAACAAAGGAAAAATCTTCATGAAGAGTTAAACATACCTTTACTGGTTTTTAAAAATGAAATATCCCCCAATGGAAAAGCTAGAGAAAGCACCCAAGGAGCTGAAGGGATCTGCAACTCTATAGGTAGAACAACAATATGAACTAACCAGTACCCCCAGAGCTCATGTCTCTAGCTGCATATGTAGCAGAAGATGGCCTAGTCGGCCATCACTGGGAAGAGAGGCCCCTTGGTATTGCTTTTTTTTTTTTGGTTTTTCGAGACAGGGTTTCTCTGTATAGCCCAAGCTGTCCTGGAACTCACTTTGTAGACCAGGCTGGCCTCGAACTCAGAAATTCGCCTGCCTGTGCCTCCCAAGTGCTGGGATTAAAGGCATGTGCCACCACGCCTGGCTGGTATTGCAAACTTTATATGCCCCAGTACAGGGGAATGCCAGGGCCAAGAAGCAGGAGTGGGTGGGTAGGAAAGCAGGGCGGGGGAAGGGTATAGGGAACTTTCGGGATAGCATTTGAAATGTATATAAAGAAAACATCTAATAAAAAAATAAAAAAGAAAAAATGAAATATAATATAGATATATAAATGTAGCCTTTGTGTTTAAATTGTCAACTGCAAAGTTTTTATTTAAAAAAAAATGACTGACAAGGAGGAACTGACCTTATAATCGTCCCTGAGGAAGTGAGCTAGGGTTCTCATTAGGACCAAGCTTGCAGATAATTAAAATACAACTGGGAACTAGAGAGGTAGCCCATCAGTTAAGAGTATTGGCTGCTCTTCTGGAGGACCTAGGTTTGATTTCCAGCATGTGAATGGACACTCACAACCATCTACGGAACTCCAGTCCCAGGGGACTTGAGATCCTCTTTTTTTTAGATTATAATATAGTTACATCATTTCTTCCTTTCCTTTCCTCTTTCTTTCAACTTTATAGCCTCTTTTTAAATCGTTGTTGCAAACAGTTATATATATACATATATACTCCTAAATATAGCATGATCGGTCTGAATAATGTTACTTGTATGTATATTTTCAGGGCTGACAATTTGGTATTGGATAACTGATTCACATTCATGTGCTCTGCCCTGGGGAAGACTATTTCTCTAGCTCTCAACACTCCTTAGTTGCCTTTTTGTGTAGGGTTGAGGTCTTGCTCTTTGTGTAGGGTTGAGGCCTTGCTCTTTGTGTAGAGTGGAAGCCTTGCTCTTTGTGTAGGGTTGAGGCCTTGCTCTTTGTGCAGTGTTGAGACCTTGCTCTTTGTGTAGGGTTAAGGCGGCATTGTCTGTCCCCAGTCCACTTTGACATGTCTATTGTTACTGTTTTTGTGAAGCTCATGTTTAAGCAGCCGAGTTGGTGAGACTTTATGGGTGTAGATTCTGAAGTTAGTAGGAGACACAGACTCATAGCAAACTCCCTGATCCTCTGTCCCTTACAATCTTTCTGCCCCCCTCTTGCTCAATATTCTCTGAGCCTTAGGTGTGGGAACGTTTTATAGATGTGTTCATTGGACCAGACTCAATGCCTCTACCTTCTGATTGGCTGTGGTTTTCTGTAATGGCCTTTGTCTGTTGCAAAGAGAAGTTTCCTTGATGAGGGGTGAGGACACTTATTGGTAAATATGAGGGGAAGTGTTCAGCATATAGTCAGGGATTGTGCTGGTTTAGTAAGGTGGTAGTGTAGGTTCTCCTTTAAGACCCATGCCTTCACTAGCACTGAGTACTGGCTAGGTTTCTATTGCCAGCCATGGGCTCCTTCTTCTTGAGTGGGTCTTACAGCTGATTAGAGATGTGTTGGCTGCCATCAAGGTATCCATGCTGCTATGGCACCCTTCGGGTTATCATGCCGTGCTGGCACGGTAATGATTCATAGGCACCACTGCTGGGTAAAACTGCTGGTCACTTTCCTCCTTTGGATGCTGTATAGTGCCTTCTGTGTACCATGAAAGCAAATACTCAGGAAGAAGACATTCAGGTCTGTTCTGGCTCAAGGGCCACTGGACCCTGAAGTGCATGGCTAGCACCCTCTCTGGGTCTCCTTATGCACCGGGTATGAAAGTGGTGCACAGACTTAGGTGCAGGCACAGCACTCAAAACTAAATAGATTTTAAAGAACTAAACCTCCTTTTAAGATATATAGTGGCTAAAGAAGAAAGCCTGGGTGGCCAGATACTTTCACTGTTCACTACTTACACTTCAGTCTAAACTCCTCAGCCAGCTTTTATAACACTCATCTAAGGAGCTAGCATGATAGCTCAGATGGTAAGAGCAATGTCTGCTTCTGCAGAGTACCTGGGTTCCATTCTCAGAACCTGAATGGCAGTTTCTAGCAGCCTGTGACCCCAGTTCCTGGGAATCCAACATGCTTTCTTTTTTTTTGGTACACAGACACGTGTACAGGCAAAACCCCCATGCATCATACTTTAAATTATTTAAATGTTAAAGCCTTACCCAAGCAGAGTAGCATGTATTCAAGTGGTCTTGGAGTGCATACAGCACAATCTTCCTATTGGAAAAAAAAAAAAACAAATAAACAAGTCCACATGTTACAAGATCAGGCTGTAAATCACAGTGCCACCTTCCCTGTGCCAAGTCATCCCGCCAACATGTTTCATATTCATTGGTCCAGGCTTTCTCTGTGGTGCCTTCCCAACAAAAGAATGAGCCCTTGGGCATCCGTGTGCTTTTTTGATAGGCATGGAAATTGAGAGGAGAGTTACATTAACCCACATATGCATGTGTCTAGTGTATCTGTGTGTTTGTGGCACAAAAAAAAATCATAAACAGAAAGACTGATAACTAAGACAGAAGATCCAAGTTCTGGAAGAGTCTCGGGCTTCCTCTTCCCACATGATGTCAGAGAGTCCTCAGCCTCATTGCAGAATTCTGATCTGTGATAGACTAAATAAAGTTGTCCTGATGCTTACTCAAAAGAGAGGTTCATCATACCAGGGGACCCCCTTCTCAGGGGCCACCTATAGAGCTGTGGTGTGGTAGAAGGCTAAGTAAGTAAGCCCCTCAGAGAAAAATGTGCTCTCAGCTCTCCAGAGAGGAAAGGAGGGTGGAGAAGAAAGTAAAAAAGGACACTGGGTAGGAGCAAATGTCCCTCCCCGGGAGCTACTTTTAAGAAGTGTATCTCTCTAAAAAACATCCATCCAACACACCAGAGCTTTTAAGACACACCAGCTGAAAATGGACTGTGACGGGTCACCCCCGCTGACAAACTCGGCATTTGTGGAACAGCAGAAATGGATGTTTGTGCACCAGGAGCAGATGGACCTGTCAGGGCAGCCTCACTGCCTTTCCCATCCACATTTGTGATGCTTCCAGTGAAGTCATGGGGCAAGGAGCAAAGAAGAAATTGTCCACCAACATGGACAGTGCACAAAAGCTATTGGGGGAGAGAGGAGTACTCAGAACGCCTCCAAAAAAAAATTAGTGTTAATTCTAAGTTGCCTGGACTCCCATTACAGACCATGTCTCACCCACTGAAGATTCTTTTGACTCTTTTCTCTCAACTCTGTGGGTATTTAATCCCACACATAAGAAAACAAAGACTTGGGCTGGTGAGATGGCTCAGTGGGTAAGAGCACCCGACTGCTCTTCCTAAGGTCCGGAGTTCAAATCCCACAACCACATGGTGGCTCACAACCATCCGTAACGAGATCTGACACCCTCTTCTGGTGTGTCTGAAGACAGCTACAGTGTACTTACATATAATAAATAAATAAATCTTTAAAAAAGGAAAGGAAAGGAAAGGAAAGGAAAGGAAAGGAAAGGAAAGGAAAGGAAAGGAAAGGAAAGGAAAGGAAAGGAAAGGAAAAGAAAGACTTAAAACATTAGAATTCAGAAAATCAAAACCACTGCTCCTGTAAAGGAATGCCAAGCCAGATCTTTAAAGCTCTATCTGGTCCACTTGTTCCATACTGAGAGGTTTGCTGCTAGAAAACCACAGTTCCCCTTGTGATGGAGTGCAGGAGTTCAGAACTCTGGCAGTGCAAAGTCTCTGCATTTCCATATTAAAGCAACAGTCTCTTCCTTTAATCCCTAACCAGCTGGCTGGGACTGTAGCTTCTGACCTCTTCTCATTCTCTTTTCTTTCTTTCTCCTTCTCCTTCTCCTTCTCCTTCTCGTTCTCCTTCTCCTTCTCCTTCTCCTTCTTCTTCTTCTTCTCCTTCTCCTCCTCCTCCTCCTCCTTCTCCCCTTCTCCTTCTCCTTCTCCTTTTCTCCTTCTCCTTTTCTCCTTCTCCTTCTCAAGATTTATTGATTTTGAATTGATGTATATTGGTGTTTTGCTTGCATTTACATCTGTGCACCATGTGCGTGCAGTGCCCATAGAGGCCAGAAGAGGACATTAGATCCCTGGGACTGTAGATAGAGAAGGCTGTTAGCCCCACGTGGATGTGGGAATTAAACTTTGGTCCTCTGGAAGAGCAGCGAATGTTCTTAACCACTCCGCCACCTTTCCAGCCCTCATCCTCATTTCTATTAGTCACCTTTCTCTTTACATTCTGCATATCCAATAGGAACAGGTCCCCTGCTCTGGCTAGTTTCTACAAATCACAATACTGTCCTTGTTCCAGGGCCCTGCTTCCCACTGAATCTAAACTAACTTATCGGATGTTGTCTTAGTCAGGGTTTCTATTCCTGCACAAACATCATGACCAAGAAGCAAGTTGGAGAGGAAAGGGTTTATTCAGTTTACAATTCCACACAGCTGTTTATCACCAAGGAAGTCAGGACTGGAACTCAAACAGGTCAGGAAGCAGGATCTCATGCAGAGGCCATGGAGGGATGTTCTTTACTGGCTTGCTTCCCCTGGCTTGCTCAGCCTGCTCTCTTATAGAACCAAGACTACCAGCCCAGAGATGGTCCCACCCACAAGGGGCCTTTCCCCCTTGATCACTAATTGAGAAAATGCCTTACAGTTGGATCTCATGGAGGCATTTCCTCAACTGAAGCTCCTTTTTCTGTGATAACTCTAGCTGTGTCAAGTTGACACAAAACTAGCCAGTACAGGTGTCTATCAAAGCAATGATTCTATAGGTGTGTGATCAATTAACCTGGCATCTGATTGCTGTTTCAAATGTCCTCTTAGAAGAAATTTAATTAAAATTTCTATCTTTTCATGACATTGGAACTATAGAAAACCATACCTTTAAAAAATAATAAATCAGTTAACTTTATTCTCTCTATATGTGAAGAAACCTTTTCAATTTGGCTGAGTTTTGCAATGTAAAAAAGTGCTGTAGACATCAGAGGATTATGTCTTTCTTCATTCAGTGGGAAATCCTTTCCATAACACCTTTGTGGCTAGGAGCATTTCAGGGGTTTCAAAGCAAGCCTTACAAATACAATTTAAAAGGCGCTATCTATAAGTACAACAAAAAGGAATATGTCTCTGGACAATAATAAAGTTCAGAGTGCAAGCATAGTCTAGTTCAGGTAAGCAATGTGTTCCGGAAAGCCAAAATCAAATATTTTAAATTAGTTCTGAGAAGTGATTCTTAATAGGTATAACACCCACCGCAAATCCTTCTGTGAGGTACACAATCCACCTCTAATGAAAATATATACCTTTCAATTTAATGGTTTTAAGTCTGGATTTGAGTGTTGAGTTTTCCAAAAGAAGGGGATGCATGTATGGATTTTTTTTCAGCACTTGGGATAGCTGTCCTAGGTTAGCAGAAATGTTTTATGAACCAAATAAGAACCTTCAAATTCCAGTAGCAAATTTTAGTCTTTGCCATGACAGCTGCACATAGCTCCCACTATGGTGGACCCAACACCAACTCTCTTGAGGGTCTTAAGAAAGTCTCTTCTAAAACAAAACAGTAAAGCAGAGTGAACATCCTTGTAATATCACCCTGGAGCACTGGCCACCAGCCCTCTCCTCGGATTATCTAATTCTTTATCAGAATATTACACTATTTAACTTTCTACATTACTGTTTAGAACCCTGTTCTACAATATCATGTGAGAACTTACCTGCTGGTCACATAGACAAAACACCAATGGTTTTGTCTATCTGAGACGATAACACCAAAGGTTAGGGTTTTACTATCCTGTTGGACGTTAGACAAATTTGTCTCTAGCCTAGCAAATTTATTTCAGCAAATACATTCTTTGAAATCCCCTTAAAATAGCCTGTACCTACCCTGCTAATCACCTCGGTAACAAATGTAATACTGACACCTCCCCTTCCACTCTTTATCTCTGTAACAGAGTCACACTCAACTTCTGTGGAAATTATTTTTGACATCTGCCCCTATTTTCTTGCTGACCTTCTTCTACAGGCTGAGCGAGTCACACAGCATAGACGTGGTCAGCCACATAGGAGCCAGCAGTTGGTGGGGGCTGCTGAGAAAGCTTCTGGCCCCCTCATCAAGATGGGGGGAGCTGGCATTTAATTCTCTTTTCCAACTGGTTTGTTGAGGAGATTTTTGGAATTAAGATGATTAGTCTTGCATGCAAGAAGCAATAAAGAATGGGGGAAAGAAAAAAAAAGGAGACTGTCAGAGAGGCCAGCCTGGCGTCACTGAGCTGAGCCAAGGAAACGGAGGAAATAGGAGAAGAGGCTGAGAGGCTGTCAACCCCTAAACTTATGTGAGAAAAATGAACTCCCATTTCTGCAGCTATACAATTCTTGAAGAGTATCCTTCCGTGCTTCTTGTGTGTCAAGTTTTCAGCTTTCAAGTTAAAACACAAATCACTTCTGCTAGGCCTAAAATCTACACAGCAAAAAGAGCACAGGCCCAAGAGGATCTTGGAGCAGATTCGCAGTGCGGTCTATGTTTCCAAAAAACGAACCGGCATCGTTGCTGTGGGTGGAGAAAAACAAGACACAAGCTACATAGAATATCCAACAAAGTTAGTGGATTATAAACCCTTCCCGAAGAGGATGCCCTAAGGGTTTAAAGACAGAAGTGTCACCAGGCCCATGGTGGTGCATGCCTTTACTCTAGCACTTGGGAGACAGAGACAGGCAGAACTCAGGCTAGCCTAGCCTAATCTACAGAGTGAGCTCCAGGACAGCCAGGACTGTTACACAGAGAAACCTCGTCTCAAAAAAAAAAAAAAAAAAAAAAAAAAATTTAAAACCAGAGGCGTCCCTGCCACAAGGACATCAAGTGGGCGTGGTCAGCAGAGGCCCAACCCACCCTCCCATCAGGGCGGACCTAGACTGAGATCTGCGGAGCATTTTCTTCAGGTTCCCAAAGAGCTGAGCCTCTAAGGATTTCACAAGCAAAGACCAGATCCTGGGGAGTCCTAAACACGCTAAACTCAGCTCTAACGTGTCGGCCCCCGCTTGGCTTTCTTCTCACCAGGGTAACCAATCCCCTTTACAGTTCTAGCTGTGTACAGTAGTCTTCGTCCAGGCTGTTCATCCCCATGAGAGCGCCGATTCCTCCTCTTCTAAATAAGGAACGTTGTTTTATATGTGTCCAGTGAAAAGTTCTACTTGATCTACAGTATAAATGAGATCTGAGCCCATCTGCTGAGTGCTGAGGAAAGATGAACGCGAATTATGTGTCAGATCTCCATTGCTTTAAAGTATTTCAGGTCCCTTATTTCAACTGGTCAATGTACAATGTATGTGTTTGTTATTAGTCCTGATTTTTTGTGTGTGTGCCACTTCCGTGTTTCAAGTGCTGAAGCCACGGGCGTGTGTGCACCATGCCAAGCTATGAACCCCATGCTGTATGGGACACATTTCAGACACAAAGACTATTGCAATTTGCGGGCATTGGTTGGTTGGTTTTGGTTTTTATGTTTGTTTGGGTTTTTTTTTTTTTTTTTAATGTGTTTGGTTTTGTTTGAGACCGGGTTTCTCTGTGTAGCTCTGAAGCTCACTCAAAAGTGAGCTGGCCTCAAACCCGGAGATCTTCCTGCCTCTGCTCAACCACTGGGGTTAAAGGTGTGCAGAATCACTGCCCAGTGGGCGGCTTCTTAAAATTCAGCAAAACTGGGATCTGAACCCAGACCTACACTTTCTGATTTTATATCACCTCATGGCTCTTTCCTGTCTTCTCCCAGTCTACCCTCCCAAGACACATTTCATACATACACACACACACACACACACACACACACACACACACACACACATTCGCACCTATTTCCTTGCTTTCATCAGTGCCCTTAGTTTCAAATTCTAGAAGTTAAAAAAATAAAAAGTCAACCCTTTCCCATGTAAAATTTCATTCAGGGAAACAAAATGACCTATAAAAAATGCCTGGTTCTGGCATTTCCCTGAAGATTCTGCGGGCCTGCACTAATCCCCTCTGAGACAACGTCTTTAGAACTATCATCCTATTACATGCATTCTAATGATCCCTTTGCTTCTAAAATCGAGAGTGGTTCTTTCTCTGCGTCTCTCTGTCTGTGTCTCTCCCTCTATTCCTCCCTCTCTCCCTCTCTCTCCCCCTCCCTCCTTCCCTTCTCTTTCATTTTGACCCAGAGGTTTATATAATCACAGCCATCTTCTCACCTTCCTAATCCCACGTTCCTCCATGCCTTCTCTTCTTTCCCTTTTTGGTTTTCTTCCCAGATCTTTCTATGTCTTGGTGAAAGTTAGCAAGTGGACCAGGGCAACTAAGAAAGTAATGACAGGGACCCTAGAGAAGCAACAAGGTAAGAATGTAATATTTGCCTGAGAAGCGACATCCCAGTCATCTGTAAACTGCAAGCTACCTCCCCTCTGTGCCTTGTCTAACTTAGACTGCACTGGACAGTCTAAGCTGACAGCTCATGAGAGACCATGTAGGAAATGGGTTGTATGCAGGTCTCCTCTTCTCTGGCAAAGGTATCTCTCCTGAGAGCAAGACTCCTAAGCCACGGGTATTTACTAAGTCATTGTCTTCTGATCTAGGTACCTAACCCATGAATGTGTTTTGTATTCTGAGAGTTGGGTAAACAGACCCCTAAATGGGATCTTTCTTTAAATGATGAGAAGGAAGACAGGCTGAAAGATAATCCTACAACCAAAGCAACATTTCCTCCTGTGCAGGAGAAATGACAGGGGAAGGAAAAAGGAGGTGTGTCCTCTGTGTCCATTGCTTAGGCTGTCCCTGACTCAGATCTCTCCAGGCAGTGGGTTAGTAACGTACAAACTGTTTGTAAAGACCACCCAGACACTAACCAATTCAAGGCTTCCTGTTGTTGGGACCTACGGGCTTTCTGGAGAATGGCTCCTGTTAGAACACAAAGCAAACCTTCCTCTTCAAGGATAATTGTTTCGTCTGATTCTCGCTTTGCACACATCTTTCTCAGAACTGACATCTTTCAGAGCGTGGCAAAGTCTCAGCTCAGTGTCAAGTGCAGCGAAGCCTTCTATTTTCCTTAAAGCAGAAAAGGTTTCAAATATATTTCTCCATCCTGACAGCAGTGACAAATGGGACTTTAGCTCAAATGGATCACAGATGGGCTCTCTGAACCACAGACAGCTCCATGCAAATGAGGAGCCACTAATACGGTTTGTTTTGTATTGTTTTGTTGTGTTTTGCTTTTGGTTTCTGGGTGTGTGTGTGTGTGTGTGTGTGTGTGTGCTTTTTTTAATGTCAGAAACACTCAGAGAGTTTCTTGTTTGTTTATTTTTAAGAGCCAGCTCCCCCTCCCCCAATTGCTCTTTTCCACTTTTTTCAGCAGTGCTACAAGGAGCATGGCTAGATGGCTAGGAGGGACCAAGGAAGGAGCCAGAGTCAGGAAGACAAGAGGCTCTGTGACCAGGTCAAGTACTGTGTTCACAGAATGATCTCCATGTAAGTGTCTCAGCCCTGATAGTGGGCTGAGGGACAGATAAGCAGACCAGTGAAGGCTTATTGCAAACAAGCCAGATGGTAAGTAGTTTAGGCTTTAAGACAACTGGATCTGAGGCGTAACCCTCAGCTCTGCCTGGGTAGTAGCAACACATCCATAACACGATCCGGAGTTAGCTGCATTCAAATAAAACTTCTGTAAACATAGGGAAGGGACAGATTGTCCATCCACTCCAGGATTCGTGTGTGTGTGTGTGTGACACTTGAATAGGAATGCTCATCAAGGAAAGGTGGGGTGACAAAACCACCCCCCAGTCTTCTATCGGCCAAAGACCTGCATGTAACGCATAGTTCTGGGTTAGCGACATTTTAATAACTTAATAATTTAAAATCACGATGGCGAATGCCACCTAACATTCCAGCACGGCCTGGACTCCCAGATTATGGTGCCACACCAAGACATAGACTTAAAAATATTTATTTTTTAATTGAAATATAATTACATCACATTCCCCCTCCTCTTTTGTCCCTCCAACACCTCCCATGCCCTGGTTTCCTCTCAGATTAATGGCTTCATTTTCTCTGATTCCAATTGTTACATGTGTGCATGTATGTGTAAGTGTATACTAATAACTACATAAATATAACTTGCTCAGTCTGTTTAGTGCTGTTGATTGTGTGTATGTGATTTCAGGGCTGACCACTCCTTATTGGATAACCAATAATTAGGGGACACATCCCCGAGAGAGACTAATTCTTTAATCTTTCTTAAATGAGAGATTTTTTTTTCCTACACTCATCCTGAAAGGGCTTTAAGACAAGAAAATATCTGACTCATTTACAACCACCTAAATAAATAAGTAAAACAAAAAAGATTAAAAGCCACAAGAAGAGAGACAGCACAATTAGCAACTTTAAAGGTCATTTTAAAGTATGAAGAGAGGGGGGCTGGGTGGAGTGGTCCCCACTGAGGCTCTCTCTAATTACTCAGCTGTATGACTCAATAGTGGAGTTAAGCAGAGAGATAGCGGTGGTTTGTGGGCCTTGTGGGGAGAAGATGAAAACTGCCCAGCAGCGGTACCGGGATCCTCCTAGCTGCTACCATTCCTCGGACACACATACGTAGGTGCACACACTAATCTAAGTGCTCCTCTCTCCCAGTTACCCTCCGCTGGCTACCACTCAAGACTTAGAAGCCAAACTAATTCAGGCTAAAGTGCTCATGAATACCAGGAGATAACTGCTTGTCTTTTACCTCTCGTAAGTTTGAGAAATTTTAATTGCTCCCTGGAAAAAGTAATTCCTTTATCCAGTGAAAGATCCTACAAAAGGGGAGAATAAATGGGTCTTTCTAGAGATCCAGTCAAGGAGCTTCCCCCATGGTAGGATAACGTCCTCTGAACGTAGCAGGCTTTATCATCTTAATCAGAGGAATTGTGATGATTCTAAAGTGACCCTGAAGATCACAGAAGTGAGGTATCATTCACACACACACACACACACACACACACACACACACACACTGGGTGTCTAGCCTCCTCCTGTGCCTGAGCCTCCCTCCCAGCTGTATGTAATTCTGTTTTAACTGCATGTGGCTTTGCGGTTTCATGAGACGCTAGGCAGTTGTATAAAAGACTGAAGATTAACTAAACACGGGACCTCACCTCTGCAGCCTTGCTAGGTGAGTCTTTTTGTTGACATATAAGCTTTGAGGCCACCACACTCCTCACCTAAGTTTCTCTAAGTAAGACAAATTAAACCCATTGGTTCACCAAGGTAAACCTGGATGCAATCACTACTTTGTTCTGTCCTGGGTGCCCTATCTGTTCTAGGTAGCCTTTTGTTTAATCTCCCGAAAACATTCGTGCAGCACCCCCTTTTCTCAAAACACAATACATAGGCAGCTGTTCGTGCTTTCCTAAGAAAAGCAAACTGTAAACAATAGCAACCTAAACTGTTGTCGACTGAAGGTCTTGTTCTGACAGGCAGAACACCAGGGACTTTTGAACAAATTGCACCCCTGATCTACATACATCTCATCTAAGCCTCGCTATTTTGAAAGGACCATGTCAAGTATCCCAGGCCTGGGAGGGAAGCAGGGGTGTTGTACTGTGAGCATGGAAATTTGGGACAGACCTGTGCTGTCCAGCTTAGAGGGGATACAAAGAGAAAGGGAAGATCTTGTCTCAGTAGCTCCTGGCCCATTGGGACCTCTCCTAGAGAGCCGTGGTCCCGTAGTCTATCACTGATGCTGGGGGGGGGGGGGGGATGCTCACAAGTTAAGCTGCCTTTGAGGAGCTCTGCTTGGGCCAACCAGCAGCCAAGCAATTTCCTTTGCAACAATTTTACATGGTCTTTTTTTTTTAAATAAAATAAAAGACAAAGTGCACGGCCTATAATTCATGGACGCAGGACTGAGCCAGGACCTATGACTTTCTGCTCCCAGACCCAGAGACTTCTGTTCGTCCTGTTCCGCCCGGACTTTCTCTTTAAGCACACAAGCTGCATCTTTAGAAATGTTTAGCCTTCAGCTACCCACATTTAATCAGAAGACGGAATTGTGAGCCCCGGCTGTGCACTTCAGCAGCTGCGACCTCCAAGGCACCGAGAGAGGATGTACTTTGAAGGCCCTCGTTCCTGGTAAAAAGCAATGAAAGCCTCCAAGATCGGGCTAATAAAATCCCCCGCTAAAAAAACTCTCTCCCTGACCTCACCTGGAGCACTGGAGAGTGGTTTTAAAGCCTTTCTCAGAACCATTTAGTTTGGCTGAAGGGATGGAGGTGGGGAGAGGGGGTGCTTTTCCATCTCAAACCATGGGGCAGCAGTAAGGAAACCTGATCTGCAATGGGGGTCATATGACCGGTTTCTCCTACAAAGCACTAGAAATGGGGAGCAGCCGGAGGTCAGGACCGCAACCCTGGATGAAGGAATGGTAATCGCCACCAGAGGCAAGAGATCTTTTTCCAATTAAATTCTCCCTTGCCTCCCAGGAGAAGCCGTAACCAGTCAAGAGCCTCAGGACGAGTCTCAGAGCTATGTGAGACAGAACCGCAAAAGAAAAATAACTTCACCAATGGGAGCTTTGGCTTGCTAAAGGAAATCGCGAGTGGAATAGCTCCAGTCGTGGGCAGGGGAGGGGGGAGAGGGGGAGAGCTAAGACGAAAAGCAGCAGGAGTCTGATACGTCCCTGGAGATTCAGAGGCCACTGTGCAGCGCTGGAATGCCCCTGCCTTAGCTTTGTCATAGTGTCTAAACCATGAGCCCGTGCACACGAAAGCATTGCGAAGCGCTAATGAAAACTGTTACTGCTGGCGTCCAAAGGTGGGTGGGACCAAACCAAGTACCCAAAGGAGGACATGGGGGAGAGCCAGAAGGCTGGGCTGTAGGTAAACCGAGCACCTGTCCAACTCTGGCCCAGAACCCAGCCAGGTAGAGTCTGGATAGATATGATCTGTCCTTGACTCCTATCAATTCCTGGGCAGGTTGACTTCACCTGCTGTGCCCCGAGGCTCCCAGAACCTTCTCGAAAGTTCTTTTCTGAGCCTGCCTTCTTCTTTAGTCTCTATGCCTGGAAGATTTTCCCCTCCTCTGTCCAATCTTACTGCTGTGGAGTTTGTTTTTCCCCAGAGCCTGGTTCTCTAACAACCAGGTTCTCTAACCAATTGTTAATGGGTGATAATGGGGGCAATTTCCTCAAGTCTGAGATTTACATATTGACAGATCTTCCTGATCAATGCCTTCACACACACAAACTGTGGTTTAAATTCTCCACACTGGAAGTCTATACCCAGGAGAGAAAACTGATATCATTGCCAACATGGTATCATGGGACCAGGACCCAGAGATTAGACATGAACCTCTTGGTCTCCTAAATATTACTAAACGCCCCCCCCCCCCCATCTCCTCACAGGATCCAAAAGATAAGAACCTCCTGGAATCTTAAAGCTTCATGAGCCACTGATGTGGGGGACAGTTAAGATGCCACAAGAGACATAATGATGTTACCCCATGCACGTGCCACCTGCCGAGGCTACTAGGAAAGAATGGAATTCCCCACTGCAGAGCTGAAATGAAGCTCAAGATTAGGGCAGAAGACAGGTTCTGAAATTACTCTTCACAATACACACACATCTGTAGTCTTCCCCCACCCTCTGGGCTTTTTGTTCTGGAAAGTTGAGTGTCCTATGTCTCTTAGTGGTTGATAGTAAGAAATGGCTCTGTAATGATGATGCCGAACCTGGGGTATAAATTAATAATAATAATAATAATAATAATAATAATTGGCGAGGCACCTTTGACTCAGTAAGCTCTCACCTGGAACAATGTAGTTTTCTCTGGATGACGTGTCTGCTTAATAGATAGCCTTTCTGTTTTATTTATCATCCATCCATCCACTCACCCACTATCCTTTCCATTTATTTATTTTATATGAGTGCACTGTAGCTGTCTTCAGACATACCAGAAGAGAGCATTGGCCCCCACCATGTGGTTGCTGGGAACTGAACTTCTGGACAAGCAGTCAGTGCTCTTAACCACTGAGCCATCTCTCCAGCCCTAGATGAACTCTTTGTAAATGTCAAAACTCCCTATAACAAACAAACAAACAAACACCCTGAATTGCCTCTCGTACTAAGTCCGATCCTACCAGAGCAACGTTATGAAAGAAAGCGAGGCCTGAGGCTGCAGCTTGGTGTCAGAGTGCTTGAGTAGCATGGACAAGCAAGCTCTGGTCAGAGAGCTAGTTAGGGTACCTCAGTACAGGTCTCTCTTCTACATTCATATGGTCGGACTAGGTAACAATTCCTTCATTGCAGTGGATAAAAGCCGAAGTCAGTCCTTTTGACTGAAGAAGGAACCCTAGAGGCACTCGGGAGAGGTAGCGGACTGAGAGGGAAGAGTGCTCACTGATAGCCGGCAGGGGAGAGAGGAGAGCGGTAATGATCACTCCTCTCACCCGACCCGAGACTCAAGACGCGCGTGCATGCATGTGTAAGTGCGTGCGTGTGCGCGCACGTCTGTGTGTTTATCCTCTCCATCTCTGTGCATGAGGAGAGCAGTGGTGAACCTCGGGTATCATTCCCATCTTGTGTTTTGAGACGGTGTCTCTCTCTCTCACTGGGACCTGGCGCTCATGCATTAGACTACGCTGGCCAGCAAGGCCACCAGGATGTTCCCTTCCCCGCTGGATCCCTAGCCCACGTCACTGTGCTATGCATTGTATGTGGATTGCTATGCATTGTATGTGGAGGCTGCAGGGGACCCGACTCAAGGTCTCACGCTTGCACAGCAAGCGCTTGCCCGACTCAGTTTTCTCCACAACCTGAAGGAAAACAGTATTCTAAATACATATGCATGTGTGCACGCTGAGCTTAAATTGTTCAAAACAATGCCAAACCCTACTGACTTCCTCAAAGTGCCTGGTGATTTCTTGTGTTCTAGTCCACTCTACAAAATATGGAGCCCCATTAAGTCCTACACTGCTAAGGGCCCCAAGATTACTTCTTGTAATGTCTCTTTTCAAGATCTGAATAAATCATTTCTTCTCTGTTTCTCATGTTTAGCAGGATGAACATCTTACTAGGAAGTGAGAGCATCTGCTTGGCTTTACAAGCACCCAGACTGTGATTTTCAGTAGGAAACTCTGTGTTTGCCTTACAAGAGCACCGCCTAGTGTTTGGATTAGGAACTTCATGCTATTTTTTCCTTCCAAGAGTTAAGAATACATATTGTGTTGTAATAACCATCGCCTTATTCCATGAAATGCTAACATTTACTGACATGCCTGACAACATGAGTTTGATATCCTAGTACCACATGGTAGAATGTGATAATAAACCCCCTCCAAGTTGTCCTGAGTTCCATATATTTGTACACATATATATACATATATACACACATATATATATATGCATATGCACATATACATATGTACACATATATACATATATATGCATATATACATATATGTACATACACACACACACATATATAGGCATATGCACACCTACACATAAAGACACAACTAGTTAAAAATTATACTTTTAACAGAGAAAAAATGGTTTTTAAGCCAGGCATTTTGATTCATGCTTGTAATTTCAGCATTTGAAAAACTGAGGCAGAATTTTATACAGCTCAAAGTCAGCCTGGGCTACATCCGGACCAACCTGGGCTACAAGCAAATGAGTATCTAAAATTTTTAAAAATAGTTTCTAACAAAATACTGGCAAAGCTTTAGATTGCTAATTGAAACGGTGTGCTTTAACTGTGAGACACTGGAGGTCAACCTCAGCTCCCCGGAGAAATAGTTCTGCCCCCACACAGCCACAAGTGGAGCTTGTAAGAACAACTGAAGGGGGAAAGTCTGGTTTCTTTGGAGACTCAGTTGTGTCCTGTGGTGTTTTTCTGGAAGCTGTCAGATGAGAGGATATCTTGCTGAGGACAGACACGTGGTGTTTTTCTAGAAGCAGTCTTGTGAAAGGGCGTGTGATCTTTTGTTGGAGCAGACACTTGAGAGGGCATGTGTTGTTTAGAAAGAGCATAACTATAACCCCACAGAGAGTGAAAGGACACTCTGGCATTGTCTCGCCTTGCAACACATTGCTGATCTTCACTTGTTGTGACTTCATAGAGAAAAGCATGCCTTGTGGTATTCTGGCTGCCTCTTGCCACTTCTGAGGAGCCTTGTGGTTTCTTCTAGATAAAGCTACTGCTACTGATTCATGTTTGGGTTTGTCCACTGGACTAGACTATCGCTACTGATTTGTGTTTGGGATTTTGGACTGGACTGTTGATATCCTGATAAGATTGGAATTGCCCCAAAGAACTACTTCTAAACAGGTCCATATCCCTTTCCTAGTAACCTTTCTTTTCCCCTACCTCTGGTAGGTGTGCTAGAAAGGATGTTAAAGCATTTAAAAACCCAAAAGTGGGTTTTGAAAAATCTAAGCCTACAAACAAGGCTAATAATGAAGTCAGAAAAGTCTAGTTTATTTACCTGTTTGCCAAGCAGCTATAGACAAGTGGCTGGATTTGTAAGCACCCATTTCTTTCTATAAAATAAGGAAAGATAGCCGGGCGTGTTGGTGTACGCCTTTAATCCCAGCACTCAGGAGGCAGAGGCAGGCAGATTTCTGAGTTCGAGGCTAGCCTGGTCTACAGAGTGAGTTCCAGGACAGCCAGGGCTATACAGAGAAACCCTGTCATGAAAAACCAAAAAAAAAAAAAAAAAGGAAAGATGATAGCTTATAGAAAACATGAGAGGTGATATCTTAGGATGAATGAAGTACAGCCTACTATACACTTGGGTGCTCCATAAGTGCTATATAATGTTGCCATTGTTATTGATATAGGTGCTAAGCTAAGCATTAAAATACAGGACCCGACCTCCTGGTGCTTAGTCTAATGGGGTGTGTGGAATAGTCAAAAGTCAATTACAACATTTTAAGCCAGTTATACATGGTAATTGTCCATGGTGTTATGCAAACACCTAGAAGGGCTGCCAGACCTGACTCCCTGAACTGCAAACCATGCATTAAACTTTAGGTCTGTGTGTAACAGTCACCACACATGATCCACCTCCTTCACCGCCTATCAATCCAGCCTGGGAAGGCGGTTTGCAGGGTCCGAGGTACTCAGCAGCAGGCTGTTAGAAAAGAGTGGATGCAGAGCAGTAGGAAGACCAGAGCCAATGAAAGGCAAAGGCTCCTGTTGCTTATTCATACCCACTGCTCAAAGCCCCAGACAGGATTTGTGCCATAGCCTAAGTGGCTTTCCTTAATAATTATTCAGAGTTCAGTTCTCAAGAACTAACAAAGATGCTATGGTGATCCGTGAGAGTAGGATCTGGGATGGGTGGAAGGAAGATAAATGTGGTCATAAAAAGGCAACAGCTCAATATAAACGTTTATTATCTTGACCACAACTGAGGCCGCACAAACCCACTCAGTATAAACCTTTAGTATCTTGACTCTGGTTGAGGCCGCATGAACCTACACATGGCCTCGATTTGCACTGAACAAGAACCCTGCCGTGGTTACTGTTGCAAAGCTGAAGACCACTCACTGCGTAGCCTTAGACTGCGAAGAGTGGAGGCAGTGCTTGGAACTCGATACAGGGCCACAAATCAGCACAGAGAAAGAAAAACTGGGGAAACCTGGGGGAAAGCGACTGGCCACATCCTTGCTGCAACTGTGTGACACTCTTCTATAAAAGTGACCTTGGAGACAAACGGGACAAAGAGTGTTCCGGGCTCTCTCTCTTTCTGACTTCTTAGACCTGCATGTCCGTCTACAGTGATTCCAATTTAAAGCTCAGTAATTTTTACACCAGCTGTAGCTCTTCATGACCAGTTTTGTCATATAGTTTCATAGTCATAGCTGAAAATATTGGGAAATCAGTGCTTTTGTTTCATTAAATGGCTGCGGTTCCTAAATATAAAGATTTCTCTTTTCAAGCGCAAAGATTTCACGACATCCTAAGTGGTCTGCATTATTGACTTAGGGGTCTGCAAAGCCAGAAGGTTCCCAAGTGACCTCACCAGAAAAGTCTAACTTTTTTTTTCAATTCAGATTCGATGCCTAAGATTCATTTCTTCTAATGAGTGTGGTGGTTTGAATGAGGATGGACTCCAAAGGCTCATAGAGTTGAATGTTGGTTTCCCAATCAGTGGGTTGTTTATGAGGTTTGGAAGGTGTGGCCTTGTTGGAGGAAGTTTGCTGTAGGGAATATGGGGGAAAGCCTTTGAGGCTTCAAAAGCCCCCATCCCAGGCCCAATCTTGGCTCTCTTCCTTTCCTGCCTATGGCTTGAAATTTAAGCTCTCATTACTGCTCCAGTGCCCTGCCTGCCTGCATGCCTGTCAGCACAGTCGCCATCATGAGGACCATGGACTGACCTCTGAACCTGTAAACAAGCCTCCAATTAAATCCTTTCTGTTATAAGTTGCCTTGATCGTGTGTCTCTTCACAGCAATAGAACAGTAACTAAGAGCAATCTAGAACAACAATCAATAGCCCTTATTGAAGTTATTCTTTCCATTGGTTTCCTTATAGGACTACATAGTCCCTTTCATTTAAGCTCTTCAACCAATTTTAATATGTTCAAATGGACACCACCCATGTGCAAATTGGCAGGTGTGTTAGTGTCTTAGGGTTTCTACTGCTGTGAAGAGACACCATGACCAAGGCAACTCTTACAAAGGACAACATTAAATTGGGGCTGGCTTACCATTTCAGAGGTTCAGTCCATCACCATCGTGGCAAGACACCTGGTGCCACATAGATGCTGGAGAAGGAGCTGAGAGTTCTACATCCAGATCAGCAGGAAGCAGAAGTAGAGAGAGCCACTTAGCCCGGCTTGGGATTCTGAAAACTCAAAGTCAGGCACCAATGATACACTTCCTCCCACAAGGCCACACCTATTTCCACAAGACCACTTGTCCTAGTACTGCCACTCCCTGTGAGTCTATGGGGACCATTTTTATTCAAAACACCATAGGTAGTGGACAGTCACTATGGCCAGAGTCTTAATCCTAAGAGGTACGACGTTTCTCCACTCTCAGCTCTTCTGTGTCTCCTTCCCCAAAGCCACACTTCACTATCGCCAAATGCTGTGCTTCTCCTTGACCTCCTGCCTGGCCTTGACTCTGCTGCAACCCAACACCCCTGATTTATGCAGTGCCCCTGTGCCTCCTCATTTATGGTGGATCTGCGTGCGTGCATGCGCGCGCGTGTGTGTGTGCACATGTGTGTGTGCACATGTGCGTGTGTGTGTGTGTGTGTGTGTGCATGTGTGTGTGTGTGTGTGTGTGTGTGTGTGTGTGTGTGTGTGAAACAGGTACCTTCAGAGTAGCCCACCAGCGCACCTGCATACTATTCAGACAATGCTCCCTGCTGATGTGCAAAACGCTGTGGAGATTCTTGCTTAAAGTCGCCCGGAGGCGCCATACTATGTCCTTTGCCCTAAGTAGCATCATTTGTTTTCCCTTAAAGAATTTCACAACTGAGAACAGTGAGATGGAATTCACAAATGTGTAAATAATGTGAACAGTGAAGCTTATTAAAACTACTTTTTCATCCGCATGACCATAGCACAATGAGACTGGATTTTTAAATACACGTACTTCATGCTAGGTCTGACGGCAAACTCGGAGATCCTATTATGTTTAGGCAACAGCCGAATAGAATAAATGTGGACTGTCCCCTCCCTGGGGATCTCTTTAGAAGACAGGTGTTTTGATAATTTCCAGCAGATGCATATATCAGGAGAACAGGTCATAAAAGGAAAGAGCCAAGACCACAATTTACACGCCGAGGACAATGACAAGGTAATGTTTTGTCAGGCCCAAAAGAGACACATAACTTTTGGAAGGGTAAAATATACAATAGAATTGCCCCCAAAAAAGTGACAATAAATCTATAAATTGTAAAATAATGTATATAATGAAATACATTTCTGTGCAATACAGAAAATGAAGCAAGGACTAGGGACACCACGAGCGCCATCTTGAGGTGAAAGCTATCATTCGCAACCACTTCAAAACCTCTGTGCCATCCACACCTGTGTAGAAAGGCAGGGCCGAGGGATTTGACTCACCACAACATAAGCCCAAAGGAGCTAGTTCACACCTATAATCCTAACACTCGGGAGGTAAAGGCCATCTCAGTTATAGATCAAGTTCAAAACCAACCTTGGATACGAGAGACCCTATCTAAACAATTACAGGTATTCCCATGAGCCAAGTGGTAGCTATCTAGGAGCTAGCAAGCAGCAAATTCAGAGAGGCCGCTGAGCCTCTCTGACGTGGGGCCTTTCACATTGCAGATGACGGAGTGGCAGGGTCATCCATTAAGTTCCACGTGCACCTGCTATGGACTGGCATGCGCCTGCCCTGCTCAGCACTTTGCTCCATGACGGTAGGGACTGAAGGTCATCTTTAAAATAGATGTACATTTCCCAGCTCAGAAATAGATGTTCAATAAACATTAACATTAAGATTCTATCACTTATGCTGAACCGGGTTGAATGATTACCTCTGTTCTTAGGATAAATTGAATGTCTAAAGACAGCCACATGATTAAATGCTAACAGTTGGGTCTAAGAAGCTCCTGGGTCGCTTTCCACGTTAAATTCGATTCATTTAAAGGCAGTCATGTAGCCTCACAATTCTCCGAGACAGGAAAGAGGAAGATGTCTGCCAGCCTTCACGTTCTGTGTAGGTCTCATAAAATAAAATAAAATAAAATAAAATAAAATAAAATAAGCATAAAGAAAAAAAAAACTGCAAACAGAGTTCAGCACCGTCACCTCCACCCTGACACCTTTTTCTAATTCTCACCCCATGAACTTCATTTTACCAATAAAGCAACAAACCTTACCAAATAAAAGACCTTGGAAAACATCCAAATACTGCTACGTGTTTATGGCCCACAAAACAGAGGACATGAAGTAAGAATCCCGGACTTCGAGTCTCCCATAAAACCCCCAGGACAAAATGTGGCTGTTTGAAGTTGGTTGGTTGGTTGGTTGGTTGGTTGGTTTGCTTGTTTGTTACTCGATTTAGTGATGCCCTCTGGATTCTGAGCTCTGGCTCTGCCTCGCCTGGGTCTGATCTGGTTTTAGAAGGGCTTCCCTGATGCACATCAGCTGAGTACAGTTTGTCACCTCAACTTCAGACACTTTAAAGGGTCCTATTATGACCCACAGGTTGCCTGGGTCCACAGGAGAACCAGTGCACAATTTCAAACCAGTTTAGGAGTTGCACTCTCTCCGACACTCACTGGCTCCTGGCTCCTTTGTCTGTCACCGACCGCACAGTTTTCGTGCAGTAGCAGATGTCGATGATTTAAGAACCAGAGTGGGAAGAACTTAAAACAGAGATAACCCTTTCCATTCACTTATTTATTGCGGTTATTATCTGTTGTCAGAGGTAAAGCACCGGGTCTCCCAGGATCACAGCCTGAGAGCAACTGCAGCTCATATACCGCTCACAGTGCCCTCGCTAGTTACATTTCTCAAGCGGAAACCATGTCTAGACTGTAGTAGGGCAGTGACTGACCGTAATTAATCCAAAAAGGATACACATGGGAATATGTGGCCGCCCTCAAAAGACAATATTTGGGTACTCTGTGTGATGAATCAAGGGATATTAACTACAAGATAAACCTACCCCGGGGGCAATGGATTAAGTGACTTCCCAGGCAGAAAGGAAGAGGGGGAACCCAGAGCAGCCCATATATGGGCTTTAGGACTAACTCCGGGCAAGAAGCCAGAGGGGTGGGACAAGAAGAGGGAGGGGTGGGTCACGATGCCGGAGGGGTGGGGCAAGAGCCTGAAGGTGGGGCAAGAAGCTGGATGGGTGGGGGCAAAACTGGATGGATGGGGCAAGAAGCCGGAGAGGTGGGGCAAAAGCCGGAGGGGTGGGGCAAGAAGCCAGAGGGTGGGGCAAGAAGCCGGAGGGGTGGGGCAAGAAGCTGGAGGGGTGGGGCAAGAAGCCGGAGGGGTGGGGCAGGAAGGGGAAATTGTTTTTGTTGAGGTTCCTGTTTGGAAAAGGTACAATGATGGGGACATTCTTAATGCTGTGAGCAAAATTGATTAATTCAAATATAAATGCTAATTGGATACAGAAAAGTTTCTCTCTTCGGTCCTCAGTGACTCAAAGTTGGGATCTAACCGCAGCTCTAACCCTGTTCTGAATGTCAGAACCCTGCCTTGTTTGATGACAGCCTAATTTTAAAAGTCCCTTGGGGATAAAGCCAGTAACCTTTGTTAAATTACACAGACACACACACACACACACACACACACTTGAAACCTTATCAAAGCACAGTCAAATTTAAGGGATGGGGGATGGAGACATTGTGTTTCCAGAGGCTTGTCAACAAAGACATAAAAGACCTCAAGAAAGGGTCGGAACCCCAAGTCCCTCCGGGGTCCCACATAGCACTGAGCTAAAAGGTACTGTGTTGAGCTAAGGCCCAGCTCAACTGAGCACAGTTTATGGTGTGCTCCCTTCTGAGGCCTCTAGGCAGTGAAAAACTAGGGGTACCAGAGCCCCAAGGTGTTCGAATTTTGCTCCATAGTTGACCAGTAAGGACTTCAGAGTTAGGGTGAGGGCTCTGAGCTCCTCCATAGTCAGAACTCTGCTGTCCAGGGCAAAAGAGAAGTTCTGAAGTTGAAGAGAGAATACAGTACATTTTTTAGCCAGCATGATGGCTATACCAATAGGGATGCTTGCCCACAGACAGAGTCCAACCACCTGCATCCCGTGCTCAGGACCCATGAGGTGGAGAGAGGGAACTGACTCTCAAATTTCCAGTACATTTCTCTTTGACAGAGACACAGTGAGCTGGAGAGCTGGCTCAAGGGTTAAGAGCAATGCCTGCTCTTCTTGAGGTCCTGAGTTCAATTCCCAGCAACCACCTGGTGGCTCACAACCATCTATAATGAGATCCAAGGCCTTCTTCTGGTTTGTCTGAAGACAGCTACAGTGTACTCACACAAACAAAAGAAAAAAAGGAAGAGACACGGTGACACCCAACACCAACACACTCCTTCAGTTTACCTCTCAGGGCTCAGGAAATTAACCAAAATCCTCTAACCTGCCATTGCTGCTAACTGTGGCTTTACTTAAAAGTCAGAGGCCTCAGGTAGCAGAATGATCAAACTTGAGTTGCTTCTGCTAGCCTATCACTGGCCAGTAGAATGTAATATGAGGGAGAGGATCCACACTCCGATACAAGGCCTGTCCAGGACAAGCATCCCAGCAGACACAGGTTCCTGCCTCTGACACACTCCATCTCTTGGAAGGTTGAATGACAACATTCCAAGGCATCGTGTCCAAATCTGGGGAACCACTAAATGGCATCGTATATGACAAAGGCTTTGCAGACATGGGTAAGTGGGGAAATTATCTGTGTGTGCCTAGAATGAATGGCAAGCACCCATAAGAGGCAAGTGATCTGACACACACAGGTAAGAAGGAAGTGTGGTCACAGAAACAGATGAACAGGATGAGGCCACCACCCAAGGAGTACCGGAAGCCACCAGAAGCTGGAACAAAGACATTCTGAAGGAATTGCAGACGTGCCTGTCCCTTCACTAGAGTCCCATGGCATAACTTAGATTCCTGGACTCTCTAACGTCAAGAAACTACATTTCTGGTTTGGTTTTTAACCAAAAGTTGCAGGTAGGGACAAGAGTAACTCCCTGCCAATGGAAAGGCCTCGTAGTGAGAATGAGAGATGGTGGTGCAGGTTGGCCCCACAGTCCTTTCATCCACATGGAGAGGGGCAGGGACAGTTTTCCTTTTATTAACATTTTATTACTATTATTGCATATTAATTATATAGTGGGCTTCATTATTACTTTTCATATACGTAAATAAGGTATCGTCTCCACCCTCACCCTACATTACCCTCTCACCCTCCGCCTCTCCCCACTAAGCCCCTTCCCGTCCACCTTGTCCCCTCTCTATCTTTAGATCATTTTTTAAATCATATATAGCCTGATGCATTTCATTTGGGATGCTTATAGGAGCATGGTCAGGGGCTATTGCAAGAGCAGGGACACCTTTAAACCTAGTCATAGTTTTTTAAATAGTTGGGTTTTATTATTATTTTTGAAATTAAAATATAATTATAACATTTCTACCTTTCTGCCCCCATACCTTCCCATATACCCCTCTCCGCTCTCCTTCAAATGTATAGCCTCTGTTTCACTTATGATTGCATGTATACATGTGTGTGATATATATTCCTAAGTATAACTGTTAAGTCTCTATAATGTTCTTGTCTGTATGTTCTCAGGGCTGACCATTTGGCGTTAGGCGATCAGTTGGTCCACTCTGCCCTAGGGAAGACCACCTCTCCCTCTCCAGCTTTCCTCGGTTGCCTCCAGTCCTTTGTGTAGGGTTGAGACCTTGTGGGCTTTTCCCATCCAGTTTGATGTGTTCACCGGTGTCCTCTTTGCTCTGCTCATGCTTGGGCGGTCATGTCAGTGGGAATTCATGGGGGTTACTTCTGACATTCCTAGGAGACCCAATATCACAGCAAACTCCCAGATCCTCTGGCTCCTTTCACCTCTTCTTCTACAATGTTCCCTGAGCCTTAGGTGTGGGACGGTATTGTAGATGTATCACTGGGACTAGACTCCACAACTTAGTCATCATGATGGGAAAGAGGGAGGCCGGAGAAACTAAGAACAGCTCTAGAGGCAGACATGGATGAAAGATGGTCGGAAGTAGACAAGGGTCAGAGGAGTATTGCAGAGAGCAGCAGAGTGTTACAAGGAAAGTCAAGTTTTCTGGTAAAAGGCATCATGGATGTTGTATTGCTTCCCTGCTCCCAAGTGCCAGTAAGAAACTGTTTAAGAGAATCTCCCAGTCACTTCAGCTTGTGTTTGACAAACAGGTATAGAATCATAACTCTCCAGAAAAACAGAAGCAACAAGATACAGATACAAAAAAAATTGTTATACTTTTATTACTTACTTGTCTTATTATTGAAAAAAAAATGCCTGACAAAATTCACTTAAAGAGGAAGATAAAGATTGTTTAGCAGATGAAGGTGTCCACCAAGCCCGACAGCCTGAGCTGCATCCGTGGGACCCACACAGTGGCGTGAGAAACCCAGCCCCTGCACGCCGTCCTCCAAGCTCCACACACACACACACACACACACACACAATTAGGTAAGTACATAATAGCCAATTTCTATTTTTTTTTAAGGAAGGGTTTGGCTTTGGTTCACACCTTCTAGAGGATACAGTCCATCTTGGCAGGAAAAGTATGGCAGCAGGAGCAGGAAGCTAGTCACATCGTCTCTATGGTCAGGAAGCAAAGGGTGACAAACGCTTGCTTTGTTCTTGTTTATGTAGTCCAGGACCCCAGTGCATGGAAGAGAGACATCCATGTATAGGCTAAGTCTTCCCACTCAACTAACCTTTTCTATCTAATCCCTCAGACACTCCCAATGGCTTGTCTAGTTGGTGATTATAGGTCCCTTCTAGTAGACAACCAGTATTAAAGATCACTAGTGCACCTGTTGTCCGCTTGTCACCCAAAAATTTATTTTAGGGTATTATATTTCAAACATTATCCCCTTTCCTGTTTTCCCCTCTGAAAACCCCCTATCCCATCCCCCCTACCCCTGCTTATATGAGCGTGCTCCCCCACCTGCCCACCCACCCACTCTAGGTTCCCCACCCTGGCATTCCCCTACACTGGGGCATGGAGCTTTCCCTGGAGCTTGTGATCATCTTAATAAGCAAAATGCATTTGGTCCTACCTCAAAAGTCCCCAAAGTCTCTGACAGTCCAAACACTCTTTGAAATGCATGTGCGGATTCTCTCCTGAGCCTCAGGCAGTCCCTTAACTGAACGTCCCTATGACATCACAGAGCAAGTTACATGTTTCCAACACATAGTGGCACAAAGTAGACATTCCCACTCCAAATGGAAGCACAGTAAGGTCAAAGTGCTTGCTGTGTGCCTTGAAGGCCTAAGTTCAATCCCCAGCACCCATGAATAAAGCCAGACGTGATGTTAATCCTAGCTCTGGCGGAGGCAGAAACAGGAAGATTGTTGCTGAGGGTTGCTCGGCCAGTGTAGCCAAGTTGATGATCTCCACATTCAGTGACAGACTCTGACTCAAAAAATAAGATAGGGAGTGACTGAGACAGACACCTGATGTCCACCTTTGGCCTCCACATGCGTGTACACACAAGCACACCCTCACGTTCACATACACATGTAGATCACACATAAAAAAAAACAAAAAAGATTACTTCTCTCCTGATAGTATTGAAAGGTTTTTAACTTTCCCAGATAGTGCTGGATGTAACATTCCTGCTCATGTATCTCCACGTGCAGTTACAAACATTGCTGTAAGATGTGGTTCCCATCCTTTCGAAGAAGAAATACATTGCTCGTTGTGTTTTAAATTCTCTTTAAGAAGTGTCTGCTCGCCAGGCGGTGGTGGTGCACGCCTTTAATCCCAGCACTTGGGAGGCAGAGACAGGCGGATTTCTGAGTTCGAGGCCAGCCTGATCTACAAAGTGAGTTCCAGGACAGCCAAGACTATACAGAGAAACCCTGTCTCGAAAAACCAAAAAAGAAGAGGAAGAGGAAGAGGAGGAGGAGGAGGAAGAGGAGGAGGAAGAGGAAGGGGAGGAGAAAGAGGAAGAGGAAGAGGAAGAGGAGGAGGGAGAAGAAGAAGAAGAAGAAGAAGAAGAAGAAGAAGAAGAAGAAGAAGAAGAAGAAGAAGAAGAAGAAGAAGAAGAAGAAGAAGAAAAGAGAAGAAAGTGTCTGCTTAGTTCCACTCTTAGTAATCCAGTCCATTTGTGCTAAGTGGTTTTGCCTGTGCTATATGTGATATATATATATATATATATGCGCATGTATGTGTGTGTGTGTCTGTGTGTGTTTGTGTATCTCATACATCATATATGGCACGGTCTCCTAAGAGCAGGGAGAGTTTGGGATTTAAGAGCAAACATTGGTTTTTCTTATTCGTTCTTTGCAGTAAGTTTTTCTAACAAGCCCCTGACCACTCAGCCCTGGATAGTTCTCCTCCATATTTCTTACTACCTAACTTTGCTTGGAGCAGTAACAACTGCTGGGTGTAAGGCTGGGTTTCCTTAAAGGCAGAGGTACAGAATTCTGGACTATGAGCTATACGTCCAGAAACCGTCCTTGTCTGATGAAGAGAACAGATCAGCAGCTATCATCTTTACCCTTTTTTTTTCCCTTACCTCTCTCAGCTCCAAAGCCTGGAGGGTCTGCAGTTATCTTGTGATAGTGAAAACATGCTGCAGAAGTTAGAGCAGAAAGGTAGAAGCCTGCATTTCCTCCAGCTATCCTTCAGCTGTGGCCTGCCTGCCTCTGGATTTCCAGTTCTATACTAACATTAAATCCTAATATGTATATACAAGAGAGTCTGGTGGTGGTGGTGGTTTTGTTTGTGGGTTTTTTGTTTTTTTTTTTTTTTTGGTCTTTTGGTTTTTATGGGGTTTTGGGTTTGGAGGGGATGTTTCAAGACAGGGTTTCTCTGTGTAGTCCCAGCTGTCTTGGAACCCTGTAGACCAGGTTAGCCTTAAACTCAGAGATCAGAGATCCACCTGTCTATGCCTCCTGAGTGCTGTGATTAAAGGCATGTGTCATCACTGCCTGGCTCTCTGGTTTTATTGCATGAAACCAAACAGACCCCACCCCCAGCTTAGTCTATTTGTCAAACAAACAGCCAGGGACAGAACTGTACTCAGGATAGAAAGCATGCTTAGCACGTGCAAGGCTATGGGCTCAATCCCCAACATGTCCAACGACCCTTCAAAAACCAAAAGTAAAAACCAACAAATAAAAAGCCAGTCAAAAACAACTTAGCTCAAGCAAAAGAGTTATCTGAGAAGTACCCATCTCTAAACTTCAAAAGTAGAAACCCTATGTCAATGACTTTAGTTTTCTTTCCAAAAAAAAAAAAAAAAATCTTTTTTATGATGTATTTACTTTTATTTTCTGTGCATGACTGTTTTGTTTGCATGTTTATATGCATACTATGTGCATGCCCTCAGAGAGCAAAAAAGGGAATTAAATCTCCTGGTACTGGAGCAACAGAAGGGTTGAACCACCATGCTGGGAATCAAACCCATATCCCCTGCAGGAGCAACAGGTACTGGTAACCACTGAGCCGTCTCACTTAGCCCTAAAATATTCTTTTCTTAATGCATTTTATTTTACATGTATGAATGTTCTGCCTGTATTGCAAGTGCATCAAATATATGCAGTGCCCACAGAGGTCAAAAAAAGGCATTGAGTCCTTTGGAAGTTGTGTTACAGTGAGCCACCATGCCGATGCTGGGAACTAGGCCATGGTCCTCTGGAGAACACTGAGTAATCTTCACAGCTGGGTCGCCTCTCCAGCCTCACTCCAACAAAATATGCAATGCTTACATTACTTATCTTTAATATTTTTAGTGTAATTATTTGTAACCATTATGTAAAAACTTAGAATAACCTGAGTAGGTTTTTTGGGGGGGGTTCACTGTTTTAGGCAATGACTTTGCAATGTAAAAACATGCAGGAAGCATTCAGTGTGTGGGACACCTCTTTTCTAGGAGCTCAGGCAGAAGACAGTGTCACACACAGCCTTGCAATCAAGCTGTTGTCTTTGGAGAACATAGAGTTCTTATTTCTCCCTGGTATCTGCTTTGAGGTTGGGGCAGGGCTGTCAAACAGCAATAATGTAATGTTGTAAATATTTTGTCAAAGTAAAAGTATGTGGGAGAAACATCTTTTTCATTTTTGCTGACAAGTTGAAGTTGGTTTTGTTTTTAAAAAGCGTGAAAGTTCTTGATAGTATACTTCAAAAAGATTAATGCACAGACTCTCATTCTGAGTCATGGAGAGAGGGGTGTGAACGTGTTTGGTGGGGAGGGAATTTCTGGGTGACAGTGTGGATGTTCACAAGAGAATATCTGAAGATGTTTGTTATATACCATGCATTAGAAAAGAAGAATGTGTCAAGCTTTCTCCTGCTGCCGTAGCAACATACTGGGAGTCTTAAAAAGCAACTGAATTAACTTGGTTGAACTAAAGGGTGCCCACAGAACTGGTAAAACATTATGAAGAAATGTATCTATGCATGTGTTCCTTGAATCTGGGCACCCCACTGGATTAAAAAACAAGGCATGGTGGTGCATGACTTTAATCCCAGCCCTCAGGAGACAGAAGCAAGAAGATCTCTGTGAGTTCAAGGCCAACTCATTCTACACAGAGAATCCCAGGCTGCATAGTAAGAGGCTGTCTCAAAGATGATGATGATGATGATGAGGAGGAGGAGGGGTTGGAGGAGGAGAGGAATGGTGTTCACTGAGACAACACAAGCAAATATAGTAGGAAGTGGAAATGTGGCTCAGTGGTAGAGCACTTGCCTAGAACACTACAATAACATAGGTTCAGTCCCTAGACCTGCAAACAACTGCGATGCCAATAATAACAAGTGGCTTAAGCAGAAAGAGAAGGAGTACCACAGTCCTTCTTCCTCTTTGTACTCAATGATTTTAGGGTCACAGAATCAAAGCCGGGAGGATGAAAGGGGCTCTGGAGGTCATCATCCATAAAGCATGACCCAGTACTCATTCTCCTCTGGTACCCAGTCCTACAGATGAGAACATCGAGCATTCATGATGGATCTCCTAACTTCCAGCCCACTCAACCTCTAAGCAAGATGAGTGCTAGGTGGGAACATGTATCAGGCATCAAGGATCCTTTATGGATATCAGTGAACTTTCCAAACCCGATTCCTGGGCACCATCAGGACATCGAAGAAAACTGTGAAGCCCTACATGGTTTTGGTTATTGCTTTTTCTCATGCCTCAGACTGGCATCTGTTGAGCCCAGGGTTATTTAAGGCCTGATGTTCATGGTGCTGTAGTGCACAGTGAAATAAATGAGGTTTCAGCTAATTAAGTGCCTGTATAACACTGAGACACTTGAAAAATCTCAAAATCCATCTATTGGCCTATCCCAACACCAGGAGCTGCTACTGTTATATGACACAATAAAAGATTTATGTAAATCTTTACTATTTTATTAAACATAAATAATTAGAGTATCTAGCCATTTTCTAACACAGGAATATCTGACAGCAAACATGCAGAAAGCATTGCAGGTGTTCACAAACTGCAGAAATGTCAGTTTGCTTGAGTTCCTTTTAAACAATGTTTTTTTTGTTTTGTTTTGGTTTTGGTTTTGGTTTTTTTTTACTCTAAAGAAGTGAACATTTATAACTGTGAATAAATTGTTTGTGGTTTAGGCAAATGTTTAGGAATATTCAATAAAGCATTCATATAAATATTCAGCTATGGAGATAATTTGATTTAAATAGATGCTACTTTCAATAAATAAACATTGTTCAACATGAATAAACATTTTAAACAACCGGCAAGCATCAAAACCCAGCTGATGTTTCATGCAAATCTTTGGAAAACACTTTATTTAGCAGTTCTTCTTAAACCAGGCACACATTGTTAGCGACGCTTCCGCACTCTGTATCATAAGGAGCCTTTGTGTGACAGTGGAATCTTTCTCCAGAGGATGAACATATCCTACAGCACCGCCATTTTATTACCGTCTTTCCCTCTTTGCAGCCTTTTACAGTGCAGCAATATGGTGTCCAAGGGTCTGAACAGAACCAGAGGAACAAGACTGCCAAGGGTTCCAACTGTCTCTGACTTTTACATCTCTGTGACCTATGGTAATTTAACTGTATGCCCTCAGTATCACCATTTGTGAACTAAAAATCAGAATATTTTCTCCATAGGAGTGAGGTTAAATAAGATCCTGTTATCACCTATATAACTTTGTATAAATTGAATAACCCATCAATCATCCAGCCATTATCTTTAGCCTGTAATTGCTCTCATGCACTGTAAATGGGGGTGTAGCATTCTTGGGAGCAATTTGATCATAGCTATCAAAATTGGACATGCATATTTCCTTCGATCCAGCAACTATGCCACAGGGGATTTGCCTGTCACTAGTTAGTTGACAAGTATGTCTCTAGCTCAATGTCCCAAGACGTTTACTGTTGCCTTTTTATACTATCAAACAGGAGGGTGGGGGGAGAGGGGAGGAGAGACAGCTCAGATGCTCATCGATAAACGATTAAGTTGATTACAATAAACTCCCACTTATGGGACTTGTCACAATAAAAATTTTACCTTTGTATGTTTGCTTATTGTCTCCCTCTTTGTGATAAGAAGGCACTTTGCCCCTTCAAAAGTGTACTGAATGGAGGGAGCCTGGGTAGCAACAACTGTGACCCTTTCCTATCTTTTTACTCGGGTGATGCGGGTGTGTCTGGTGATTGAGGAAGAACAGTTAGATGTGACCAACTCAAGTCCCCTTTACTTCTTGGTAGAGAGCAGTCCACATCAAACAGGACTTTCTCCCCCAGTAGCTTCACTCGGTAGTTCTGAGAGGAAACCCATCATTATCAGCCTACCCTGGGATTGAGTACCCAGCTCTGGACATGCGCCATCGGGCTTCATGGTGTGCACACCATCTTACTTCAACACAGCCTTTAACGACAACAGGGAGTTGAGGGTCTCCATTTACCCTTTCCTTTATATTTATATTTGATTGAATTATGGACAAGAAAAAATGATGCTATTTGAGGAATCCCATGAAGACAGAAAGATTGCAAGCTTGAAGTTAACCAGTTCTACATAGCAGATTTCTGCACACACACACACACACACACACACACACACAAAATTAAATTTAAAAATTGATAAGAGTGGGGGTTGGGGAAGTACCTCAACAGTTAAAAGCACTTGCTCCTATCTCAAAGGACCTGCGTTTGATTCCTAGCACCCACGTGGCAGCTCACAACCCTCTGCAATGCCAGTTCCAGAAAATCCATCACCTTCTTTGGGACTCTGCAAGCACCAGGCAAGCATGTGGCACACAGACATACCTGCAGCGAAATCCACATACACATAAGAATTTTTAAAGTTTTAAAACACATTTTTAAAAGTCTGAGAAAAGCATGCACTGTTTCTGTATGGGGTGAGAAAAATGAGGTTTTCATCAGAGGACTAGAGGAGAAGTGGGCTGCTCAGAGTACATCCACCAGGACTGTTCAGATTTTTATAACAACATCTTTAATATTAGTTATTTAATAGAATCCATTAAAAATTACTAAAAAAGTGTACACTGATAATCCCAGAACTTGAGAGGCAGAGGCAGGTAGATCTCTGTGAGTTTGAGGCTAGCCTGGTCAGCCAGGGCTACACAGAGAAACTCCTTCTCAAAAACAAAACAAAACAAAACCTCTACACAAAGGATAAACAGGCTGAGAAAGAAATTATGGAAACAACACACTTCACAACAGTCACAAATAATATAAAATACCTTGGTGTGACTCTAACTAAGGAAGTGAAAGATCTGTATGATAAGAACTTCAAGTCTCTGAAGAAAGAAATCAAAGAAGATCTCAGATGATGGAAAGATCTCCCATGCTCATGGATTGGCAGGATTAATATAGTAAAAAATGGCCATCTTGCTGAAAGCAGTCTACAGATTCAATGCAATCCCCATCAAAATTTCAACTCAATTCTTCACCAAGTTAGAAAGGGCAATTTTCAAATTCATCTGAAAAAACAAAAATCCTAGGATAACAAAAACAATTCTCAACAAAAAAAGAACCTCTGGTGGAATCACCATTCCTGACCTCAAGCTATACTACAGAGCAATTGTGATAAAAACTGCATGGTACTGGTACAGTGACAGACAGGTCAATCAATGGAATAGAATTGAAGATCCAGAAATAAACCCACACACTTATGGTCACTTGATCTTTGACAAAGTCAATCAATGGAATAGAATTGAAGATCCAGAAATGAACCCACACACTTATGGTCACTTGATCTTTGACAAAGAAGCTAAAAGTATCCAGTAGAAAAAAGACAGCATTTTCAACAAATGGTGGTGGCTCAACTGACAGTTAGCATGTAGAAGAATGCAAGTCGATCCATTCTTACCTCCTTGTACAAAGCTCAAGTCTAAGTGGATCAAAAAACTCCACATAAAACCAGAGACACTGAAACTTATAGAGGAGAAAGTGGGGAAGAGCCTTGAAGATATGGACACAGGGGAAAAATTCCTGAACAGAACAGCAATGGTTTGTGCTGTAAGATCGAGAATTGACAAATGGGACCTAATGAAACTCCAAAGTTTCTGCAAGGCAAAAGACACCGTCAATAAGACAAAAAGACCACCAACAGATTGGGAAAAGATCTTTACCAATCCTAAATCTGATAGAGGGCTAATATCCAATACATACAAAGAACTCAAGAAGTTAGACTCCAGAAAACCAAATAACCCCATTAAAAATGAGGTACAGAGCTAAACAAAGAATTCTCAATGAAGGAATACTGAGTGGCTGAGAAGCACCTAAAGAAATGTTCAGCATCCTTAGTCATTAGGGAAATGCAAATCAAAACAACCCTGAAATTCCACCTCACACTAGTCAGAATGGCTAAGATAAAAAACTCAGATGACAGCAGATGCTGGTGAGGATGTGGAGAAAGAGGAACACTCCTCCATTGCTGGTGGAAATGCAAGCTGGTACAACCACTCTGGAAATCAGTCTGGAGATTTTTCAGAAAATTGGACATAGTACTACCTAAGTACCCAGCTATATCACTCCTGGGTATATCATACCCAGAAGATGTTCCAACTTGTAACAAGGACACATGCTCCACTATGTTCATAGCAGTCTTCTTTATAATAGCCAGAAGCTAGAAAGAACACTGATGTCCCTCAACAGAGGAATGGATACAGAAAACATGGTACATTTACACAATGGAGTACTACTCAGCTACTAAAAACAATGAACTTATGAAATTCTTAGGCAAGTGGACAGGTCTGGAGGATATCACCCTGAGTGAGGTAACCCAATCACAAAAGAACTCACATGATATGTGGATCACTGATAAGTGGATATTAGCCCAGAAGCTCAGAATACCCAAGATACATTTCACAAACCACATGAAACTCATGAAGAAGGAAGACCAATGTGTGGATACTTCGGTCCTTTTTAGAATGAGGAACAAAATACCCATAGAAGGATACAAAAACAAAGTGTGGAGCAGAAACTGAAGGAATGACCATCCAGAAACTGCCCCACTTGGGGATCCATCCCATAAACAATCACTAAACCCAGACACTATTGTGAATACCAACAAGTGCTTGCTGACAGAAGCCTGATATAGCTGTCGCCTGAGAGGCTCTGCCAGTGCCTGACAAATACTGAACTGGATGCTCACAGCCATCCATGGGTCTGAGCACAGGGTCCCCAATGAAGGACCTAGAGAAAGGACTCAAGGAGTTGAAGGGGTTTGCAGCCCCATAGGAGGAACAATAATATGAACTAAGCAGTACCCCCCCCCCCAGAGCTCCCTTGGACTAAACCACCAACCAAAGAGTACACATGGTGGGACTCATGGCTCTAGCTGCATATGTAGCAGAGCATGGCCTAGTCGGTCATCAATGGGAGGAGAGGCCCTTGGTCCTGTGAAGGTTCTATGCCCCAGTATAGAGGAGTGCCAGGGCCAGGAAGCAGGTGTGGGTGGGTTGGTAAGCAGGGGGAGTGGGGAGGGGGAAGGGGTTTTCAGAGGGAAAACCAGGAAAGAGTATAACATTTGAAATGTAAATAAAGAAAATATCCATTTAAAAAGTTACTGCAGATTACAAATGGCTTTCTTTCTTTACATATTTTGCAAAAAATAAGCATTTTTAAGAGAAATCTTCAGAGGGTGGGGAAACACATATCAAATCACTTTTATAGAATGAGGGATCACATTTACATCTCAGTTTTGATTTTTTTGTCTGGAGATCTGGGTGGCGCTGGTCTGTTGGTTGCATGCATACAATGTGTCGTGACCATATTCACCACCCTGTGTCCTCTCTTATGCCCCTCCCACTCCTGCTGACCCCTGTCTTTCCAACTAATCCACTATTCTCCTACATCCACATCTTTGCGTGTCCGTGTGTGTTGTATATGTAGCCATATGTTCTGTGTGTTCATTATCGCAATGTCCGTGTCATACACAGAAGTCAGCATTACACAGCACTATCCCTAACCACTACCCAGTACAGGAAGATTCTCTGAGCAAGGCTGGGAGCTGTACCAGTCTGTGGGCATGAGCATGTAGAAACCTGAGTACTTTGACTATATGTCCTTTTAGCAAAACATCAGCTATAGGTGTCTCCTCTAAGACCCATTACCCTCTCAGATTTAGCCACCATTCTGGCAGTGAACATATATTGGCTGACAGGTCCGTACTGTAGCACACGGGATCCGCAGCTGAGTAAGACTGTCTATGGCTTTTCTTTCCCCCAACCAATGGGCACCTCCTGGCACCATGAGTACCCAGCATCAGGAGGGAGCTTCCACCTCAGTTCCAGCTTGATTCCTGTGCCCTGTATCCCAAGTATACAATGTCTTCAGCAATAGAGTCTTACCATCAAATTCTAATATGCAATCAAGAGCAATGGCAATAGCCTGTATTGTTTTGGGAATCCAACTAGCCAGTAACTCATTGGGAAGTATCCCATATCCGGCTCCATGGTTTTCATTTTAAAATCTGTGGCTTCTGAAAGAAGCATTAATCAAGCATGCAGAATACCTTTGTCCAAACTCTTTTCTTAAATTATATTCTCTAGCTGTGCGGGTGTCTCTCAAGCCCTTTAATCCTAGTGCTTGGGAGGTAGAGGTAGGAAGAAATCCATGAGTTCAAGGGCAGTCTAGTCTACATGGTAAGTTCCAGGCCAGCCAGAGCTATATGACAATACCCTGTTTTGGAAAAAAAAGAAGGTGTATTTTCTTGTTAATGTATAAAGCTTTCTGTCTGCTTATTGGATAATCCACTCCCAGCTTTCCCAGTTCTGACAACTCCACCCCTTTAACCCTTTCCTCACCTAGTGTTTCTCCTTCTGCTTTCATATCACACATGCTTTATTAACTCTCTGATCTTTAAGGTCTCATAACTGGCTCCACGTGGCTCCTTGGTTGTTTCCTGGCCTCTGCAGACACTCCAATTAAAACCCAGAAATCCAAAAAAAAAAAAAAAGTGTGAAGCTGAGAATGAATATAAGAGAAAAGCAGACAGTGTCTGTCTGTCTCCCTAGGCCTGGGTTACTTCACTCAGTATAATATTTTCCTGCATCATTCATCTTCTGAAATTTTCATGTAAGTGCATAACAAAAATTCCATTGTGTATATGAACCACGTTTTCATTCTCTGTTCATCAGCTGATTGACATCTAGGTTGGTTCCATTTCTTAGCAAAGTGCATAGAGCAGCAGTGAATGTGGCTGAGCAGGAATCTCTGTCATAGGATACAGAGCATCCATCCTGTGGTACTCTATATGTGTGCTCCGACTGTGTATATGCCCTCTGTACTGTGTACATGCCCTCTGTACTGTGTACATGCCCTCTGTACTCTGTTTGGTACTTTTGGTATGTGCCCAGGAGTGCTATAGCCAAACACACCAGTGTTCTTGGTTTAAAACAACAAAACTCTAGGTATATTAAATAGATTTTTAAAAATGCATCATGTTTATTTGTGTGTGTGTACATGTACATATGTGTGCTGGCACACATGTATATGTGGATACAAGTTGATGCTGTCTTGTTCAATCATTATCCACATTATCACTTGAGACAGGGTCTCTCACTGAACACGGAGTTTGCCACTTACTACACTAGCTAGCCAGCAAGCCCCCAGGGATCCTACTGCCTCCGGTATTACAGATGTGCTCTGTCACACTGGGCTTTTTATATGGAAGCTGGGGGATCTTAATTCAAGTGCTCATGCTTGTTAGCAAGCACTTAACTGACTGAGCCATCTCCCCAGATGAGGAATACATTTTAAGACACTAAATGCTATTAAGTACACCAGGAGGCTGGGAGGCCAGCCAAAACGAACAGAATTCAAGGCAACCCTGAGCCACGATCACGATGACAGAGAAACTGAAGGTGATGATGCTGCCACAGATCATGTGTGACGACACTTGCACGGCCTCGACAGTCACGGGACCCTTGACTTTCCGAACCTTCCCTGTTCTCCTGTCACAACCTCAAGGTTCAAAGTTCAATGAAGGAGCAACCAACCAACCAAATAAGATGAAGATTCCTCCCCAAAGGGAAGGTCCTGTAGGGTTAGGGACACCACACACTCCCTAGTTCACTGCAACAGGAGGGCAAGCTAGAAGGTGGGTTTAAAATGGAAAGATGAAGGAGTCTCCTTGGTTGTTTCCAATTTTTCAATGTGTTGTGCCAATGGCAGCAGTAAGCAGAAAGTACTAGAGTTTGAGGAGAGAGAGGAAAAGGGGGAGGAGCAATAACACTTTAGAGGATGCCCACGTAGTAAACTATGCCAAAACAGTGGCCCACTAAAATAATGACCGCTTCTTTGCCCATGAATCTGGCCATTCTCCTTCAGGGCCCCTCATAGGATTGCAGTGAAATGGTGGTAGAGCAGATGTCATCCTGAAGGACTCTTCAAACCTAATTCTGGTCTTGGGCTAGGGAGGCAACATTGGAGCACCTCAGATTCTCTCCCACTCCCTCTTTCTCTCCATTTACATGTATGCATGCACATGTGCGTGTATTCATTTTACTTGTATGTGCATATATAACATACATGTATAAATGTGTATATACACACATCTATAAATTATTCATATTTGTATTTCTATGCATATTCACAGAGAAGCTGAAGGCTCCCAACAACCCAAGAAAAGCCAGCAGAATTCTTTGTGGCCTTTTCTGACCTGGTCTCAGAAGTCTCATAATGTTCATTCTGCTATATTCTTCTTATGGCAGAGGAAGCACATTGACTCTGAGTACTGAAGTTGTACCCAGAGCCAAAGGAAGCAGGTGCTCTCTCAGTGTAAGAAATATCAAAGAGGGCTGGAGAGATGGTTCAGTGGTTAAGGACACTGACTGCCCTTCCAGAGGTCCTGAGTTCAATTCCCAGCAACCACATACATAGTGGCTCACAACCATCTGTAATGCGATCCTACGTCCACTCCTGGCATGCATAAAGGCAGCTACAGTGTACTTATATAAATAAAATAAAAAATAATTCATTTTTAAAAAAGAAATGTCAAAGAATTTGCAGGAATAGTTCTAAAGCTCTACACGTAGAAAAAAAGAAAGATTAAAGAGAAAGAAGAAAAGGAAGAAATATCAGGGCTACACTGTGTGTTCATGGTCATGGTTCATAAATCAGAGACTCTGGCTAGAAGTTACATTTTCGTCCATTGACTTTAGACTTGTTGGGTGTGGATGCAGAAGAAGATAGTCTATCTACAGTAGACTTCATCAACAATCCTCCCTGTGAGAAAGTACGTACCATGACAAAAGAACTTTTGTGTGACTTACAACTGAATCTCAAAGGTCAAAAAGCTGGTCAAAGGATCCCTTGATATATCCTTGTTGGCTCTTTCAGGCTCTTTTGAGTCAGGATATCTGCCGGCCTCTCTGTCTCCAACTCCACCATTTGACTTGACACGACTCACAGGAGTGTGTGGAGCCTCAGGTCCCACATCTATAAAATGAAGATGATTTGATTTTTAAGATCTCTTTTCAGGCATAAAAGTCACATCTTGCTGTCTCGCCTCACTCGTCTGAGGACTTGCAACACTGCTGCCAAAGCACATCCATTCAGATGAAGGCACCAGCAAGGTGCCCTCGGGTTTTTACCTTACAACTGATCCACTTAAGACGAAGCCTCTGGAAACACATTGAATCTAAAAGCAAAGCCTCCTACACTCAATAAATCCTTGTTGGATTTCAATGTAAGAACACACAGAGAGAACTATTGATGCTGGAGCTATAAAGTACCTAAAAACAGATAGATCTAGCCCATCATTTGCCCTCTTGGGTGTTCACATCCTTTCTTAGCTATCACCCAGCCCAGTCAGGTAAATATATCTCTTTTTATCTTTCCACACATATCAATCCCTTTCTTTCATTTTTGCTATTTTTCTCTAAATATTCCCCAGTCTGTCTTTGTCTTTCCAATATTTGATGTAAATGCTGTACACAGGGTAGGAAGTAGAGTGAGGCAGCATCAGCAATAAAGAACGTGAAGCAATGGAAACAAATCACGTCACTAAGGCAGCAATGTAGTCTGAGTATTCACTGTGCCCTTAGGGCTGAAGCACACCTCGAGGCTGGATCAATAAACCTGGCAACTGCCTATGGGGTGGATTTGAGGACTAAAGTGGGGTCTCCTGCTCAAAAGTGGCTAGACGGGGTTCAATGCCAGCTCTGCCACTAATAAAATGTATGTGTGAGCCTGGATAAGCTATTTCTTAACCATTCCACTTCTTGATTTCCTTCTTTAAAATATATGTATGCAGCATACAGAATTACAGGATCAAGTGAAATTATATATGTGAAGTACTGTGAACCGCATCTAGGACAGAGTGACCAGGTACAAAAGCAAGAATAAAGCCATACTGCCTGAAATCCTACCATTAATAACTTACTCCTTGGGATGAAGGCAGGGACCCAGCCTTGCTGCTAGTCCTACTCAAACCATAGTGTCAAGCTAAGAAGTCCATTTGTTCTCCTCTATTCTATGATGGATGGAATTCTCATATCAGGCCCTGTAACTTGCCCTATTTTGAACGTCTAACCAATGTCCAACATCTCTACTACCAATTGCCCCTCTTTTGTTTCCTGCCTCAGGGTCTGGACTAAAATCCAGACCAATAAATAGCCAGGTGTGAGTTGGAGATGCAATGCAGTTAGGCATTGATGGTATAGACAATGAAGAATGGGACTCTGGACCATTTGAGAAGGAGGAGAAAAAAATGGACTTTTGGTTTGGGTCTTACGCGCGTTCGCAACCGGCCAGGAAAGACTCAACAAACCAGAATCTTCTGCAGCAAAGCTTTATTGCTTACTCAGGAGCAAGAGAGGAAGAGCGCAGCAGAGAGAGGCAGAGAGGAAGAGAGAGAGAGACGCAGAGAGACGCAGAGAGAGAGAGAGGGAGAGAGGCAGAGAGCAGAGGAAAAGACGAAGAGAAAGAGACGAAGAAAGGGAGTGCCAGAACCCCGTCCCTTTTAAGGAGAATTATCCTCCGCCTAGGACATGTCACTCCCTGATTGGCTGCAGCCCATCAGCCCAGTTGTCATCACAAGAAAGGCAGAGCACATGGCGGGGAAAACTGCCCCTGCACATGTGCAGATTATTTACTACTTAGAACACAGCTGTCAGCGCCATCTTATAATGGCAAATGTGAGTGTGGCTCCCCACAGTTTGGGGATTTGGGAATAAAAGAGTTTGAAGATTTCTAATCAGGTAACCACCAGTAACCAGGTAGATCGTATGCATCTAATGAGAAATGCTATCAGGTTTTTTTGTTGATTTTTTTTTTTTTGCATTGTTAATGGATAGGGATGGGAAGTTTGACTTGTTCACTAGATGAGTTTAATAAAGTACATAGGAAATGATTAACCTTGAGAGCATCATGATAAGACGTTTGTCCCCTTCCTTGTGGAATTCATACTGTCATGGTAAAACACCCAGACAATGAACAGTGGTTGCTGGAAAGCAAAGGAAGCTGGTGCTGTGTTGATGACTAGGAGCCGGGGTGGCTTCTGAGTTATAGAGGAGACCCAGGAAGAGAGGCCGGAGCTTTGCCTGATATCGTGAGGCAAGAGATTACAGAGCTCTCAAGTTTGCACTGGAAGCATACATGTCCCCTGACACTATATATGACAGGAGGCTGGAAGCATGATAATAGGTGATACATTAGGATTTAAGAAAAAAATGAAAAAGAATATTCATGAACCTAATTTTCAAGCAGTTCCACTAAGATTTAAAAAAAAAAAAAGGCAGACAGTCAAGGTGCGACTAGAACTGTGGGACTCCACTTGAGTATACTTCTGAGTCAACAGTAAGATCATCTTGCAGGGGTCTTAAGGAGCCCAAGCCTTTGAATTGGGTTTTAATAGAAAAGAGGTCAGGTCTCTTCTGCATTCAATAGTTCTATTGGCCTCTTTGATCTCTGAAAAAGTCAAGTAACAGATTTTTTTTCCTTCAGTCAAAAGCTTTCCACGGGTGATTTCTTGGGAGTCTTGAATACTGCTTTGGCTGGTGTGTGGTGCCCAGAAGGAAACCCCAAGGGTCTAGGAATAAGCCAGGTGGTAGGCAGAGAGACGGTAGCAGGAAGCCAGGTCCCACAGCTTCAGAAACCTCTTCTGAAAAGAGGAAGGTACAAGAGTCTAAACTCAGAGGAGAAGCAAGGCAAGTGAAAGGAGTGATGAGCACCTTAGAAAACAGAGTAGGATGGAGAAGCTAGGAGTGAACTGAGAAAGTGAAAGAAAGGAGTGAGAACAGTGTCAGGACTCTTCAGAACTTACAGAATGACTATAGATAGATAGATAGATAGATAGATAGATAGATAGATAGATAGATAGACAGATATGATAGGTAAATTTAATTGATAGATTGATATGATAGATAGATATGATAGATAAATATGATTAATAGATTGATTAGATAGATAGATAGATAGATAGATAGAGATAGAGAGATAGATAGAGAGATAGATAGATTTTCTGGAATAACTTACAAGCTTCAGTCCAACTAATCCAACAATGGTGCCTTAGTTAGGGTTTCATTGCTGTGAAGAGACACCATGGCCAAGGCAACTCTTACAAAGACAAACTTCTTTTTCACAATTTTTTAATTCACCTTACATCCCAATCACAGCACCCCTACCTCTTCTCCTCCCAGGCCTGCCCTTGCAAATTCCTCCCCCCATTACCCCTCCCCCTTTTCCTCAGGGAAGGAGAAGCCTCCCTTGGGCACCACCCTATCCTGTGACAAAGGCAAACATTTAATTAGGAAGGGCTTACAGTTTCAGAGGTCTCATCCATTATCATCAAGGTGGGAAGCATAGCAGTGTGCAGGCAGACATGGGGCTGGGGAAGCAAAGAGTTCTACATCTTGATCCGAAGGAGGCTCTCTTCCTCAGGCAGCCAGGAGGAGGCTCTCTTCTGCACTGAGTGAAGCTTGAACACTAGGAGACCTCAAAGCCTGCCCACACAATGATACACTTCCTCCAATAAGACCACACCTCCTAATAGTGCCCCTTCTCATGGGCCAAGCATATTCAAACCACCACAAATGGCCAGCCGTGAATGGAAAGTCCAAGAACCTAGTAGTCGTTCAGTCCACAAGGCTGGATGTCTCATCTGGTCTTCTGTATATGCTGGAATTCCGAAGAAGTAGGCTCCAATGTCAGTGAAGGAATGGAAGTGCTAAAAGGGTAAGGGCAAACAGACAAACATCAAAAACGCCCTTGTCCTATGTCCTTATAGAGACTTCCAGCAGAAGTTATGGCCTAGCAGAAAGGCATGTCTTCCCACCTCAAGATTCAAGATTAAAGGTGTGTGTCTTCCTGCTTCAGAGCAGATCAAAGGCATGCATCTTCATCCTTCAAAGGTTCAGATTAGATGTACCTACTTTAAACAAAGCAAAGAAGTCTCTTATAGATGTGTGCCCTCCATTTCTGGATTGTGGTTCATTCCAGATGTAGTCAAGTTGACAATCAAGAGTAGCCATCACTCTGGGTTTCCTTAGCAGTGGAGCTTGGGCTTTGTTAATGGGCCTGAGGAAAGAAACAATGACGAAAATGTCAAGGAGATACGGTGAGGATGGCAACGCCTGTAAGGAGAGATGAGTTCCCGGCAGGCTTAAAAATGTATTTACCTCCTGCTGACTAGTTTTCACAGTTCCAGAGGTGCTCTACATGCCACTGGGAAAGAAAAACCATCACTGCTTTTCCCCAGTGCCAGGCTGCATGCTAAGACACCAACCTCCATGCAAGCTGCAACTCCTGGTGTAATAGTAGTACAACTATTATGATTATACAACTTTATAGTTGGATTTAAAGTTCAATCTACAGGAAGAAAGTTCATGCTTGATACTGTAATTGTCAAAAGTCAATGGTTGGGGAAGTCATAGGCCTTAGGGTAGTGCCTCTTATTGGCATTTTGACAAATAGCCATGTTGTCAAGTTGACTTCTAAATATATATATTTATACTCACACACCTAAGCTGCAGTCAGCATCAGGAAAACTTTGCAGGTGGTTGTTGTTGCTGCTGTGGTTGCTGCTGCTGCTGCTGCTGCTGCTGTTGTTGTTGTTGTTTTCCAGTGGGCAATAGTCAAGGGAAAGATGCATAACTGGTCAAAATTCTAAGAAGAAAAACTAAGTGTTCACCCCCAAATAGATGTTTATCTACCCCTGTCATCCCAAGTCAAGGCTTAGGGAACATCACAGAAGAGGAGGCAGAAGGAAGGTAAGAGCAGAGGATGGGAGGAGCTATCTATGCCACACCCAGAAAACAGCATTTCCCCCGAGCTCCTCCCATCCTCTGCTCTTACCTTCCTTCTGCAGACTAAACAGGGACAGCAAGATAGCTCAGCAGGCAAAAACACTGGCCACCAAGCCTGAATCCCACTGATTGCCTTCTGACCTCCTCATGTTTAGTTGTAGAAAAGCAAGCGCACATAAAAATAAGTAACTACATAGAAACTATTAAAGAGAAGTAAGATATTAGATTAGCCAGGAGAATAATACAAGGGCAATTAGGGGAAGATTTTTCAGTAATGGAGTGATCAAAATAGCTAACCGTCCCTTAAATGTCAACTGATGCATGTCTATTAGGTTTAACTGGGAACTCATTGGTAACTTTTCCAGGTAGAGCTAGACACCATGGTGCACACCTTTAATCCCATCACACGGGAGGCAGAGATAGGCACCTGATCTACGTATCAAATCCCTGGCCATCCAAGAACATATAGTGAAACCCTAATCTCAAAAAAAAAAAAAAAAAAAAAAAAAGAATCTAAAGGAAAAAAGAAAGGAAATTTTTCAAGATAGAAGCAGAAAATAGATTACTAAGGATTAAAGAAGCCAGAGTGAGACCGTGTAAATGGCTTTTCATCATACTTATGTGTGAAGAAAAGAAAGAGATGAGGATGGGAAGAGAAATATCCAGAAAGGCCACCGAGCCACCAGCAGCTGTGGCTTTTGCTCTTCCTTTATAACAAAAAAAAAAAAATTAAAGGTGATTCTATTCCATGTGGAGGAATCTCCTGGAGATGAAAGGGCTGGAAACACAAAAGAAAAGAAGAGAACTCTGACCTTACAGTAAGGTCACAGAGGAGACTAAAGAAGTAAAATTTAACCCAGCTCATAGATCAGCCTTAAATAGACAGTATCACAGCATCAGGAGAGGTACAGGCTGGTGCTGATGCAGACACATGCACGAAGGCAGCAGTGGCCATCTATCTTGCTCCTGACAGACATTATCAAATGTTATCTGTAGAGAGTGAAGTAGCTGCAGTGTAGGTGGGAGCCTCGGAGGTGAGGAAGGCATCACACCCTGAGGGAATGCCAAACAGAGCTGCATCCTTCACTGACCTACATCAATGCCAGGGTCCACACATACCACACGACTGCCTCTTGCATCTCTCGGGAGCTCAGGTGTGGGAAAGGAAGTACCTTAGATATGAACTAAGGTTGCAGAACAGGTGGAAGAGGCACACAAGGGAAGAAAGGAATTGAGGATGCTAAAAAGAGAGAGAGAAACACAAATACACTGTGAAACCTCATCAAAAGTGATAAAGACAGAAAAGGACTGGCGAAAGGGCCAGAGGAGAAGGGAAGCAAGAGATTGGTGATTACCAGGAAGAGAGAAAACAGACAGGCTTTTGAGCTAGGTCTCTGTAGGTGGTAAGGGGAAAGGGTCGATGGTAAAATCTCTAAGTTTCACATATGGAGATAGTGAAACTATATGTTAGGGTTAAAAGAAATATTGGAGTTAAAACCATAAGGCTGAGAAAACTAGGGATGAGATAGTCAGGTGGCCCTAGACAGAAAGGCTCAGAAAAGCAAGGCCAGTGTCAGTGAGCTGCCCTGCTAGTTTCCATGAGACTCCCAGAGTCCTTGAGGCAGTATTGTCCTTTCACACCAACTTACCTTACCACTAATGCAGCTGATGATAAGCCAATGGTTAACTAAACTATAAGTAAGGATGGCTTCTAACTTAAAAGCTTTGACTTAGTAGGCAACCCCATAGACATGGTGTTAACTATGGTAACCAAGAAAGACTACAGCTACAGGTTGGTGGCTGGGATAGAGTTAACTCATTGCCAGAGTAAAACTCAAAGCTGATCATGCAACCATGATAGTGAAAGGAGCTTAGTGTCACTAGCATTTGAGACTTGTGCAGAGCCAGAGGATAGCAATGCCAGCCGAGTGGTTAAAGGTCAGCAGTCAAGGTCAACATCTAACAAAGTCAGAGTCAGACACAGAAAGAACAGGGCTTCACCTACCCCTCTGGGTGGGCAGAGCATGAGCGGCACATGACTGATCATCTCTCTGACTGGGCTAAGGGGACATGCACAGAGTGTGTAGCTCTCCACTGGCTGAGCCCAAGACATCCCAGAGCCCAAACCAATCTCCTAACAATGACCTCAGCCTTCTCTTTGACTCTATAAAAATCCCCACACAAAAACATTAATTTTTTTCCAGGCAGTGATGGCACACGCCTTTAATCCCAGCACTTGGGAGGCAGAGACAGGTGGATATCTGAGTTCAAGGCCAGCCTGGTCTATGGAGTAAGTTCCAGGACATCCAGGGCTACACAGAGAAACCATGTCTCAAAAAAAAAAAATCACTTTTGTTCCTTTTTTGAGGCCATCCCACTTTCATGAGATTGACTTCTCAATTTTCCAGTTGTCTATAGCTCTCCTCAACAAATCTCACTTTCACTTTGCATACTCTCATGAGAATTCACATCCTTAATTGTCATTGGTGTGAAACAACAAACTCAGAAGCCACCGTTCCAGGTCCATCTTTGGTGACTGTGAGTATCCAGCAGCACCCTAGGTTCTTGGATTAAGCACAATTCACAACTGAGCCAAAAAAAGGTCTTGTCCTATTCGCTCAAAAAGCCATGCACCAACTTAAAGAGCATCCCTCATGTCCCATAGTATGGAATATGACTGTTCTGATTGTGATAGTCCTGGCTTGGGAAATGAAGGAATAGAGGCAAAGATCCTATGTGTTCATAAATGCAAATATTATTTTAAAGACATTTGAACAACCTTCCACTTAGCTCTAGACCTGCTAAATAACTGCAAGACATACCAGATATTAGCATTTCTATGTCTTTTTTTTTTTTCTTTTAAGACAAAGGCAGAGAAGACAATGAAAAACAAGGTTTCTGCTTCAGGTGTGATAATCTTGGCGCAGACAGATAAAAAGAAACTAACCTGTGCTTCTGACATCTGTTTCAGCCAAAAGACTATACTAAGGTTTGCCAAGAACATGACTGCTAAAATACAGATACAGAAGTTTTAGTTATCAGGTTTAAATATTATGCTGCTCATAATGTCATCTGTGAAGCCAAAGCTGTGGTTGGAGAAAATGTTGTTCTTCTCCTACTCTCCTTCTTCCTCCTTTACATTTCCTACCTCTTTTCCCATTGGCTGAACCCAGTGTGAAACCAGAAGCTAAGTCTACGAATACATTAATCATGATAGATCTGGCAAGTAGACATGCTGTAAATACAGTATTCATGTGTGAAATTAAAAAAAAAAAAAGTAAATAAATAAAACAAATGTTAAAAAATTATTTGCCAGACCAGAGATTAATAGAAAGGATGAAGAATGGTATGGCCCAACTGTTGTGGATGGCTCCGTGCTGCTTGCTCTCCCAGGAGAGGTTGTCCGGAATGAGGAATGAGTCAGTACTCGGTGGCTTCTTGTGAACCAATCCCTTAATGAATAAAGGAGCCAATCACTGGGTGAGTAGGCGGGACTTCCGGGTTGGACTGAGGAAGAGAGGAAGCAGGTGAGAGTTATGTCCTTTTTGGAACGGGGACAGAGAGGGGAAAGAAACTCTAGCTGCTAGAGTATCCTAGTATCATGACAGATCCACAAGGATTCACTACTGGAGGAATCAGATTTTAATAAGGCTTACAAGATTAGGTTTTAGTTGTTGCACCCAGAAGATTGAGTTACCATTGTTTCTGAACTGAATTTCTGTTGTGTTTTCCTTCACAGAGCTCGTCTGAGTTCAAAAGAGAAAGGTACGGCAGCAAAATGTGTGGGTTTGCCAGAGGTGCACCAAGAAGGCCGAGGGGGGGTTGAAGCACAAGGTTGGCGTGGTAACGACTCGCCCGTGGGAACCTAGCAAGCTGGGTGGAGGGGTTGTGGAGTACAAAGTCAGACTCTCCATGACATAAAAACATGTCGGCCAGGGCAAAGACACAAGCTAAGAGCATGCCAGCACAAATCTCTTTTTTTTAATGTTTCCCGCAACAGCCAGCAAGCTTTTAATCCCAGTACTTGGGAGAAAAGGCTGGCAGATCTCTGTGAGTTCAAGGGTAATCTGGTCTATACATCAAATTCCAAGTTAGCCAGGGCTACACAAAGAAACCCTGTCTCAAAAAACAAATAAACAAAAGAATGGGTATGTACTCCAAAGACTCAAAGTCAGCATGCTACACAGACATGTGTTCATTCATGTTTATTAAATCACTATTCACAATAATTAAGTTATGGACTCTGCCTTAGGGTCTACCATCAAATGGATGGAGAAAGAAAATGAGGTCTAAGGAGCTGACAAGAGGCCTCACTGATTAAGAGCAAGTACTGATCCTATAGAGTACCTAAATTTGGTTCTGAGTACCCACATGAGGTGGTCCACAAGCACCTCTAACTTCTTTAACTCCAGGGTATTCAATGCCCTTCTCTGGCCTCCATGGGCACTTGCATTCATATATGTGCTCGCATGCGCGCGTGCGCGCGCGCGCACACACACACACACTGTAAAATAAAACAACTCCTTTTTAAGGGAGAAGAAAATGAAGTCTATACATGCAATGGAATTTTATTTGGCCATAAGTAAAAATGAAATAATACTGTTTTGGGAAAATGGCTGGAACTAGATATTTTTAAGAAAGTAGAATAAGCCAACCCCAAAAAGATACACATTTGTGTTTTCTCTCATCTGTAGAGTCTAGGTTTTTACACACACAAAGCATGAAAATGAGAGGGGACTATTTGGGAAAAGGAAGGGGAGCGATGAGGAGGGAATATGATTAAAATCCGTGACATATTTGAACAAAGTGTCACACTGAAGTCCACATTAATGGAAGCCTTAATGTGAAGGATGAAACAATAAATGCCCAGCAACGGCATAAGGACCGAGAAGACCTGCGGTGCCTTGGTCCGTTTGTACCACTAAAAGAAATACTTTATACTGGATAGCTTATAAACAGAAGAAACTTACTTTTCTGGAGGCGGGAAAGGACGAAATCAGAGCACCAGAAGATTCAGCACCTCACCATGGGAAAGTCTTCGTCTTAAGTCATCCATCATGCTACATCAGGCTTGCCTCCTGGGTTCTTCATTCATTCATTCGATCATTCTTCCTTTCTTTTCTTTCTGACTAGATTTCAAATGTAGCCCAGACTGTTCTTAAACTCATGATCCTCCTGCCTCAGTCTTCCAAATGCAGGAATTATACGAATGTACCACATATCTGACCAAGGTGTTTTCTTATAGTAGAAATGCTTTGCTCTGTGCCTCTACTGGATATAAAAACAAAAGACAAAAGTGGTGGAGTTTGCCGGGTGGTGGTGGCACACGCCTTTAATCCCAGCACTTGGGAGGCAGAGACAGGTGGATTTCTGAGTTCGAGGCCAGCCTGGTCTACAAAGTGAGTTCCAGGACAGCCAAGACTATACAGAGAAACCCTGTCTCGAAAAAAAAAAAAAAGTGGTGGAGTTTTTCTGAAATTTTTCTTTATGAAAGGGAAGAGTACTTATACATGTTTTAATATATACATAAAGTATTTCTGTTTCTAAAATATATAGACTTTTCCTCGGCTTACTTCACTCAGTTATGTTCCTGGAACTCCACTGGCATATTCCAGTGTGAGCTCCTGAACAAGAACTATACCACTAGAAAGCAGGAAAATTATCCAAATTTTATAGAACTTACTCATGGCATGGTCAATGTTTACTGCTGTATCCTGGCACTGATTTTAGACTTCATATATCTCTATGCCATGACCTTCTTTTTCCACAATGTCCTCTTAGTAAATGAAAGCAACTAGACAAATGTTTACCACACTGCAGGTAAGGAATCTTCCTGGCAAGTGAAAGAATAAAGACTTCTGCAGCAGGTGATGATTGAAGGACCAGGAATAGATTGATTTACTTAGTTAAAGGAGCAGATAGACTTAAGAAGAACAGAGGGTAATAGCAGCGCTGTCGGAGATACAACTCATTAAATGGACCTACAGAGAAAGGGACCCGGTCTATCTACAGCATCAGAGCCACGTGAGGACTGAGCCACTGCTGAGAAAACCGTCTGCCAAGGCTACCAGTTCATCACTGGGCAACACCCAACCAGGAAAAATGTGGAGCAGGAATCTGGGAGCCATAGGCAAATAACTAGGAGAAATCCGATGATCTAAGGCGCCATAGGGATTTGGGAATAAGAAATAGTACTAGAGCTGGCGAGAGGGAGCCACAGGTATGGACGTTTGCCACAAAGCCTGACAGTCTGAGTGTGGTCAGAGTAGAAGACAAAGAACCAACTCCCGACAGCCCCTTCTCTGCCCTTAACAATTGCTGCGAGGTTGAAACCTGTGTGAACCCGGTGGGTATTCTTGATCTGCGGCTTCCTCTCTCCATAGGCCTCATCAATAGTCCAGCACCAAGACCACTTAGAACAATGGAAGGTAATGGATCCGTCGACATGTTCTCAGAAGTCCTGGAGAATCAGTTCCTCCAGGCCGCTAAGCTGGTGAGAATCACTTGGACTCTGAAATTCAGAAACTGGATCAGATTGGTGAAGATGAACTGGAGCTGCTCAAAGAAAAGAGGCTGGCGGCGCTCAGGCAGGCTCAGCAGCAGAAAGAAGAGTGGCTTTCCAAAGGGCACGGGGAGTACAGAGAAATCGGCAGCGAGAGAGACTTCTTTCAAGAAGTCAAGGAGAGTGAGAAAGTGGTTTGCCATTTCTACAGAGACACCACATTCAGGTGTAAAATACTAGACAGACATTTGGCAATTCTGGCCAAAAAACATCTTGAAACCAAGTTTTTGAAGCTGAATGTGGAAAAGGCACCATTCCTCTGTGAGAGACTGCGGATCAAGGTCATCCCCACGCTAGCTCTCTTAAGAGATGGCAAGACACAAGATTATGTTGTTGGATTCACCGACCTAGGAAATACAGACGACTTCACTACAGAAACTTTAGAATGGAGACTTGGTTGTTCTGATGTTATCAATTACAGTGGAAATTTAATGGAGCCACCATTTCAGAGCCAAAAGAAATTTGGGACAAACTTCACAAAGCTGGAAAAGAAAACTATCCGAGGAAAGAAATACGATTCCGATTCTGATGATGACTAGACTGTGCTGTACTTTAAAACCTTCCGTCTGTCTGTCTGTCTACTTCAGAGTTAAGTGTGTTTTCTAAATTCCACTGATTTCGGCCCATTGACCATCTGACACTCTTATCCCAGCGTGTACACTGACCATTTTGTCTGCAGTCATTGTGTATAACTTGAGAGAAACATACTTTAAATTACAAAAAAAAAAAAAAAAAGAACCAACTCCCATAAGTTCCTCCTTTGACCTCCACACACATACATACATACATACATACATACATACATACATACATGAGAGACAGAGGGAGATAAATAAATAAATATGTGAGAAGAGAGAGAGAGAATGAGAAGCAACAAATACAGACCACACATTTCAGTGGCTTGAGTTGATTCAATTTTCTAGCACCTGAATCGTTTCCATCCTTATATTCCCAAACCTTCAAAAAACAGCAATTCTCAAACGTCTGTTGTTCAGGAGCTCCATTTCGAGTTATTCTTCCCCATACGGAATAACTTCTCTCCAAGTTTTCTCTTTTCCTGGGTGAAATGTATAACTTCTTCATTAACATGCCATATCTTTTCTTCCAGGACATTGATAAAGATGGGTTTTTATTTTTTAAAAAATCTGATTCTTAGGCTGGGCGTGGTGGCACACGCCTTTAATCCCAGCATTTGGGAGGCAGAGGCAGGTGGATTTCTGAGTTCGAGGCCATCCTGGTCTACAAAGTGAGTTCCAGGACAGCCAGGGCTACACAGAGAAACCCTGTCTTGAAAAAAAAAAATCTGATTCTTTCAGAAAACAACCTGAACTCAATCCCTCCGGATGAGAGCTCTCCTTATAGGACCCTTAACTCTTCCCGAGGTCAGAACTCAACGGCAAGGTTACTTTGCAGCTACAGAACAACAAACCCATTGCCTTGAGAGAAAGCCAGTCTGTATTCTAAGGCACCTCTAAGTAAATGCCTCCTTATTGGCTAGATGCACTTTCTCATTTCAATCATATGAATTTCTCAGAATACAGGTAAGGAGTCTACTTCCCAAGTGATGTGTTTTAAATGAGATAGATGCTAAGTTGGTTTTTTACTATTATTATTATTATTATTTATCAGTAAAACTTCTGGTTGATTTAAGAAAAAGAACATCATAGGGAGACAGAAGATCAAGACTTGGGAAAAGAAAACAATAAAAATATTTATGTCGTACCTTCTGTTTATGACACTGAAAAATAAAAGTGATTGTTTCTGCCGAGAACGTCTTAGAACTTTTGAGATACTTAGTTGAAAAGTGCCTTATGAAATGCAATATAAAGGCACAGGTACAGAGGAGGAATATCTCAAGTACAAGCCCAACTGAAATACTCACTGGCCGTGTGGTCTCAAATAAATTATTCAACCTCTGTGTCTTGCTTTCCTCAACTGTAAAAGCAGGCCCTCACTGGGTTTCCTCAACTGTAAAATGGGAAGAGCAGGCCCTCACTGGGTTTGGCCCCTTTTATCAACAGTGAAACCTGCTATCATTTACACCCCCAGAGAAACCACGGGACATGCGAAGATCACACCTCATATCCGTTTCTTCTTTTCCACCCAACACAGTCTTTTATTAGTTATTTCATACAATGCATCCTGATCACACTCACTTCCCACTCCTCCCAGGTCCACTCTCCAACTCTTGTGACCTCCCCACTCCCCCGACCCCAAAAAAGAGAAATACACCAAGCCTAATTTGTGTTGCCCATATATTCAGTGGGACACAGTCAAACTCCCAGTGACCAGCCCGGTAAAGATAACTGAGCCCTTCCCCACCCACCCCCGCTAGAAGCCAGAGATTAACAAACTCCAAAAAGCTACACTTCAGCATCTTTCTCACAGTTTTTATGGACTCTCTTCAACGTTTAGCAATATCCTTTCTTTCCCTTATTTAATTTTCCTAGAAGCGTTATTTGAACAATCTCTATGTCTATAGCACATAGATGTAACCGCTGCTTTCTAGGCAACTCACAGTGAACCTACACTGCTTTCTCAGGTTGTCCGTGATACAGGTAGGGCACTTAATACCATGTCTGGCACTATGATTACTCCGTAAGTCTGAGCAGAAAGTAGGCCAGGAAGAATGGCATAAATGATCACGGTGATATTATAAAACCCCAGGCTAGTGGTTAGGCCGTTGGAAGCTGCCACTGCACTCTAATAAGTAAAAAGCTGAACAAATTGAAAAATCAACAGTTCCTCCTGGATTTGACGGGGAGCAAGATCGCCTAGCAAACTGCTGCCCCCAAAATGGGAGAAACGGGCTGGCAGATACAGAGAATCACAAGTTACACATCAGAAACCTCTGCAGGAGCCAGTGATGAGGAGAAAAACTGCTGCGTAGCTGAAGTCCCAGCATGGATAACCCAGAGAGTCTAAAACTTCCAGGGAGCCAATCTCAGAAAGCATCAATATTTTGGTGAGTTTTGCCTCTAGGAGCCCTATCAGATTCTCCCCGAAAATATCAAGGAAAAGAATGATTTTGGACCAGGCCAGAGCATTCTTCTTAATGCGGCAAGCCGCTATACCTGGGCGTGGTGACTGAACGCCTTTAATCCCAGCACTTGGGAGGCAAAGGCAGGTGGATTTCTGTGATCGTGATCAAGGACAGCCTGATCTAACCAGTTCCGGAACAACCAGAGCTATGTGTCAGGCCAAGCTGCTGACCGTTATCAGAGATTAATAAACCTAGAGAAAGGGAAATAGCCACTTCAGCACACCCTAGCCATCCTGTGCAGGCTACAGTGAAGTTCACAGTCCAGGTTCAGGCTCACCCAAAGACGGAGATCTAACTATGTGACCATAGAATTATCCTTCTCCTATACCATATTACATTCATGTCACTGTAGCTAAAACACTTCACAAAACAACTTAAAGCAAGAACGACTTCTTTAGGCTTGTGGTTTCAGAGATATTTCAGTCCCTCGTGGCACAGAAGGCATAGCAACAGCACGCTCACATCTTTCCCACAATGCAGCAGACTGGAAGCAGAGGGCTAGGCAGAAGCAGGCAGTACTATGCCCTTCAAAAGCTGGCCTACTGGAAGGCCAGGTGTGTGGTGCATACCTTTAATCCCAGCACTCTGGAGGCAGAGGCAGGCAGATCTCTGTGAGTTTGAGGCCAACCTGGTCTATAGAGCAAGTTTCAGGACAACAAGAGCTACATAGACTCTGTCTCAAAAACAAAACAAAAACCCGTCAATGGAAACTTACTTCTGTCAGGCTCCACCTTATAAAGTAGTACCTTCAAAATGAGTATTAATATTCAAAGCATGAGCTTATGAGAAACATTTGAGATTCAAGTCATAAAATACACCTTAATGCCACATCACAAATGGTTAAGTATTAGCATTTTTACCCCTGTTAAGAGGATGTTTTGGTTTGGTTTGGTTTGGTTTGGTTTGGTTTGGTTTTGGTTTTTTCGAGACAGGGTTTCTTGAGACACGATCTCACTATGTAGTTATGGCTGTCCTGAAACTCACTATGTAGCTCAGGCTGGCCTCGAATGCTCAGAGATCCACCTGCCTCTGCCGCCACTCCAAGTGTTGGGATTAGAGGTATGCACCAGTATGCCCAGCAGAGGGCAGTATTTGCAAGTGTGCTTCTCCACTAGGCCCCAATAAACCTGAGGAAAATTTCAGATGGTGTCTACTCAAGCTGAAGTTCCACATCACCAAACAGAAACTGAGCTGTCACCTAGCTTTGCTCCAATAAGGGGAGGGAACCAAATCTCCCCTCAACAGGCTCATTTCCGTTAGAAGAATAACTAAAGACCTTCTTCCAGTAGAATACTTAAGAAAACTTTAGCCCAAAATAACCTAATGTCAGCCAGTCGGGGTTTTTTTCCATCCTCCTTTCTCCCAGCGGCTTCCTTGAAAGGAGAGCAACTTTGAAATGAGTGCTCCCCTGTTTGTTCATTTCTGCCTCCTTCAGCCCTTTTCTCCCTAGAAAAGCAATCTCCTCAGCTCAGCTCATTGGAACACCTGTTTTGTTTTATGAACTGGAGTGCTGCCTGATTCTAAAATCACAAATAAAGCCAATATATCATGTCCGGCTTTCAACAACAACAAGGGAGAGGGGGGGGCAAAGTAATGAGTCATAGGAAAATGCAAAGATACAGACCAGAGGCACTGCCCACACTAGCATTAGTGTGGCAGAAACACTGGAATTCTCCAACTGAGAATTTAAAGCTAGTAGGTTAAGGACTGTCTGCATATAACAGACAGCATGCACGACCACGCATGCGATGTAAACAGAGAAGGAAAAATCCAAAGGCATGCTGAAGATTAAAACACATGATTATAAATTATGAATCCCTTTGAAAGGCTTGTTTGTTGACTGAACAGGGCTAAGGAGAGTCTCTGAGTCAACAGAAACTTGCAAAAACTGAAAAGGAAAAAGACATATATGCATGTATGCACACACCCTGTGTATACCTGTGTAAGCACACATGTGCACACATAATATTAAAGAACTGTGGAATAGTCACAAGCTCCCTGGCTTTCCAAACCGCAGTCTAATTCCTAGATTTCGAAATGACTTTCTGTTTCCCTGCAAAGTCTGGTCTCCTGGTCTCAGTCACTCGGACCACCTGCTGCTGTTATTGAAGAGAGCAGAGTTTCAAGGATCCAGCCTCAGTGGTATGCCCCTGGCCAAGGAAAATGGAAAGAGACATAAGAAAGGAAATGACGTGAACTCCAGACTCAAATTCTCCTGAGGTTACAAACCGTAGCTCCCTGAACAAGCCCCTTCTCTGATGAGGAGCCTACAGAATGTTGCGTTAGCTGTCAGACTTGAGGCAACTTGTTACACAGCAATAACTAGCTAGTAATGTGGAAAGACAATGAAATCCCAGATATCAGCGGCTTGGTTCAAAAACAAAGAAGAATCACAAAGAGTAAGAGGAAAGTGGAGTAGGGTGGAATTACTGGAAAAGCACTAGGAGAAGCAAAGGGAGACACGCAACTGTCAGCATGCCAATATAAAAAAAAAGAAAAGAGGGGCTGGAGAGATGGCTCAGCGGTTAAGAGCACTGACTGCTCTTCCTAAGTCAGTTCCCAGCAACCACATGGTGGCTTATAACCATCTATAATGAGATCTGGTGCCCTATTCTGGCCTGCAGGCATACATACAGGAAGAACGCTCTGTGCATAATAAATAAATCTTTTTTATGGAAAACTCTATTAAAACTTGGTTTCTGGGCTGGTGAGATGGCTCAGGGGGTAAGAGCACTGACTGCTCTTCCAAAGGTCCTGAGTTCAAATCCCAGCAACCACATGGTGGCTCACAACTACCTGTAATGAGATCTGTCTGAAGACAGCTACAGTGTACTTATTTATAATAATAAATAAATCTTTGAGCTGGAGAGAGTGGGGTTGACCAGAGCGAGCAGAGGTCCTAAATTCAATTCCCAACAACCACATCAAGGCTCACAACCATCTGTATAGCTACAGTGTACTCATATACATAAAATAAATAAATAAATCTTAAAAAAAAAAAACTCAGTTTCTAAGGTCCCTGAAACATCCAAACCAGGAGAAACTTAACTATTAGCCAGATGCAAAGTGTCACTATTAAGAGGGAGACAGAAAGTCTTTTTCTAGGAAAAACAGAAAAAGAAAACAACTAGGCTTAAAAAAAAAATCAGAATTTAATCTTCAGTCTCCTGTGACCTGAATAAGGCGTTCCAGACAATGCAAACTCTTTGAACTAATCCAGAGTCACTCTTTCTGGTCAGCTGACTGTATAAACTAGTAAGATGCTGTTGCGAGTTCAATCTTAGCTAGAGGAATTTCAGTAAACTTTCTGAAGTCATTACACATTAATAGGTTCCCTGGAAATTCTCCAGTGTTTCACTTTTCCAAGGTAGTCCTGTAGCTTCCTTCCCAAAATTGCAACGGCTCCGGCTCCGTAGTGACCCCATGTGTCGCCCTGGCAGTGTGATGTGGCAAAGCTGGGGGTGCGGGGGGTGGACGGGAGGGTGGGGGATGGGACTTGGATTCTGGTTCCAGCATTGTCTAATCAGTCCAATGTCCTCAACCAAGACGTTCTACTTCTGGAATGTTCTTATTTGACAAACATGGCTGGCAATGCCATCCTTCACAGCCCTGACGTCAAGGTAAATAACAGATGGAAGAGCACTTGGCAAACTATAAAGCGCAGTGCAAACTGGGGGGGGGGGGGGGGGGGGGTCCTTTTAGCAGCCATGTTTTCGGAGAAGGCCGCCTCTCAGCTAGGGGCAACCCTTCAGTCAGTTTAGATCTCTCAAGGGATGCTTCTCTCTAGCGCCTCCTCCTGCTTTAAGCATAGCAATCTCCACACCCCTCTTCTTTCACCGGTGCTAACCTCTGCTCCTCCCCTGCGGTTCACAAGGTCACTTCTGCCTTCTCCCACAGCTGAGAGGGCTCCCCGACTTTCTCGTCACCCCCTCTCCACTTTCCTTTTCAGAGAAGACATTTCCCACTAATAAATGCACCGGCCCTGTCCTTGAGGAAAGCATTGTAGACTCGTCCTGTTTTCATTTTCCTGAGAAAGGGCCACCCGCAGAGTGCGGACTCATTCTCCACAGGACTGCAAACCGTAAATATCAGCTCGAAATTAGCAGGGCTCCTGTGAGCCTGGGGCACCGAGAACCAGGAAAACTCAGACTCTACCCAACGCCCTCTCATTCTCCTAAAGCTCTGTATTCCCCCGTGTGCTAAATTTCAAAAGGTCGTTCTTGCTTCCCTCAAGCCTACACCCCTTCCCCCAGGGAGATATTTGGTGATTAAGAGCACTGGTTTCAAAACTGACTGGGACACCGGGGGCAAATGACTTGACTTCTCTGAGATTTCGGTTTCCCGTGAGAATAATGGCGCCTGCTTTGCGGTCCTATGTGCATTACTTCCTTTTCCTGCTCTGTGATCAAATACTAGACAAGAAGCAACTTATGGAAGGCTTTACGCCAGCTATGTGGGGGCGTGGTCCATGATGGCAGGGAGGGCGCAGCTGCCCCTCCCTCACCTCCCTGCAGTCAGGAAGCACGGACCAATGGATGTTGGTGCTCAGCGAACATTCTCCCTTTTACGAAATTCCAGTTCCATGGGAAGATGCTTCCCACACTGAGGGTGGGTCTCCTACCTCAGTTTACCCAATCTACAAACTCCTTTATAAACATGCCCAGAGGCTTGTCTCCAACTTGATTACTGATCCTGTCAAACTGACAATCAGAGTCAACCATCATATCGATTAAGCATTAAAAAGAACAATGCTACATGACAGGCTTTAAAATATGCATTGACCGATGAACCTACAACTGTTAACTAGCAAACAAGCCCTAACTGCTGCCCACAAGGCTTCGGTCCCCCTCTCAATTTAGCCTAGCTCCTGTCCTCATAACCCCTTCTTGACCTTGGAACAACTCCCTTCCTTCCCACTACGCCCACATTAGAGCCTGGCTTCTCGGCAAAGCATGAATTCGCTAGCTTGTGTCTCCACTACACGCTCACTGCATCTCTCATAGCTTGTGTCTCCACTATGCATTCACAACTCACCCTATACTTCCTTACACAGAGAGGTAAGGACTGTTCTGTCCCTGGTCTGGTTTGGTGCAAGCATTTTATATTGCCAATGTTGTTATTTGCTATCAGTACTCACCAAAAGACTTCCACCCCGACCACGAATGTGAATGCTGAATCTTTTTTGGGGTTTCCTGGTTTCATTGAGATAAGGTCTCACACGTGTAGGCTAGCCTGACCTCAAACAGTCAGAGGGCCTCCTGCTTCAACCTCCCAAGTATTAAAATTACAAACATGAACTACTATATTCAGCAAACACCGAGACTCCTAAATGTTAAGCCCATTCAGTAAATAGCAAGGAAGGTAGAAACGTTGGTTGGCTGGTTGGTTTTGAGACAGGACCTCACAATGTAGACCAGGTTGGCCTCAAATCACAGATTCGCCTGCCTCTGCTTCCCTGGCGAAAAGTGTCATTTTAAAGGCCAAACAATTGCCCAGGCTTCGCCTGCAACGCACTTTGATTTCTAGGTGCAGTTCTAATACAGCTTTGTCAGTAAACTCATCAGGAAAAGAAATAATGTAAGAGAGACAATCTTGAGACGATAAACCATCAGATTTTAATTAAGGCGACGGCAACTGGCTGGAATCAGTAAATGTGTACCGGGGAATCTTGATCTTTAAAACAAGGTTGGAGTAAGGTTAGTCTGAGTGATTGGTGAGCAACTTAATCCCCAAAGTCACTTGTTAATAATATTTAGAGGTGGGAACTTTAAGGCGAGATGAGGTCATAAAGGCTAAATTGTGGATTAATGGGTTCTTCCTAATGATGGAATGTTTAAAAAAAAAAAAAAGCCAGCGCTGTCTCTCAGCTGTGCGGTGATGCCTTGCGCCACCTTGTGGCTCTGCGGAGTTCCTATAGTAACGAAGTCCTCCACCAAATGCTGCCCTTCCACGCTGAACTTCTCAGCTTCAGGAACTGGCAAATGAATAAACCTTCATTCCTTACAAATTACCCAGGGTTTTGTATCTCCTGTCATAGCGCAGAAAGCAAACCGAGTCAGTAAAGTTGAAAGAGGGGGTTGGCAACGGACAATAGGAAAGGCTGCCTTTACACAGGAGTGGAGCCTTCAACGGCCCAAGGATGAGTTTTCAGGGCCCCACAAACAACAGCAGGGCTCTAGAAGGGAGAGACAGTCCCTTAATCTCTTTTAGACCCTATTTAAAGAGACTAAATCGGGGTTAGTCTCAAAAGCAAGGTCAAAAAGAAAGCCTAGAATCCAGGCATGGGGGCATATGCGTGTAATTTAGCCCTCAAGAAACCAAGGCAGGAGAATAGAGAGTTTACAGTTAGATTTTATAGTATAAACTTGTCTCAAAAAAATAAAAGAGAGGTCTAACCACAAAAAAAAATGGCCCCAAAATTAACTAACCTAGGCTCATATGGGCTCACAAAGATGATTAACTGGATAATCAGGAAACCTGTGTGGGCGTGACCTAGGACCTCTGCATATGTTATTGGTGTATAGCTTGGTATTCTTGTGGGACATCTAACCGTGGGAGCAGGGGCTATCTCTGACTGTTTTGCCTGCCTTTTGGACCCTTTTCCTCTTCTTGGTTTGCCATGTCCAGCCTTAGTATGAGAGGAGGAGCCTAATCTTATTGCAAGTTGGGATGCCGTGTTTGGTTGATATCCCTGGGAGGCCTGACCTTTTCTGCAGAGAAGGAGTGGATCTGTGGGAGAGGAGGGAACAGAGACTGTGAGGAGAGGAAGGAGGGGAAACCGTGGTCAAGATGTAATATATGACAGAAGAATATATGTGTGTGTGTGTGTGTGTGTGTGTGTGTGTATGTATGTATATATGCATATATATATATACATATACATATATATGCCAATATCCTTACCCAAGGATGTCACCCCCATGCATTTGCTGACTACTAAAAAGACGTTTCTCTTGCAATTAGACACTGAAGTTTTAAGTGTGAGCACGGTTCGCAGATCGAACAATTACCAAATGCAGCTAGTGCTAAGCCGACCTGCCGTGGTGATATTTAACTGGTACTGAGAGTCAAAAGACCAATGGCCAGTGAGACTTTCAAAAGGGAGTCAACCTACTTTGAACTTCAAAGCTGGAAAGGACTTACGTTCCAGGTCAGCTTCCTCCAGCAAAACTGGTGTGCACATAGGCAGCTTCACCAGTTTGGGGATGCCTCAATACTGGTGAGGTGTCAGAGTCAAAAGTCAGTGTGTAGCAAAACGCCATTTTAGAGAGACTTCCTCCACAGGTCTCAGCCAGCATAAACCATGGTTGTTACAGACTGAACTGTGAACCACCACAAACAGCTTCTCCCTACCCGCCCAAATCTACATGCTAAGTCCCCAACTGCCAGGGTGACTGTATTGGAAGTCAGGACCTTTGAAGAAATAAGGAAAGCTAACTATGGTCTAAAGGGTAGGCTCCTGGTCCTACAGAACTGGTATATATTCTGGGGATCAGAATTGTGGCCTCTCTCTGTCTCGGTCTCTGTGTGTGTGTGTGTGTGTGTGTGTGTGTGTGTGTGTGTGTGTGACCTCTCTTCTCTCCTTCCTTCTCTTCTCCCTCCTCCCTCCCTCCCCACCCTCTCTGTATACACTTATGAAAGTGCCCTAGCAACTAAGCCTGTTGTTGCTGCTGCTGCTGCTGTTGTTGGAGATAGTGTCCTCCTATATAGTTCACGCTGACCTTCAACTCACAGTCCTCCTGCCTCTACCTCCCCAAGTGCTGGGATTACAGGTGTGTACCACCATGCCCAGTAAGCTGGTCTTGATCATAAAAGAAGCCAGCGGTAAATGCCCACTCAGAGGAAAAGCCCATCTGATGATACAAGTGTTAGAAATCAGCTGTCTGAAAGCCAGGGGAAGAGGCCTCACCAGAAACTAACCCTGGCGACACATTGGTCTGGAACTTGTAGCCTCCAGGACCTGTGAGAAAATAAATTTCTCTCTAAGCCACTTTATCTGTGGTATTCTACTATGGCAGCTGGGATAAGCTAATGCAGGGGCCTAATTAATAACTGTGCCACACATTCAAACATTACCACACAGAAATAGAGGCAGACAGAGAGAGACAGAGCCAAAGAGACAGAGAAAGGCTTCTCAGTAAAGAAGAGGAGACTGGACAGTCTTAGCTAGTCCTTAAAGAAATCTTTTTTAATGCCTTTTTAAAAAGAATCGGTATGTGTGTGTGTGCATGCGTGCGTGCGTGTGTGTGTGTGTGTGTGTTCGAGTGCAGAGGTCAGAGAACAGCTAGAGGAGTTGTCTTTTACCCCGAGGGTCCCAGGGACTGAACCCTGGTTGTCAGACTCGATAGCCAGCATCTCTACCTCTAAGCCGTCTCACTGGCCCCCAGAATTCTTTTGATAGCCCCCAGGCTGGAGGACGGGATGTGCCTGAATCCTTCTCACACTGATCATTTTTATCCCATCTGAACAGTTTTTAATAGTACAAAGGTGATTTCTCTAGGATATTAACATATACAGATTGACAAGCAAGTACGAGTCGCCTACGACACAGAACACTAGGACACAGGGAGCAAAGAGAAAGATGTCGGGCAGGGTGTGGTGGCGCACGCCTTTGAGCCCAGCACTTGGGAGGCAGAGGCAGGCAGATTTCTGAGTTCAAGGCCAGCCTGGTCTACAAAGTGAGTTCCAGGATAGTCAGGGCTACACAGAGAAACCCTGTCTCGAAAACCAAAAAAAAAGAAAGAAAGAAAGAGAGAGAGATGTCACCTCCCTGTGCCCCAGCAATGAAAAGAGTCAGGAATTGTGGCTCCCTTTCTCATCAGAAGCCCCACCCTCCCTGCACAACAGATCATTACTTCCAGACGTCCCTAGTTCAACAGAGCCCTAGATCTCTGAGTGTTTGGAGAATGAACAACTATTTCTATTTTGTCTAATTTTAATATGTTTCAATTCCAAGGATATGGTTTCTTTCCCATTATTCTATTGAAAGATCTATGATAATCAAGTTTAAAAGCTTTATTTTGGATCACAATCCTGAAAGTGAACCCATTGCCCTGATGCCTAGGGTGAGGTAGCATCGTATCAAGGCAGAGGAAGATGCTTGTCCCGGCAGCCAGGCAGCACATCCTTTTTGAGGGCACACTCCCAGCAACTGCTCCTCACTTGAAATGATGACTCCAAAACACAGGCTGTGCTCTGAGCCTCCAAATGGTAGGCTGTAGATCAGCATTTCCAGGTCTCCTTTTCAGCTTCAGTTCACTTGAAAGACTAGCTCACATAAACCATCAAAACACTTACATTCACCCATGTGTGCTTCTCTGTTTACCAACCTAAGTTAGCACACAAAGCAACAGGTCCCATTATGGCATCTCCTGTATGTATGTGTTATTATGCTTTATTTTGATTCATTGCCCTTCACAATGATCCCTGTCTCCCCTCCCCACTCATTTGTTATAAAGGATGCAGATTCTCAAGCAGATAGGAGAGGTGCGCAAGTCAGGATGAAATGGACGGCAGGGAGATTGCATCCATGGTCAATTGTACTGGCTAGTTTTGTGTCAACTTGACACAACTGGAGTTATCACAGAGAAAGGAGCTTCAGTTGAGGAAATGCCTCCATGAGATCCAACTGTAAGGCATTTTCTCAATTAGTGATCAAGGGGGAAAGGCCCCTTGTGGGTGGGACCATCTCTGGGTGGGTTCTATAAGAGAGCAGGCTGAGCAAGCCAGAGGAAGCAAGCCAGTAAAGAACATCCCTCCATGGCCTCTGCATCAGCTCCTGCTCCCTGCCCTGCTTGAGTTCCAGTCCTGACTTCCTTGGTGATGAATAGCAGTATGGAAGTGTAAGCTGAATAAACCCTTTCCTCCCCAACTTGCTTCTTGGTCCTGATGTTTGTGCAGGAAGAGAAACCCTGACTAAGACAGTCATCTATAAACCAAGTTTAACAATGCACAGCTTTAATCCCAGCACTCAGGAGGCGGAGGTGGACAGATTTCTGTGAGTTTGAAGCCAGCCTGATCTACCTAGAGAGACATAAGTTCCAGGACATCCTGGCTACACAGACAGAGAGACCCTGTCTCAAAGGAAAAAAAGAAAAAAACAAAGGCACCTCCTGGCGGTGTCTGGTTGTATGGGACTTCCTGGAACCACTACTTGGGTTTATAAGTGAGACCTCACAGCACAGGTTCGGCTGATTAATGTCTGGTCATTGGTGGCTGGAAAGTTGGTTCTACAGTCAAGAGCTCCTGCTGCTCCTTCAGAGGATCCAAGTTTGGTTTCCAGCACTCATGTCCGGTAGCTCACAACCCCTGTAATCTCCACTTCTAGAGGATCCCACTTCTACAGGATCTGACAGTCTCTATGGACTTCACAGGTTCCCACACACATGTGACATAGAGACAGATACACGGAGAAGTCCACAGGTACCCATAGACACATATAAACATAAAATCATGAAAATAAATATTTTTTTAAATATTAGTCATTAATCACAACAGCCTTCAGCACTTCTCCCCTCCTGTACGTTGAGGAGGGAAGATAAATGCTCCAACCCTCTAAGGACAGAAGAGTCCCTCCCCTCCCCCACCCTCAATCTGTCCAGTCACTCTCAGTCACCAGCCATTTCATTGGGTTACAAAAACATCCATCACTTAAGGGCTGGAGAGATGGCTCAGCAGCTAAGAGTACTTCTAGAGGACGCAAGTTCAATTCCCAGCATCTACATGGCAGCTCACAACCATCCATAATCCAGCTACAAGAGATTTGGCACCCTCATACAGACAAGCAATACATATTAAAAAATAAAATACAGGGCTGGCGAGATGACTCAGAGGGTAAGAGCACTGACTGCTCTTCCAAAGGTCCTGAATTCAAATCCCAGCAACCACATGGTGGCTCACAACCACCCGTAATGAGATCTGACACCCTCTTCTGGTGCATCTGAAGCCAGCTACAGTGTACTTACATATAATAATAAATAAATCTTTGGGCCAGAGCAAGCAGAGTTGACCAGAGTGAGCAAGACAGAGGTCTTAAAAATTCAATTTCCAACAACCACATGAAGGCTCATAACCATCTGTACAGCTACAGTGTATTCACATACATAAAATAAATAAATAAATCTTAAAAATAAAATAAAACAAAATACACATACATATAAAATAAAAAAAGAAATAAATCCTTAAAAAAAAAAAGTCCATCACTTGAGTGGTAGGGTTTTAGGAGCTATGTGCTAGGGCCTAAAAGCATAGACCAAATGTGCATTTCTTTTTTTTTTTTTCTTTTTTTAAATTAACTATAACTTCTTTTTTTTTAAGATTTATTTATTTCATATATATGAGTATACCATTGCTCTCTTCAGACACACCAGAAGAGAGCATCAGATCCCATTACAGATGGTTGTGAGCCACCATGTGGTTGCTGGGAATTGAACTCAGGACCTTCGGAAGAGCAGTCAGTGCTCTTAACCGCTGAGCTGTCTCTCCAGCCCAAATGTGCATTTCTTAATGTATCATAATATCACAGCAGTCAGTTCTCACAATGACACAGCAGTTCTGCAGCACAGTATTGTGAACCTCACATTTTCTAATAAATAAAAGAAAGGTCCAGAGAAATTATACAATACAGCCAAAGTCACCAGACCCCGGTAGGCTGAACGTAAAGCATTGAGCAACTGCTATAGTCACTGGCAGTTTTCTTGCTTTTAATCCAATATCTTTGTTGGTACCCTGATAATGCAAAGGAGCTGATGCACACTCCTCAGTAAAGCAGGAGGGTCAAAAGTTCTAAGCCAATCTGGACTACACTTACCCAGAGTGATCAAATAGGTTCGTGATCCCAGTACTGAGGAAGCTGAAGCAGGGCATGTCAACGTTGAGGCTAGCCTGTGCTAAATAGCAAAACTGTCCATATAGCAAGGAAGAAAGAGAGAAAACAAGAAACTAGGAGGAGACTCCCTATCCTGGCCTCTGCAAACTCCCCATCTCCAATAAACCCTGTCATTTTTTTAAAAAGATTTGATTTCTTTATATGAGTACACTGTAGCTGTCTTCAGGCACACCAGAAAAGGGCATCAGATCCCATTACAGACGGTTGTAAGTACCATGTAGTTGCTGGGAATTTAACTCAGGACCTCAGGAAGAACAGTTAGTGCTCTTAACACTGAGCCATCTCTTCAGCCCCTATTCTCCTCCTCCTCCTCTTCCTCCTCCTCCTCCTTCTTCTTCTGTTTTTTTTTTGTTGTTGTTGTTGTTGTTGTTTTTGGGTTTTTTTGGGTTTTTGAGACAGGGTTTCTCTGTGTAGCCCTGGCTGTCCTAGAACTCACTCTGTACCCCAGGCTGGCCTCAAACTCAGAAATCTGCCTGCCTCTGCCTCCCAAGTGCTGGTGGGATTAAAGGCGTGAGCCACCACACTCATTCTTCTTTTTTTTTTTAACACTTATTTATTTATTATATGTAAGTACAATGTAGCTGTCTTCAGACACCCCAGAAGAGGGCATTAGATCTCATTACAGATGGTTGTGAGCCATCATGTGGTTGCTGGGATTTGAACTCACGACCTTCAGAAGAGCAGTCGGGTGCTCTTACCCACTGAGCCATCTCACCAGCCCCTCATTCTTCTTTTTAATTAATGTTTTACATTAGCTGATTCCTAACTCTTTAAGAACTCTCATGCATGGAGTAGGTTATAATTATCAAATCTGTGATATAAAAAAATTTTTCTGACTTGAACCTTTTAAAATATGTTTAGCCAGGCAGTTGTGGCACACGCCTTTAATCCCAGCACTCAGGAGGCAGAGGCAGGCAGATTTCTGAGTTCAAGGCCAGCCTGGTCTACAAAGTGAGTTCCAGGACAGCCAGGGATATAAAGAAAAAACCCTGTCTCAAAAAAACTAAATAAATAAATAAATAAATAAATAGTCTTTTTTAACCATCAAATTAAAGTACCTCTTTTCTATAATTCTTATAAGCAAGAATGCTCGTTCTCTCTCCTCTCTCTCTTCTCTCTCTCTCTCCCTCTCTCTCTCTCTCTCTCTCTTCTCTCTCTCTCTCTCATTCAAGGGCTCAGCTTCTCTCTGCAACAGCATGCAAAGCTTTTAGCTGTGTGATCGCTCTGCCATCTAGCTTCCTAAGCTCATATAGTTTTTCCTGAGATTCTCCTGGGCCATGTTAGCACTAAGCATTACTTTGGTGTAAAGTATATTGTTTCAGAGCACCTAACAAATGTCCAATTGTGCTGGAGAGAAATCGCAATAACAGGATGCATCATCTCTCCACCACAAGAAACAGACCTTATTTGAAAGGTCAATCTATAGTGTTGTTAGTTGTGATTTCTTCTTGTTAAATAAAGGTCAATAGAACAGCACACCTTTTCCCCCAAGAATCTAGGATGCAGATTTGGGACTTAAACCTCACAGGTTGATGTGAAAGACTAGCAAACCAAATTGAGTACCCACCACCCTTTTGCTGTTTGACGAATCATGCGCATTTACTTGAAAAGGCAAAGTGTTTCCTAGTAGTCTGTGTCTGACTGACCAACCCTGCTACTCTTAAATCACCAAGCATAACAATTATAATAGAAATTAAATATAATAGAAGCCTGATGTGAGTAGCCTGCCCAGCCACCTGAGGCCATGGTGACGTCCCAGCCCATGCTGCCACCAAGGACCGACCGTGTTGGGGTCTGTGACCATGCAGCCATAGGGGTCAGTGTCGATGTCCATTGTTCATATTACTACCAAAGGCTATATGGGCATCCCTGGTCTAGGCTGTCCCACCCCCTCACCAGCTGCAGCACTCTGGAGAGTGAACCCTGCTCCTTGCCTGGGCAGCATCTGGTGGCAGGGTCAAGGGTGAGCCGGCACCAAGGGCATGAGCCAGGGAGAGCTGCAGTGGCATAGGCCAGGGAGAAATCCCCTCCATCCCGCCTCACCCCTCCCTACCTGGGACATTCGAGAGGGCTTGCCTATGGCCATGAGAGCAGGAGACCTGGCCCAACCCTTTGCCAGCTGTAACATTGGGTGAGCTAGTCAGGGCAGTGCTGAAGAGCTCGCCCTAGTGGTGTGGGTTCAGGAGAGCTGGGGGGCTGACCAACTCAGCTACCTCCCAGGCCCAGATCTAGGGCTTTGAGTTGGCCTGCCCCAGCATCTACCTGATCTAAGAACTGCTGTAGCACGGTCATGAAAACCCAATGCTGCAGCATCTCTGTGACACAGGGCAACAACAGGATATCTCAGAGTCCCGGTGAGGATCCCATAGCAGATGATGGTGTAGCAGGAGTCAGGAGCCTTGAACCCAGACCAGTGACTCACTGTAATGGATATTTGCAAGAAAAGATGTGTGGAAAAATGGGTACACTCTGGGACACACTACAGCTTCCACATCAAGAATTTGTTTGTTTGTTTGTTTTAATTTTTTTATTTTCTTTTGGTAGGGGAGGTTGCAAGGCTGGAGGATGAATATGAAGGGAGGGGGAGATGAGTGGGATCAGAGTGCATAATGTGAAATTCACAAAAAAAAAATAAAATAAAAAATAAGAAGCTAAAAAACAAAAACAAACAAAAAAACAAAAACAAACACTTATAAAAGATTAGGTCAAAAAAGATGACTGTTTATGAAGAAAACCCCATATTGTTTATAGCACTGGCTGCTGGATGGTCTGCCGCTGCTGGGTTTTATTGTCCTTGAGCTTTTTATACCTGTGTAAATAACTGAAGGCAAGAAAAATCCCCATGTACAGGATATGCAAGTAGATTCCAATAACTGGAGAGATCATTCTATTTCCCCATATACATAGTTAAAGAAGAATATTCAGTGGTGTTTATTGAAAGCATAGCAAGGTAGACTTTATTCAGAATCACCGAGATAAATGCCACAAACTCTAGAGTGGGGTTGTGCACGGAGACGAGAGATTGATTCAGCCTCCACCACAGCACAGACTAGTGAGCATTTGTAGCCAAGGAACAGGCAGAGGTTACGTGATGGGAAATTAGCAAGGAGGTCTTCGAAGGCAAAGTGGATTCTGGGTAGACCAATAAGAGGATTCATGCTGATTTATACACAGGGTGATCAGCTACCATCGGGGGAAAAGAAAGAGATGGGGTTTGGTTTGGTTGTTTTAATTATTACCAGAGCTATAAATGATGGTTTATTTGCCTTTCCGAGCTTAGATCTTCTGCAGATAGAACTCCGGCTCCTTGTCTCTGAGCCATCTGCTCTGCCACACCGGCCTGGTCTTGAGGCAATGCAGACAAGAGGCTCGCCCTGCTGGAGCTGCTCCTCCAAAAGACTGCGGATTTTGCAGTCTTTTTCCTTTCGTTGTATTTCTTTGATCGTTTTCTTTGATCCTTTTTTGTTTAAAAACTCACTTCATCCTCAGGAATCACCTTGGCCCCTTTCTTGCCGCCCAGGGGCAGCACATAGTGGGACTCATAGCACCTGCTAGGACGACGTGCTGTCTGTCAATAAGCACAATGCAGCTGTTCACCAGGGTCTTGGTGCGAACAAGGTCATTATTAGACGCATTGTAGACAACATCAATGATCCTTGTTTTGTGAATACAACACTCAGAGCCCCAGGAAAAGTTTCCAACATCCAGTCTCAGGGCACGGTACTGCTTACTGCTTCCTCGAACTCGGACTGTGTATGTGGGTATGCAGCGAGGGCCAGTCTTAGTACTGGCAGCAGGCTGTCTGTCCCAGCTCGTATTTCCGCTTCTTGTGGTAGGACTTTCTCTTGCCGCCACTCTTGTGGCTCTTGTGCCAGTTGTCCGGAGAGATGCCCATCGCTCCGCGCAGGCTGGAAAGAAGTGCAAGGCTTCACGGTCCGGTTTCTAAAACCGAGATCAGGTATTAAAAGTGACCAAATAGGGACTGGAGAGATGGCTCGGTGGTCGAAAGAACTCCGAGACCCTCCTGCCTTGCCTCCCAAGTGCTGGGTTTAAAGGTATGTACCTCCACCGCCCAGCAATACAATTTTCAAAGTCATCAAAAATACATAGTTCATAAAGACATGAAATAAATTCACACCAAAGACTGAGAACAAATGTAGGTAAAATACCCTCATAGCCTTGGAGCAAGCAAAGAGTTCATAAACAAAATACAAAGCCAAAACATATCTACAAAAGAAAAAAAAAACACCAATATATTGGACTCCTTACAAACCAATAAACATTTTAAATTATCATTAATGAAAGTAAATAAATACTAATAAATACTAATGAGTCAGTGAGATGGTTGAGCAGATAAAGGCACCTTATGATCTGAATGAGATTCACTGGGACCCACATGGTAGAAGGAGAGAACCAATTCCCATGAGACAAGCTCACTGTGACACATGCGCGCGCGTGCACACACACACAATAAGGCAATAGATATAACATAAACCTTAAGATAGTGGCAAACCACAGTCTAAGAGAAAATACTCATACTCAATGCATGTATATATGATAAGTGTATACACAGAGACATGCACAAATAAGTAGATGTAACAAAATAAATAAAAATAACAATTTTTAAACAATTTTATCTAGGAGTGTAGCTCAGTGGTGGTGTGTTTGATTAGTACACACAAGGTTTCAGTGTTTGATCCCAAGCTCTACAAAAAAAAAGAGTTTTGACAGGCAATAATATCCCTACCCCATCCCTCATATGAATTTATCTCCCATGGAGGAATACCCTTGAATATCTGCTGCTCTGTATATTGTAAAAGGTCCTAGATGGTGTCTGGATTACAATTAGTTTTACTTTAGAGAAATCCATTGTCCCTTCCTGCTCTGGGGAATTATAGCCTTGTACTGTGAGATCAAGAACTCCCTGGCTTGAACCCGTAGCAGCTTATGACCTTCTGGGCGATACCCAGTATCTGCCTGGTGACTGGTCAGTGACTAACCAGCATTTACAAAGCTTTAAATCATAATCTCTCATTTGCATGCGTTTAAACGCTTTCAACAGCTCTCCCCGTAAATCCTGTTTGCCCACTACAATTTATTGACTGCTGGCTTTGTTCACTTTGACTTTCCCCACTGTGCCACCCTGAGATTCACTTCATCCTTTCCATGTTTAGAAGCAGCCAAAGAAATGCTAAGGCCCTATGTTTACAGGCCTAATACTCCTGGATCCGGAGCTCAAAACTGTGAAGGCCGACTAGAGCAAAGCAAACAGCAGCGGAAGTAGGGCTGATGGTAAGCAGAAACAGCAGGCGTGGGGGGCTGCACAAAATACTTATTCCACAATGTGTGGAGATGGTGCTCCCTGGAGCACATGCATCTGGAAGCCCTCCCTACACACCCTTCAGGATTCTGTAGCCATAGTGACTGCATTCATGGTGACCACTGCTAGGCAGAGTGCGCTGAGCCCGGGTTCTTCCTCCCACTGGGCCTGGCCTCCCCTCATGTGTTCAGATGCCTAGATGGCGACTCTTGTCTGGAGGCCGCAGACGTCAAGGCTCTGCACCATCCCAAACCACCCACACTTGGGAACTCATTTGGTACTTCCCAAACTTCAGTAAAGTGGCATCATTGTGTGCCTGCTTTATAAATGGCATTACTGTCTCCTAGAATCAGACTTCACTGACACACCCCAAACTTGGGTTCAATTGTGCTACATAGTATATATTCCCCCCACCCCCACCCCCATATGCTTTCTGTTACATAGTAACGAATTTCACTGGCCTTTCTGGCTGGTTCAAGGAAAGGAAATCTAAAATCACTGGAATGTCTGAGTCATGGCAGCATCTTTGTCATTTGGGCATCCCTTGAATCACAAGAGATGAGACAAAAACAAAAAACAAAACCCACAAACTAGCGGTGTGATTACAGGACTGAGGCTTAAATTAACCAAACTTTAAGGGATTGAGAAAAGAAGCCAGGCTTGGTGCCACACGACTTAAATCCCAGTGCTTGGGTGTTAAAGAGAGGCAAGTGGATCTCTGTGAGATCAAGGCCAGCCTGGTCTCACATAATAATCTCAAAATCTCAAAAGTAAATAAATAAAAAAGATTGAGAAAGGGGGAAGGAAAGGGAAATCAGATCTGTTACCTGGCTAATAATTCAACCATGCCCACATAATGGAACTCTAATAAAATGGTAGATGCTGAAGCATCCTGGAACGTTCAGTGTGCAGAAGCGGTAACAGATCTGAGTGATGTCACATGGAAGCTGTCTCGGGGAACCCCTCACGCCTCACTGTATGCCTCTCTTCATCTGGTTGGTCCTTGTTTGAATGCTTTAGAATGCAGCTGTAATTGTACTCAAGCCTGGGACCTATGAGAAACCTCCAACTTTGTAGCTAGCTGGTCACCTGTGACCCAGAGACTCCTGAAGTGCAGCTAACATCTAAAATGATGGCAGCCTTGCAGGAGACCATGCCTTTTAATTTGTGTGGTCCGTGCTAACTCTAGAAGTTAGTGTCCAAAGTGAGCTATAATGTATATGTTGATGTCAGAATACTTTCCAGATATAGCACATCACTTTTATGAAATGTTTTTTATGCTTGATTGGTATATTTTTCTACTTGTAAAAATTACTTATCTTGTGATGTGATGGAATACAAAATGTTTTCTAATAAAACTAATGGGATTTTTTTTTTTCACTTAACAGCTTTTATCTCAGTGGTAGAGTTTTCAGGAAGTAAGTAAAGAACATTAACAAGGAGTTGCTGCACTTAGAACACCTACAATAGTGGATCCAACTGAGAAGCAACTGGTGACATCATGCCCTACTCCCTTGACAATAGACACACAGCAGTACCTGGTTCCAAAATAAGACAATAAAAGCTCCTGGTGTGTTGTGGGAAATATTTTTAAAAAAGAACCTGCCAACTCTCAGTGGGGTCATGCATCCCTCATTAGCCATCTCAACACCTAATTACCCGGTACAATTAAGACTTTTAAGCTTACAGTTAACCAACTAGATTTATGTATTAATAATATCACATTTCACAAGAGGCCAATACAATAATTTCAGTGCCAGTTGATAATGATAAAACTTTAACCCAATTATTCTAACCTTTAGATAACACCATGTCTGCCTCCATTCTCGTTCTTCTCCCTACTCCCTCCTGTGACCTCTCTGTCCCCCAAACTCCTAGCTCCACCTCCCTTTTCCTGTCCAATCACAGGCCTGCCACTGCCCTAATGTGATTGGAGAGAGAAAATCCTGCAACACTGGTGCTGTGGGGTATCCTCGAGAAAAGACTGTTTGGATACGTGTTTAAACCAGTAAGAAGTCTTTATTAGCCTGTCAGCAACTACACGGGGTGTTCAGGATTGCAGTGTTAGCATTGAGCCTTTCTCAGGGTGAGCTTTTAAGCACAAAAACCATGTTCTGTGTTGACACACTTCAGTTAACAAAAACAGCTAAAAGCAGAAGCAAAAAGGAAAAGAAAAAAAAAGAAAAAAAAAAGCAAAGTTAGCACGTTTAGAGACTTTCCCCAACGATGGACTTTGATGGATTCTGTCTTTGTTTTGGTTTGACGGGTAGTGATATCTATGTGTTGAGTTTTACAGACTGAATGGTATTTCCACCCTGGGATCAGTTGTGCTAAGGTCTGGGCTGAGACGGAACATCCAACCACATGAGCAAAGATATCCAAAGGATCGAGATTATTGTTTGAGGCTCTTTTTTTATGCTGGTCTAGAGAAGGAGTCTGGTTACTAGAAGTATAGTGAGGGTGATTTTCTCTGTTTTGATTGGCAGATTATATCACATAGTCACTTTTTCTATTGTACATGTCCCTTTCTATAATCTGATTTTAATAATATGCATAGTCAATTATGCATAGGCATAAGATGGTAAGTAGAGGACTCTCCCTAAAAGTTTACTTGAAGGCATAGTTTTTGCTTACTGCACATGTACCCAAAACCAGTTCAGGCCAGATCAGTCTACTTTATATGATGCTCAGACATAATTGATTGAATAGAAAATGTCAATATGATTCAGTAGAAAATGTCAAAGTTTCATGGTCACTAAAAAGGTAAAAACGTATTCTATTTTTGAAGTCAGGTGTGTGCCCTGCTCAAGGCAGATGGGGGGCGGTGTTCCTAGGTTGCTAACAGATTGCTAGGAGCATCATTTAAGTGGGATGTAAAGGTCTGAGGCTGCCAACTATGTTGTTAGAGAAGGGGGGTTGTTTATAAGCCAAATAAAGTGGAGTCCCAAGTTCTTACACTATTCTCTATGCTTTGCTGCTTTCAAAGAAGAGAGAGACATATAGAGAGACAGACAGACAGACAGACAGACAGACAGACAGACAGATAACAACTGGGCAAACTCCAAATTCTGCATCTCCATGTCTGATGACAAAGCACTCTTCAGATCGCCAACTCCTTTCAGCCTTGATGACTGCAACAAATTGTCTCTTGGTCTGATTCCACTCCCTGTTGGCAGCTTTCCTCTGCAGATATCTAATGGCTCTGGCATCTTAACATCTTGGGGTATACAAAACAACTTCAACTTTACAGCTGTAAAGTTGTTCCAGTGTCTGGGATGCACACATGATCTGATCTTCTGAGATCTTCTGGGCTCCTCCAAAGGGCTGGCGTTACTTCTCCAGCTCTGCCCTTAGAAGCACTCCGGGACCTAGTTGACTCTACTCCACTGCTGCTGCTATTCTTGGTGGACACCCCCATGGTGCTGGTATCTCCAATATTCTGGGGTCTTCTGCTGCAACTAGGCTTCACCAATAGCCTCTCATAGGCTCTCTTCATGGTACCAAGCCTCAACTTCTTTTCATGACCCTTCAGTCATGGGCCATCAACTGCAAATGAGGCTGCACTTCTCAATGGCCTTCCCTGGCCTCTCACAATGCCAAGCCTCAGCTGCTCTCCTTGACCCTTTCATACTTTCAAATCCAGTACCCACCTGGGTGATTCTTACACATTACCAAGTCCAGCTGCAGCATGAGATACAACCTTGGCACAAGCCGCTGTGCTCTCAGAAAACACTTCCCAGAAAATTTCACCCTTTGGCCTCTTCTTATCACTGCTAATTTTTAGCTCCAGCCAACCAGCATCCTAGTAATCCCATCTATTCTTGACTCCAAAGCCAGAGTCATATGACCAAAGCTTCCAAGTTCTGCTGTTTGCTGGAGCTGGAACATGGTCCCTTGTTCTATCACATCTTCTACTTCCTAAACTTGGCTGCCCTGGAACTTGCTGTGCAAACTGACCTTGAACTCAAATGATATGCTTGTCTCTGTCTCCTGAGTTCTGGGATTAAAAGTGTGTACCAACATGCCTGGACCTAAACTTTTCTCTACTTGGAACTTGCTCTGTCCCAGGCTGACCTTGAACTCAAAAGATATGCATGGCTGGGCGTGGTGGCCCACGCCTTTAATCCCAGCATTCGGGAGGCAGAGGCAGGTGGATTTCTGAGTTCGAGGCCAGCCTGGTCTACAAAGTGAGTTCCAGGACAGCCAGGGCTATACAGAGAAACCCTGTCTCAAAAAACCAAAGACCAAATATAAAATAAAATAAAATAAAATAAAATAAAATAAAACAAAATAGGGGCTGGTGAGATGGCTCAGTGGGTAAGAGCACCCGACTGCTCTTCCAAAGGTCCGAAGTTCAAATCCCAGCAACCACATGGTGGCTCACAACCACCCGTAATGAGATCTGATGCCCTCTTCTGGTGCGTCTGAAGACAGCTACAGTGTACTTACATATAATAAATAAATAAATCTTTAAAAAAATAAATAAATAAATAAATAAAATAAAATGTTTTTAAAAAAAAAGATGTGTACCACCATGCCCGGACCTAAGCTTTCCATGGCCACTATTCCTCAAGATCTGGATCATAGACCTTCAGTATCCACATAAGCATTGGGTAGGCATGCTGGCCTACTTGTAATAGCAGTTCCTGAGAGGTAGGCTCTCTTCATGATACCAAGCCTCAACTTCTTTTCATGACCCTTCAGTCATGGGCCATCAACTGCAAATGAGGCTGCACCTCACAAATGGCCTTCCCTGGCCTCTCACAATGCCAAACCTCAGCTGCTCTCCATGACCCTTTCATACCTTCAAGTCCAGGTATGATCCCAGGGGATTGATCCCAGAGCAAGCTGGCAAGCTACACTAGCCAAACTGATAAACTCTGGGCTCAAACGAGAGTCCCAGCCTCCAAATATAAAGTGCAATCACAGAGGGTACCTGACATCAACCTCAGTCCTACACACACCCAAACACAGAAGGGCACTTACTCACAAGTGAATGCACGTACACACGTGTGCATATACCACACATAGGCATGCAAAAAAAGAAAAAGAAAGAAAGAAAGAAAGAAAGAAAGAAAGAAAGAAAGAAAGAAAGAAAGAAAGAAAGAAAGAAAGGAAAAATACTCCCCACAAAATAAGATGAACACTATACATAATAGCTATAACACAGAAAACCTTGGCCTTGCTGCCAGCCGGTCAAATTACAGCCACACAAGCTTATTAACAGAGCATCTTCAAGTCACTTAATCCCCACATGTCTCATTTTTATGGTCTATAAAACACACATTAACAGCTTCTGTCTGCTTGTCTGAGGATCGGTAGAGACAATGCATGAGAAACTGCTCTTACAACACTAAATAAATATAAAATCTTGCTGTTGCAAAATCTCAAGTCTGAAGATATCTTTCGAATACAGCATCCCAAAGAACACCCGGATGGGACAGTAGTGTTCTGTTGTTTTGGGTTTTTTGGTTTTGTTTTTGCTGTTTGTTGTTTTGAGACAGAGTCTCACTGTATAGCCATAGATGGCCTAGAACTTGCTTTGTGGACCAGGCTGGCCTCAAACTCACAGAGAGCCTCTCCCTACCTGCCTCTTGCCTCTGGAGTGCAGAGATTAAGGGCATTGTCTGGCATGCCCAGCCAGCATGAGTTGCTAACAGTAGCATTCACCCCCAACCTCCCCACGACCCCACCAAGCAGGGCTGTGAATGCCTTCTGTCCTGGCAGCAGGTAAAGACAAGAAGCTATAGGGATTAGTGCTGAAAAGCAGCGTCCTGGAGCAGGAGGAGAGTGACTAAATAACACAGTCTCCCTGTGAGTCCTGGCTGGACAGCAACATGTCAACTACCGAGGGCAAAGGGCAGTTTTGAACCTCAAAAGCTAAAATATCTGAGGGAGCTTACCTAAATCTCATGCCAACACTCCCAGTACTTTGGAGGCTGAGGCAGGAGGATTGCTGTGAATTCAAAGCCAGCCTATGTCACATGATGAGCTCCAAGCCAGCATTGGCTATAGAGTAATATCTTGTCTCAAAAAAATAGTGGTGGTGGAGGAGGAGGAGGAGGACGACGACGACAACAACAACAACAACAAGAACCAAGCTAAATCCTAAATCTTGCAATAGTAAAGTTTGGCTCATCCACCACTACACCACTAACCTACCCCTGCCTGGATTTCTCCAGGGTGTCATGCCAGTGGACTGAACCAGCTCTGTTGTGGCTGAAATTCCAATTATGTGTTGGCTTCCACAGCCTTCTCCTTTTGCAGAGGACTGGTGTATCATCTGTACTGAAGGTCCACACTCCGTCTTCAGGAATTACTATGACTTAATTACCATCCGAGGAAGACCAATGCACAAGTGCCCTGTGGCGTGGGCTCTGTGGTTAGGTGAACCCAGACCATGAGGAGAACAGAGCTCGGCCAAGGAAAATCAGTGAATAAGCAGAGAGAAACAGGTCCCGTTTCTTTTTTGCCTCATTCTCTTATTGATCTGTTTGTGCTGCCTTGGATGTTTATCACGCCGTCAACCAGTCCTTTAATTTGCAATCTTGTTATTATTTAGGAAATAAAATGCAAACCTCCTTTAGCATTAATATAATGAGACGTTACTCTTTATGGAGAACCGTTAGGCGTTTTAGGAACCCATATATCTTTGGTTCCCGGGGAAAAGGCTTATTGATTTTTCTAGCGGCTGCTGTTAAGGCTTGAGATTTAGCAGTGGCGTCTCAGCAAGTCTACACAGGGGAGCTGTTTACACGATCCGCGTAATTACTATCAGGCTGCATGTGTGTATCATGCTACTGGTACTTACAGCATTATTAAACTAAGCCACTCTTCTCTCTCTGCCTCGACACTTGAAATGTTAAACATGCCAATGGCGCGCCCTTCTGAATTTAGATTACACACAGTAGAAACTTACAAAGTGCGCTCTCTCTCTCTCTCTCTCTCCCTCTCTCTCTCTCCCTCTTTCACCTGCTGCTGTGTGGGACTGAGCATCTACTAGACCCTTGGACTTAGGATACAGGATAATGAAGATAATGACGGATATTTGAGAAATGACTGTAGTTTTATTCTTTTTACATTTGAGGGACCTATAGAAGAAAATTTTTATAATTAAGCTATTAATTTTAGTGACCTTCAGATGAAGATGCAAAACTCTCAGATGCTCCTGCAACATGCATTCCTGAATGCTGCCATGCTCTCACCTTGATTATAATGGTCTGAACCTCTGAATCTTTAAGCCAGTCTCCAGTAAATATTGTCCTTATTAAAAACAAAAAAGAAGAAGAAAAAGAAAAGAAAAGAAACTTACAAAGTGGCCTCCTGAATATGGTCGTATCCGAATACATCTTCAAATAGGTCAGTACAAGCCTGAATCTCCAGGGGGCAAGAAGGAAAAGGGCATGATGTTTTTCTCTCTGTAAAAGGGCTCCTCACCCATTTCTCCGGAGACCTCTACACTCTTCTTCCTTTCCTCAAGACTTCAGCAAGCTGCAGTCTTCCAATGGAAATGAATTCCTTTGCAATGTCTTAAGGATGTTGTGTGAGTGTTATAAGATTATCTGAATTGTCTTGTAACACGTGTGCTGGTAGTCACCTAGGCCAGTGGTTCTCAACCAACCTGCCTAATGCTGCGACCCTTTACTACAGTTCCTCATGTTGTGGTGACCCCAACCATAAAATTATTTTTGTTGCTACTTCATAACTGTTACTTTGCTACTATTATGAGTCATAATATAAATTTCTTAGTTTTCCTATGGTCTTAAATGACCCCTTTGAAAAAGTCGTTTGTACCCCAAAGGGCACTTGACCTATATGTTGAGATCCACTGATCTACAACAAAGCCACAGAAAAAGAGAAAATAATAGTCTTATCCCTTCAAGTTGGAAGGAACTCTGAGGTTGGGAATCCCCTAGCTGGAATGGCTGAGGGATTTTACAGCATCCCTGGGTCCTCCCCTTCCTCCTGCTGGTCTTGTTTTGATGCTCACCCCTGTGCCTTCCTACAGTCTCGTCTCTCAGTGTCGGTGAACGAAAAGCCATCGTTTCCGGGAGCCCACATTTGCTCTCCTTGTCTACCTATGTCCCTCTAACTCTCCTTCAGTCTACAGCCAACTTTTTTTTTATTCCATATTTTCTTTATTTACATTTCAAATGCTATCCCGAACGTTCCCTATACCCTCCCCCCGCCCTGCCCCCCTACCCACCCACTCCGACTTCTTGGCCCTGGCGTTCCCCTGTACTGGGGCATATAAAGTTTGCAATACCAGCCAGTCGTGGTGGCGCACGCCTTTAATCCCAGCACTCGGGAGGCACAGGCAGGCGGATTTATGAGTTCGAGGCCAGCCTGGTCTACAAAGTGAGTTCCAGGACAGCCTGGGCTATACAGAGAAACCCTGTCTCGAAAAAAAAAAAAAAAGTTTACAATACCAAGGGGCCTCTCTTCCCAATGATAGCCTACTAGGCCATCTTCTGCTACATATGCAGCTAGAGACACGAGCTCTGGGGGTACTGGTTAGTTCATACTGTTGTGGTTGCAGACCCCTTCAGCTCCTTGGGTACTTTCTCTAGCTTCTCCATTGGGGGCCCTGTGTTCCATCCAATAGATGACTATGAGGCAGCTATATCAGGGTCCCTTCAGCAAAATCTGGCTGGCACTATGCAATAGTGTCTGGGTTTGTGTCTGGGTTTGGTGGCTGATTATGGGATGGATCCCCAGATGGGGTAGTCTCTGGATGGTCCATCCTTGCGTTTTAGCTCCAAACTTTCTCTCTGTAACTCCTAAAAATATGGAACGCTTCATGAATTTTCATGTCATCCTTGTGCAGGGGCCATGCTAATCTTTGTATCTTTCCAATTTTAGTATATGCGCTGCCCAAGTGAGCACTATAGCCAACTTCTAATGGCTGCAAGCTTGGTCTCATGACTTGACTGGGGACATTAAAAGCAAGTTCAGTAAAGGATGGGGGATGTAGCTTAGTTGCCAGGGTATATACATGAAACCCTGGGTTCATTCCCCAGCTCATTATAAGCTGGATGATAGAAACAAGAGGATCAAAAAATTCAAGTCTATCCTTGACTACACAGTGAGCTTGAGGCTAGCCTGGCCTAGAGAGCCCATCTCAATGAAAAGGGCATTGAGGTGAGGGAACAGAAAAGAGGGGAGTCTGGTTGAATCCCCCCAGCTGAGAACCAAAAGTCCAACAAAACTAATAACACTTTATGTGAAAGTTTTAGAGATGATATGTTAATGAAATAGCAAAGAATTGCCCCACTTACTAAATGAGCGTAGTTCCTAGCTACATTCTAATTTATCCTTAAACACACAAACAAGTGTAGTTCCCAACCTAATCAAGGAAATGTCTTTTTGCAACAGAGACCATTACAGAAAACCACAACTGATCAGAATTCAGAGTTATGGAATCTAGTCTTGATTGATACACCTATAACACAGCTCCTTTAGCTAAGGTTCAGAGAACATTGCAGAGTATACATATCATATATTAATATATGTATCAGAGAACAATTATTAATAATGTTTATAGATGTCATATTATATATTATATTACATATACTGCATGCAATATAATATATATTTAAAAACATAGTGATAAACTATGCTTATTCTCTATGCCTATATGACCTCCAAATATGGCCTGTTTTCCTGATATTCTGGAAATCTTACAAATAGGACTAAACCTTTGCTTATAGTTAAAAAAAAAAATCCCCTGTAGCCTAAGCATCTTCCCTTGTCAACTATAATCCCATACACATCAGGAACCACCCTACAATCTTATTCACCAAAGAAGACAGGATTCCTTAGCAACCGTTTAGCATGCAGTCAGAAGCCACCAAACACAATATAAATAGCTCCTGAAGAGACAATTAAGTGCCATTCTCCTTCCCAAAGCTCATGGCCGTGCTCTGGGCTGTGGCTTTCTCTTCCCCAGAGCTCCTCTTTCTATACTCTGTTAAAAATGTCTTTTAGCCGGGCGTGGTGGCTCACGCCTTTAATCCCAGCACTCGGGAGGCAGAGGCAAGCGGATTTCTGAGTTCGAGGCCAGCCTGGTCTACAAAGTGAGTTCCAGGATAGCCAGAGTTATACACAGAAACCCTGTCTCAAAAAAAAAAAATGTCTTTTAATAAACTCCACCTCCATCCATACTAATGCATCCTAAATGTCTTTCAGTGGAAAAGCCAGGATCTTGCTTTACCAGAGTGTGTGACTCTGTAAAAAAAATCCCTAGGGCTAATGGTGGCAGCTGGAGATCTCTGCTCCCCCATCCCCATCATGGACAATCTTTATCCATAGGTGAAAGAAATGTTGGACATTTTTGGCAAAGAACACAGAATACTGAAATATGTTCTTTGGAGTCTTGGAGTAGAGTCCATTCGAAGTACAAAATTGTCACTTCCAGAAGTCACTTTTAATCATTTCCCTGAGATCAGTGATTCTCAAACTATACAGGAAGGAAGGGATGTTTGTATAGAGGTAAGAAACAATGGAGTACGTGAATGAAGAAATACCATGTGATTCTCAACTCTCTATATCAGATCTACCACCTGGGAGACTAGGCTCCAGGTAAGCCTGGGGTGGGGTCACTGATTTGGTTGAGTGATATGGTAAGGCCCACTTACCGTGGGTGGCACCATTCCTTTGGATGGAATGAAAAAGAGAAAAGGACCTGAGCCCAGCCTTCTCTCTAGGCACTCCTGACTTCAGGTGTGCTGGGATCAGCTGCTTCAAGCTCCTGGCACCTTGTCTTTCCCACCATAATGGACTGTACCCTCGGTCTGAAAGAAGCAAGCTCTTTCTCCAATAAGCTGCTTGTGTCTAGGCGTTTTCTATTAGCAACAGGAAAAGGAACTAGGACAGTGCTACAGGCCTTCAAATGCAAGCCCAGTAGTTTAAAAAAGATTTCATTAGCAGGGTGTAGTGGCACACACCCTAAATCCCAGCACTCATGATCTCAGTGAGTTTGAGGCCAGTATGATCTATGTAGGGAACTCCAGGGCAGCCAGGGCTATAATGGTGAGACCTTGTCTCCACAAAAATAAAATAAACCATAATATATACGTGTTGAGTACTCTTATCAGGCTCTAGATGATGTAGAAATAAGATTCCTGTGAACCACGCTTAGAGGAACCATTGAAATAACAGTCGGGGCTGGAGAGACGGTTTAGCAGTAAGAACACTTAATGTTCTCTCAGAGACTAGAGTTTGCTTCCCATCACCCACGTGGAGGCTTACAACTATATGTAAGTCCAGCTCTGGAGAATCCTATGCACTCTTCTGCTCTATGTGCACCTGAGACTACCTGCTAATACCTGCCCCCAACATCATACATATACACACACAAATATGCACATATTTATAGTGTGTGTGTGTGTGTGTGTGTGTGTGTGTGTGTGTGTGTGTGTGTGTGTGCAAGAGATGGCTCAGTGGTTAGGAGCGCTTACCTTTCTTGCAAAAGGCACACAGGTCCTACACACATTGGGCAGCTCACACACAACTACCTCTAAATCTGCTGCAGCAAGATCCATCATGACCCCTGACCTCCTGAGCATCTGCACATGCACAATGCCCTCACACAGACACAGAATGGAATGTAAAATAATTTTTAAACCAAATAATTTTTCCAAACAAATACCAGCAATAGTTACCCTGGAATCGAGAAATTCTAGAGCCCTTAGGCCTAAGTATTTGATCTTTTTGTCTTGCAGAGGTTAGACATGATCACATAGAATTTGGGTACCAAAGGAAATTAGCAAAGGACATCAGAAGGACACTAGAAAGAAGGCACTGTCGGAACCTTCCACGGTTAGCATGAGCCGGCTAAGACATTATGCAGAGAGAGTCTAGGAGGTCTCCATCAAATTCCTCCCCTCAGAGCTCAGGGAGTCCCGGGGATGAGGCAGGAAGAGTGTAAGAGTCAGAGGGACGGGAAGATTCCAGAACAAGGTCTCTGAGTCAATGAAACAAGGTACACATGAGCTCACAGGGACTGAAGCAGCAAGCAGTGGCCCTGAGTCCACACCAGGTCCTCTGGGTATTATAGATATTAGCTTAGTATTTTTATGGGACTCCTGACTCTGAGACAAACATCTCTAATGAAAGAAAGATCTGGAGGGAAGAGGTGGGAAGGAACTCAGAGGTGTGGAGAGAAAACTATAATTAGGATCTATTGTATGAGAAAATAATCTCAATAATAAAAATACCCCATGTCTAAGAGAGTCCTTTTCTTTTTCTTTGTTTTGAAGACAGGGTTTCTCTGTGTAGTCTTGACTATCCTGGAACTTGCTATGTAGACCAGACTGGTCTTGAACACATAGATATCTGCCTGCCTCTGCCTCCTGAATTCTGGGACTTAAGGTGTGCACCACCGCCCAGCTCTTATGGAGTCTCAATTTGATGCTGCACCTACATTTATCACACAAAGGCAAGCACTAACATCCTGGCATGTTTTTCTGTGCATTTCTGTAACAATGAAACCACATTACATACACACGTCCCTAGTTTTTACTGCTAATTATTTCTCTGTAAGACTACAAATATTTACTAAAGCTCTCCCTTGCTGATAGTCATTCATAGTTTAGTGGCAAGAGTTTTCAAACTACTGCCTGGTTCAAACTTCAGGTTATACTATCCCTTGTGTCTGCTGACTACATTCATAAAATGGGGATTCGTCCTCACAGTTGTACAAAAGGTACTATTTGAGTCACCCCAAAACTCTTGTTGAAACCCTAATCACCAAGGTGATTTTAGGGAAGTGATAAGGCCTAGATGGAATGTTAACCTGGAGGTAAGAGGTAGGTCTTTGAGTGTGCTATGACTGTTAAGAGCTCCATGACATCAGACCCAAGGTCTAGTTCAGTTTTGTCTCTTTTGGGAAGATAGGTCTTCTCAGCTATGTAACGAGGATCGATCATGTCTACTGAAAGGGACTCCGATCCTTGAAAAGGAAACATCTGTAAAGCCCTTCACATAACATCTAGCACAGAGCAAATCATAAACCACTTCTACTGAGTCCCACTCAACCCTAGTAGTCAGAACCTTTCCACAGCAGGCTCCCTCCAATATCACGGGGTTGGAACTGGCTAATTTCCCAGATTTTCTGTATATTTGTTCAATTGACTTCTTACCCATCCTCAGCATGCAACAAGCACATCCCACAATCCGAAAAAAACCTTACACCCTCCTGACTGAAATAAGAGCTTTCCTGACAGCAACTGAGGCATAGTTTTGATTTCCTACAGACTGGCCTCCAACTTACTCAGCCCAAGCTGTCCTTGAACTCCTGATCCTCCTGCCTCCACCTACCAAATACACGCACCACATCTAGATTATGTCAAAGGCCAAGATGAATTACTATGAAACTTATAAACTTTTTTTTTTTGGAATCCTTGTTCCCATGAGCTTTTGGCCCACCAACAATATGCTCAGCCTTTCAAAAACTAATTGAACTGGCTAAAATCTAGTCAGCTCAGGCTGAGATGGCTCTGAGGTTAAGAACACTGGCTGCTCTTCCAGATTTCCCAAGTTCAATCTCCAGCAACATGGTGGCTCATAACCATGTAATTTCCTGGCATATAGACATGCATGCAAATAAATCTTACTTTCCCAGTCACATCTAAGTCAGATGCACTCAATATCGCTTACTCCCTGCTTGGACCAAATCCCACACTTGTTGGTCCATGTAGCCCAGGCTGACCTGGACTTCTGAAGGCAAAACCTTCAACTCTTGCTTCTCCTGCCTCCACCCTGAAGGCTAGGATCAGTAGCACAAACCACACCCTGCTTAGATCTCCACCCTCATCCTGCTTTGCTAAACTCCTAAGTCTTTAAGTATACTCACTCAGAAGAGAGCTGAAGATAACAGCCTTTATACTCAGTTCCCGCTCTTCTGCACTCCAATTTTAACAAGCATTTCTAGAAAGCTGTACTGGTTGTGACAGGCATTCAAAACCAAGCTCATCAATACTGACTCCTCTGCAAACCTGTCTTCAGTCCTGCAATTCTACACTTGCTCCAGTCAAAACCCTTGGGATCCTAACTACTTGGACCTTCCCCTAATTAACTACCCAAACCACTCCAACCTGTGCCACCCAAGATCACTTGGGAGGTTCTAACTGTCCTGGTTCCGTTTCCTCTTGCCTCAAACTCATTTTTGCCTCAGCTTGCAACTCTACATTTTTGCTTCCCTTTTCTAAACAAAACACACACACAGGAATTAAAGTTCTTCACATTTTTATTCTTTGTGTACAAAGACTAGCATGATCGGTTCCACTTGGTAGTAGTCAGTCGAATCCATTCAAGGTCGCTTAGTCCAACTGAAAAGAAAAAAACAAAACGGAGTCTATTACTTAGACTGTGATTCTGGCATTTATTTCCACTGGTTCCCCCTAGTTATTCCCCGATACAAGACCACACAAAATTACATTAACCATGTCATGTACTCCGGAGTTACTAAATAGCCCGTTTCTGCAGTTCATCTTAACCCGAAAAAACCTAGACCAGACGGAGGAGGGACCGATCCTGACACACTTGAGTCATTCAAGTCTCTAAACTGTAAGGCTAGGCTTACAGTAACTATTTCATCAATAATGTAAGTCTGAGCTTAAAACTCTCTGCTGCACCTCAGCAGTGTCAAATACCATGCAGGCCCATTAAACACAAGTTTATTTAAAACTGGTCCCGCAGCTGGGTGTGATGCACACCTTTAATCCCAGCAGAGAATCTGTGTTCCAGGACAGCCAGGGCTACGGAGAAACCCGGTTAAAATACTTTTTAAAAAAATTGGTACAAATAAAAAGCAGATGAAATATATATACAGTGGTTTTGACCAAAAAAGGAGACTTTTGAGACATCAACCTTAGAACAAATAAAAAGCCAAAACCCTGGCTAAAACATAGCAGTGTGTTCACTAGATTCACTTAGGTTTCGGTGTGTGAAGTCTAGAGCTCTTCCCAGTATGATCAAACATCCTGGGCCAGAAATTTAAGACACGTATTGGGTTAGGAATATTCAGTTACTATGTAGAAACTGCACCACCTCCTACCCACCTGACACCTAAATCTGACCAGGCATTAAACCCTTCACCCTTCCCTTCTGGAACTCTTAAAACCCTCCGCTGTGTGCATCGTGGACGGCAGCGACCAACCGCGCGTACCTTAATGAAGCCTATGTCCTTCGCGTACTGCCGGAAGCACTGGCGGCACATGTTCAGCCCGTATTTGCGGATCAGACCGTGGCGGTTGGAGCAGACGCGGCTGGGAGGAGGAAGGACAAGGAGATGGCCTTAATGGAGCCGCCACAGTAAGGTACAGCACTCCTCAGCTTCCCCACCACCCGCAGCAGGGCCCGCCCGGCCCGGCCTAGCTAAGCCCGTAATGGCGACGGCAGCACCGAACGCCCTGCGCGCCGCCCGCGGGCCTTGAATTTCCGACACCCAGTCACCAACAATGGCCCTTCCCTCTAACCGCGGTCTCCACAACCCGCTCCTCACCAAGAGCGGGAACCCTGGCCGAACTTCCGTGGGTGACTCCAGTAGAGCTGCTGGTGACCCATCTTGCCTTCAGACGCCCAACGAGGAGAAAGGAACGAGTCGGCTCGCGCAGGCGCTCTTCAAAGTTTTTTGGAGCTACACGCTACCCAGAATACAACGCTAAGACGTGACGCGTACGCCGTGCGACAACATTGGTCCGCGTGCTCTGAGTGACATTTCTAAGGCTGGCTGGGCGGGCACAGTGAGTGACGTCACGGCCCGCCGCAGCTCTAGTATCTCCCCGTCGCTCTCAGCGCTCGCCGGGCGCGGTGGCGCACGCCTGTAGTCCCAGCTACTCGGGAGGCTGAGACAGGAGGATCGCTTGAGTCCAGGAGTTCTGGGCTGTAGTGCGCTATGCCGATCGGGTGTCCGCACTAAGTTCGGCATCAATATGGTGACCTCCCGGGAGCGGGGGACCACCAGGTTGCCTAAGGAGGGGTGAACCGGCCCAGGTCGGAAACGGAGCAGGTCAAAACTCCCGTGCTGATCAGTAGTGGGATCGCGCCTGTGAATAGCCACTGCACTCCAGCCTGGGCAACATAGCGAGACCCCGTCTCTTTTTGGACACTTAATAATATTAACATTATTCTCACTTTCTTTTTAATTCACCCTTTTCTCATATAATACATTTCAACCTTAATTTTTTACATTGTCTTAACACAAACGTTCGCTTACAAACGTGATTTTTTTTTTCCTTTACTCACTACTGACACCTACTGGCGTGAAATTATATGACAACTTAAATCAAGTGTAATGAGTAAGAGTCAACGATAGGGGCCTCTTATTAAATCTTTTGACCTCATATACTCCAAAAAGAAATCCACATCATTCCATGGATGGAAAATAGGGTCTTACGTATATGTGAGTATACCACCCTTGATACCTAAATATAATCGCCTACATTTACTTTTCATTTGTTTTTGTGTAGACAAGACTGGCCCAAGACTCTCATTTTGCCCATAATAGACTCACACTCCCTATCCTAATGTCTCAGCCTCTAATAATGGGCTTGCTTGTGCCACCAAACGCAGGCTAAGTGGATGAATATGAAGAAAAGTAATATAAAATAAAAGTTGTTTTCATCAGATAATTTAATAGCAAAACAAGTAACGACAAACTTCAAAAGACAAATTTATAAAAAATAAAAAATATATAAAATAAAAATAAAACCTAAAATTGCACAAAGCCCTGCCCCCTGAAATAAAAGCTTTAACTAAATCTAGAATGTAGCAGAGTAAAATTAAGAAAAAAAGCCTTTTGTAGAAGACTTTTAATAGAAACTTTAAAAAAAACTTTAAAGTATGCTACTTCAAAATTTTGGTAGACAATCCTTACCCAATTATTTCATAATGAAAGAGTCACAGATTTAAAGACCAGATATAATTTAATGTCTGTTGTCAGTCTTCAAATCTAGTGTTTTACACAAACACACACACACATATACACATATACAAATACACACACACATATACACATAAACAAACACACACACCGCGATTCCCTCACCTTTTCAATTCCAGTTCTGTTGTTGTTGTTGATCTATCTCTCTGTCTTGCTTTGACAACATGTAATACAACTAAACAAACGGGAGAACACAGGAGGGTACTGTTGCTAGACAGAGTAAGAAGATAACGCTGCTGAAGGACACAGCTCACTGGTGCCTTATTTTTCCTCTCATCAATCAGTACCTGTTACTATTACTGGGATCACTGCTTTGCCAAAACAGGTAGCCATGCCCTTCCTGGCTAGCCAGGCCTTCTGGAAGAGTCTGGCTAGACTGTTCACTGCCTTTTCTTGGGATCCAAAGAGCATTTGTGTTTTCCTAGCTACCCCTGACAGATTGGCTAGCATCGTGACAATAAGTTTCTGCCAGGGGCTGGTGAGATGGCTCAGTGGGTAAGAGCACTGACTGCTCTTCCAAAGGTCCTGAGTTCAAATCCCAGAAACCACATGGTGGCTCACAACTACCTATAATGAGATCTGACGCCCTCTTCTGGTGTGTCTGAAGACAGCTATAGTGTACTTATGTATAATAATAAATAAATATTTAAAAAAATAAGTTTCTGCCAATCTGGAAAATAGATTTCTGCAGGTTTGAGTGTACACATCTGCCAATTTACTGATAGTTGCCAAACTTTGATTTATTATATTGGATCGACATCATTAAGAGTTAAAGTCCCAACCTTTTTTTTTTTTTTAAGGAAGAGGGGGTTGCTAAAGGTTGAATCTAAGATCTCACACTTGCTACCCAAGCACTACCACAGAGGTCAAACTTCCACTGCTTTCAGTAACAATCAGTGTTTTCTATACTCTTACACATCGTAGAGCTTTAGGTAAAAACCAGATAGAAAACCAATTCCAGCTGGGTGAGGAGTTAATCCCAATATCTGAGAGGTAAAATCAGGAGAGTCTCTGAGCTGGAGGTCAGCCAGGGATAAGGAGTGAGACCCTGTCTCAAAAGTCAATTTAATTTCACTTAGAAATAAAATTCCAGGAATGCCAAAACCAGTTAATGAAGCTCAGATTAAATCCTGTTTCTTGGCCAGGTGTTGAAGTTCACTCCTCTAATCCCAGCATTCGGGATTTGATCCGAGGCAGGCAGATAGATCTCTGCGAGTTGGAGCCTGGTACACAGAGCAAGTCCCAGGCCAGGTAGGGCTGCTTAGTGAGACCCTGTAAAAGGAAAGAAAATCTTTCTTGAGTCAGGGATGGTAGTGCATTTGGGAGGGCAAGGCTAGATCATGATCAAAGTCAACTGGGCTATAAAGCATGTTGTAGGTCATCTTTGATGATGGTGGTGGTGCTGCTGCTGCTGCTGCTTCCTAGAACAACTACTAACTATACAATATATATTACTTAAGGTTCTCCAAAAGACAGAATCAATAGAATATGTGGAGAGATGGATACCTAGATATTGCTATCCATATTGGTAAGGGAATCTGTCATAAAAATTGGCTCGAATACTATAAGGGAGAAACCTTCAGATGCTAGTGCTTGGCTCAGTTCACATCCAAGGCTTCAGAACCTGAAGGTTTGCCAAAGTACTAGAAAGATCATCGATGCCACCCCTCCTGGAGCCTGTCCACACTCAGTCTTCTCCCGCTTCACCTAGTCATTCATAAGTCTTCCCCAGAAACACCCGCACAGGCGCCCCCAGAAGTCGTGATGCAATTAACCCTTTAGGGATTCCTTTTTTCTTTTCCTTTTTTTCTTTTGTTGTTTTTCAAGACAGGGTTTCTGTGTAGCCCCGACTGTCTTGCAATTACTTCTCTAGATCAGGCTGGCTTTGAACTCAGAGAGATTTGCCTGCCTCTGCCTCCCAAATGCTGGGATTAAAGGAGTGCACCACCACTCACTCCCCAACAGTACTTCTTAGTCCAGTCAACTGACATCCAAAATTGACCATCACACTGTGTGTTTCATGCAAAGTGTTTTAAAGAAATTCATTTTAGTGAGGAATCATGTACGTGCTAATGTACAGCATCAATTTTTAAATTAAATTTATTTTTTATTTCATATATATGTATAGTGTATTTATATCATTTCCCCCTTCTCTCTCCCCCCCTCATAGCCCATTTAATTATTACTGTCACATACATGACCAAGCCTGCTCAGTCAACAGGGTCTTGAGGGAGGGAGTGAAGATTAAAGAAAGAAAAGACAATTAGACAACTCTATAGTATGACTCCAGCAAGAACTAAAGCAAGTTTATTTTTTCTCAAGCTGCTTTTATATATGCAAAGATAGGGTCAGTTCTAGGTCAAGGAACAAACAAGGCAATAAACAATGTCCCCCCCAGCACTCAGGATGCAGAGGCAGGCGAATTTCTGAGTTCGAGGCCAGCCTGGTCTACAGAGTGAGTTCCAGGACAGCCAGGACTACACAGAGAAACCCTGTCTGGAAAAACAAAAAACAAACTAACAGCCAAACAAACAAACAAACAAACAAAACCAATGTCCCATGATCGCTGTTTCTAGGGATTCTTCAGCTGTATTTATCTGGAGCCTACTTCCTGTCCTAGCCCAAAATCAAATATCCTTGTCCATATCCTCGAAGCAGCACCAAGAGCTCTCCACACATCTACATCTAAGTAAACATATACATACAATGCTCTCCACACATTTACATTTAAGTGAAAGTGTAAACACAATCTGTTGGATCCATTTGTGGTTGCCTATATGTGAGTGTTTTCAGGGCAGGCCACTTGAGATGGAGGACCATTGAGAGGACTCAGGCCTGAGGAAGACGCTCTCAGCAGTCATTAATTCCCTGGTGGCTCTCCCTCCAGTGGTGCCCTTGTGAGATTTTCTCCATTCCTACTGTCATGCCAGCTATTGCTGTCCTTGTTGAAACCCGCAGGGTTTCTGTTTCACTGGTGCGGTTTTCCTGGAGGCAGATGTGCTTGTCCTTGGACCCTTACAATCTTTCTGAGATGTTCCCTGAACCTCGGGTGTAGTGGTTATATTGAGATTGCATTGAAATGTGTCAGTTGGGGCTGGGCATACATTCCCACAGTCGGTAGATGTCTTCATTTTGTGCCTTCCTGTAAAGGTCTCTATCTGCTCCTAGATCTTTGATGAAGGGTGGCAGTTATGCTTGTCTTTGGTATGCAGTTAAGTATATAGAATGAAGTTAGGAATTATACTGGTTTAGGAAGATGGTGGTAGTTGATTCTGTCTAAGATCCATGACCATGATAGCCAAGGGTAATTGGCTAAGTTTCCAGTATCAGACAGGATTTTTGCCGCAGACCCTTTTGGTCCCTTTGAACAGGTCTCTGGTCACAGGTGGGCAAGGAGTCGGTGGGAATTGACAGACAGACTCGACAGGAGGGAATGTGGGTCTGAATGTAATTTGTCAAATTGAACATCAAACTTTTTATACAGAAGAAAATAGGGAAGTTGGGTGACACACCGGCAAGGTACAATGAGGTTACTGGATTCTTACACAAAACAGAGGAATGCAAACACAGAAGAACTGACAGGAACCAACTGGGATAAAATTCAATGTTAACAACTGGAATCAAAAACAGCTCCACCTAAAGTCCACTTAATCTTAGAAGCCAGTGGCAAGGGCTTTGTGCCCTTGCCATAGTTCCTACTCTAGTCTATTTTATAGTCCACCTTCCCTCTAGGCCATTGTAAATGCTTGTATATGGGTGTAACTCAGCTATCTATAGTTCTAAGTCTCTACTCTGGTTCCTCCTTACGTCACAAACTTTCTTCTTCCTAGATAATGGTAAATTTCTGTGTAGGGCAGTGACTTAGCTATCCTTGCCCAAGGTCGGATCAAGGACTGCCTGGAATCTAACTTAGCTATATGTCAAAATTATCCTTAGGAGCACTTGTAATAAAGCAATATTAAGGGAAAGCACACAGATCTGTTTACCAACTAAAGCAAGGGCATTGGAGCATTCTTTATACAGGATGCCACGATTCCAGGAGACTAAGTTTCCGTGAACTTTTCGCCTCCGGACAGCGCCCAGGTTTTCGGGGCCTGTCACGCTTGTCACAACTGGAGTGGATGTAGCAGATTTTCTTCCCTCTCCAGTGGGCCCCCTTGTCCAATTAGACAGCTGTTCATTATCCCCAAGATATAAGTGTCACTACTGTACCTTTTGGGATGACTTGATTGCCATGTGGAAAATTTCAAGTTTATGTAATTTTTATCTATTTGCTAAATTACTGCTTTTAAGTTTGTGTGTCATGTGATTGTGTGCATGTGTGTGAGGGAGAGTCCTTAAGAAAGTAGTAGGGTCACTAGAATTGTAGCTTAATGGTACAGTACTTGCCCAGCTGCCCCCCAGCCCAAGGTGAAACACCCAATTCCTTTCACTGGTTTTTCTTTTGGTGGTAGTCATTGTTATTGAAAAGAAACTGTTTCCCTGTGATGCTTTTGTCATTTCACATTTGATTTTAAAACTTAACTCCCTTTGAAGTTTACTCTTCTGCCCCACCTTCAGGGTAGAGGGAGAATGACTCAGAATGGAGACCAGTTGACTCTACTTATTCAGGGAACGTGGATTCCAGATGAGCCTGCTCTGCTTGTTAAACAAATAGCACGGGTTCCTATCATTTAAGTAGCCTACCTACATGTGCTGCTGATTTACCCTTTCTGCAAATATGCTTTCCTAGGTCTTGTAGATAACACTGATAACTCAGAACCCAGGAAGCCTGTGGTCTAGAGGTTAAGATATGCATAAATAACCATAGCTACGTATAGGTATAGTAGGGTTCAAGGTGCTTGTGTTCCAAGACAAAGGACTGCCTCAATGGGACACATGATTGAAAATAAATTTAAACACAACTTATTGACAGAGAGAAAGCACTCCTGAGAATGCAGGTATGGAGCAGGTCTTTGCTTTGCTACTTTGAGGGTTCTTCTTTTTCCCACCCTTTACCCCCTGACTTTTACTCCCCATCAGTAGATAGAAAAGAAGGATAGAGCAGTAGAGGAGAGAAACAGAGAGAGAGAGAGAGAGAGAGGGAGAGAGAGAGAGAGAGAGAGAGAGAGAAACCTGAATCTAATTTCTTTCTTGTTTCTTATTTGAGCATTGCTACTAACAGACTGCAACCAACCCCCCCCCCCCCCCCCCGAAAGACCAACAACCACCCGCCCTGCCTCTCAGGGCGCTAGCATTTATTAGATCCTCTGAAAAGTTCCCAAAATTCCAAATGTTACACAACCACAGAAACTATCCACAGCTGGGAAAACCATGCCTCTGCTAGAGCACAAGGCAAATCGTAGTCAGCCGCTGCAAACAGTCTGAAACAGCCCCATATCCCTACACCTGACATTAAAATGAAAGTATATTCTTCTAATATTTTTGTGAGGTTTTTTTTTGTTTGTCTTTATTTATTATGTGCACAGCATTCTGCTAGCATGTATGCTTGCAGCCCAGAAGAGGGTACCAGATCTCATTACAGGTGTTTTGAGTCGCAGTGTGGGTGATGAGAATTGGACCCAGGTCCTCTGGAAGAGCAACCAGTGCTCTTAACCTCTGAGCCATCTCCCCAGCCCTATTTCTGTGTTTTCTTTGTTTGTATTTTGAGACAGGATTTCTCTGAGTAGCCTTGGCTGTCCTGGAACTCACTCTGTAGATCAGGTTGGCCTTGAACTCAGAAATCTACCTGCCTCTGCCTCCCAAGTGCTGGGATTAAAGGCATTCTCCACCACTGACCTGCGTGTTTGTTTATTTAAAGAAACCAAAATTCCAGAAGTGTCTCTACAGGAGTGGGCCAGGGAGCTGAGTTAAAAAAGGATATGAGCTAGCTGTCCTGGTCCTTTTACACAGCTGGGTGTCGTTCCCAAGTCTGTACCACAGGGCTGTGTCTGCTCTTGTTGTTAGGTCCATGAGGCCCAGGCCAGGAAGGCTTCTGGTCTCTGGGCAAACAGAGTGTTCTATTTGATATCTGAAGCTCAAGCTGGCAAGGACTTCCAATCTCTGTCAACTGACCTCCGTCTCCATTTCCTACACACCACAGTGAGTGATGTTGATTACTGGGCAAAGATGAGAAAAGCAGTCAGAGAAATTCATTTTATTATCAATTGGATGCCTTCTATGCCAGAAACCCAGGAAAATAAATACAGAAATTTTAGGTGTAATTGGATGTCTCAAGAAGGAAAATTGGTGCCAGGTGTGGTGGTGCACACCTTTAATCCCGGCACTCATAGGTAGAGGCAGGAAGATCTCTGTGAGTTCAAGGTCAACCTCAAACACAATATATTGGGTGTGGGGGCGGGGAGGGTATAGTTTACAATTGCTTGCCTACTATGCAGGAGACTATAGGTACAATGCCAAGGCCAGTGTGTTCGAGAGAGGGTCTGACAAATATTTGGCAGTATATACCATTGTTTCAGCCTAAAACCTCTATTGACTCTAAACTACATATATTGAAGCTGCCTAATGTCTTACTGAACCAAAACCCTTATGTTCTTGACTGCTTTGCATTTCAGAAACATGTAGTTAAAATTACAAGTTTCATGCAAGATTTAAATTCTAGCTCTCAAATGAACCTAGTGTATATTTAATGCAACTGTAATACTTTAGGAAGGTGTTCTATTTTCTTTCTTTTTTTTTTTTTTTTTTTAAAGATTTATTTATTTATTATATGTAAGTACACTGTAGCTGTCTTCAGACACTCCAGAAGAGGGAGTCAGATCCTGTTACGGATGGTTGTGAGCCACCATGTGGCTGCTGGGATCTGAACTCTGGACCTTCGGAAGAGCAGTCGGGTGCTCTAACCCACTGAGCCATCTCACCAGCCCAGGTGTTCTATTTTCGATCTCTACTATTATCCACCCAAATACCGAAAATAGGTAATTTATGAAGCCTAATGGTCCTTGAAAAATTCTGGTTTGCTTAAATATAATTTTTCCATAAGCCTGAGAATGCTGCTAATGTTTTGATGTGCCGGGCTGTGGTGGCGCACGCCTTTAATCCCAGCACTTGGGAGTCAGAGGCAGCTGGATTTCTGAGTTTGAGGCCAGCCTGATCTATAAAGTGAGTTCCAGGACAGCCTGGGCTATACAGAGAAACCCTGTCTCGAAAAACCAAAAAATGAATACATAAAATAAAATAAATGTTTTGATGCTCTATCAGGGAGCATATGTCAAGTCCCAGCAGAGCTTTAGGTGACAATGCCTGGAGAAAAAAATGTTAAGCAACTAAAAACATATGAATGTGTAAGAGAATTTTTTGTGGTGGGGTGCAAATTGATTGTCTTTGCCTATCTCCTGAATACGTGGTTTTGAGGATGTGAAACCAACACGGATACAATTCACCATGTTATATGTAAACAGGGATGTCCGTTGAAGGCTAAATCATAATTTTGAATTTTGCCACGGTTAAATTGAAAATTGGTATTTCTGAAAGCCATTTCACAATTGCAAGTGTGTAACTTGTATTAATTGTTTACTACAAGGTAAGGCAAGGGGGTTTTCTAATGCACCACTTCACCTGAGAGTAAGCGCTTCCCTAGCCCGGGGTCAGATAGATAGATAGATAGATACACAAATAAACAAACAAACAAACAAATAAATAAGTGTCGCTGAGCAATTTCGTAGCTTTTACTTGAAAGTTGATACCGAGGACATTGAAGGTAAGACAACCCGATGTGTGCAGTGTTTTTTTTTTTTTTTTTTTACATATTCACTTTACATCCCGCTCATCCCCTCCCACAACCCTCCCCTCACTCCCCTTCTCCTCTGACCGGGTGGGGGACCCTCCAGGGTATCTCCCACCGCCACGGGCTCAGTAAATGAGGCGTGAATGTGGGTCTCCACTGCCTTTCCAAGGCCGACCATGGCTGCAAAGTAAAGTTTGCTCAACAGGAATTGCCTTGCCAGTTATTGTCACCTAAAGCTCCGCTCTGACTTGCAATGCCCAACAAGAATGCTTTCTCGCTGGGGTGTGTGTCTATAAACAAGGTGACACCAGCCTTCCAGCTATCCCCATCCCCGGGTCCGCTGGCCTCTAGCAAAGGGCGCGGGAAACACCAGGACGGGCAGCACACACCCACACCTACCACGCCCCCAGCTTAAGGACATGGTGCCCTCGGCGGCCGCCTGTCCGAAAACAGAGGACAAATCCTCCGGGCGCTCCGGAGCACGCAGAGGTTCTGTCATTAAAAGTTAAATAATGCTAAAACATGGGCATTCCACCATTCTACGTGGAAACTGGAGTGGGACTCCGAGAAGCCACAAAGCCGATGGGTTTAGGCGCACCATGGACACCTCTATCGCGAGGACCCCGGCAGACCTGTCAGGCGGGAGGCGCCAAGTTTTAAAGCCTGCGGGCCAGCGGGCGACTTAGCTGCAAGATGAGGCTGCCCTGCGAGGTGGAGGTCCGTAGCTGTCATTTGCCAACCTTAGGGCTCAAGAGCCGAGGCAAGGGCGTGCGAGCGGTGGTGAGCCTGTGCCAGGCCCCGGGCAGGAATGAGCTGCAGCCTGAGGCAAGAGCAGAGCCGGGCGGCCACGCCTGCCTGCTGGTCTCCACCATGAAGGACAGGCAGGGAACCAGCTACAAGGTACGCGCCCCCAGCGTCTTGAGCACCCACGCCTCCTTACTTTAGCTGCTGGCTTCTGCGGGTATGAGTTGGTAGACAGCGATCCCGCCGGGGTACAAGCCTCCGACACTGAAGCAGAGCAGCATATGAGGCTTTTGGTTAAATCTCCAGCACACAGAAAATGCATGTAACAATGAATACTATCCAAACTTGAGTGGTTGTTATTGTTGTTGTTGTTGAAGAGGTTTGCCACATGTATCCTCTCTGTTATTTGTTTAGAAAATGCTTGACCCGACTTAGGTCCAGAGACGGGTGGCCAACTCCAGTCTAGTCTGTCTGAACCGGAGGTTTGAAAACGAGGTTTATAAAATCCGTTTTCCTCCATTACCAGGCAGTGCTATTTGATCAAAACAAGATGTCTTTGTGTCAACTATGAATGGAGATAAGGGAATGAGTCCCTCACCCTGCATCTGATTTTTTAGCGGATGTTATGTTTTCGGGATTCTTTTTTTTTTTTTTTTTTGGTTTTTCAAGGCAGGGTTTCTCTGTGTAGGCCTGGCTGTCCTGGAACTTACTCTGTAGACCAGGCTGGCCACGAACTCAGAAATCCGCCTGCCTCTGCCTACCAAGTACTGGGATTAAAGGCGTGCACCACCACGCCCAGCTGTTTTCGGGATTCTTTACCTCACATATTATAATCCACAACAAATGCTTAGTTGAGAGAAGAGAGCATTATCTTATTCAAGTTACTTATTTTTATTTATTCATTCATCCATTTAATTTTGGAGTGTTGGGGATGGAGCCCAGGACCTTGTGCATGTTAGGCTAGTAGTGGTAAGGAGGACCTTGACTTCCTGATCCACATGCCTCTACAGCCCGCCCAAGTTCTGGGGTTACCACTACACACCTGGTTTGTACTACTGTGTTGAGGGCAGAACCTAGGGCTTTATGCATGACAGGCAAGATAGGCAAAGATTCTACCATTTTAACAACGTCTTCCACCCAGGCATTAATCTAAATCCTGCCTGTCTAGGCTATTAAGGAGTCTGGTTCTATGTTGTCTTTTATCCTGTCCTTCAGCTAAGTTCAGCTAAGACTTTACACTGCAGTTCTAGGAGAAAAAAAAATTAAATGTATACATGTATGTATTGAGACAAGGTCTTGCTCTGTAACTATGGCTGGTCTGGAGCTCACTGTAGACCAGGCAGGCTTCAAACTCATAAAAATTTCTGCTGTTTCTGTCCCATCTGTCCCAGTTGCTGGGATTAAAGGCACGCGCCAGTTCCAAGAGCCAGTTGTTGTTGTTGTTGTTGTTTTAAAACAGGCTCTTACTATGTGTAGCTCAACTGTCCTGGAACTCTGTAGATCTGGCCTGGAATTCACAAAGATCCATATAGCTGTGAATTCCTGAGTTCTGGGATTAAAAGTGTGAGCTACCACACCTAGCTTTCCAGGAAGAATTTAATGCAGATCTAATTGTTTCTTCAATCCTTTAATGAATTTCATGGTTCTTAAATCTTTTTTTTTGTTTTTGTTTTTGTTTTTGTTTTGTTTTGTTTGTTTTCTTTCTTTCTTTCTTTCTTTTTTTTTTTTTTTTCGTTTTTTGAGACATGTTTTCTCTGTATAGCCTTGGCTGTCCTGGAACTCACTTTGTAGACCAGGCTGGCCTCAAACTCAGAAATCTACCTGCCTCTGCCCCCTCCTCCACCCCCTCCTTCTCCATCAGTGTCAGGATTAAAAGCATGCATGTGCCACCACTGCCTGGCAGTTCTTGAACTTTCTTGACTCTTGGTTGTTTTCTTTTCATACTCAGCTGTGCCCATCCCCCCAGAAAACCTTCTTATCCAACCTACATTTCTGAATCCTTGACTCCTTACAGTTACAAGCTCTCCTTCCTTACAGTTACAAGCTCTCCTTCCTGGCTTTTCCTGTGTTCCCTTCACCTGAAGTGCTCTTTCCCTCTAACCCAGTGATCAGTGCCCTGGCTTTTATTTCTTTAACACCACATTTCTACTCCAAACTGGGAAAGGTTTCCTGCTTTCCTTTTGTTGTGCTTATTTAATAACCATCTCGTTCAGTACCTGCTGTCATCATACCATTCTGTTTGTTTTTGAGACAGGGTTTCACTGGGTAGCCCTGGCTGTCCTGAAACTCACTCTGTAGACCAGGCTGGCCTTAAACTCAGAAATCAGCTTGCCTCTGCCTCCCAAGTGCTGGGATTAAAGGCATGTGCCACCACTGCCACCACTGCCTGGCCACCATACCATTCTTACTAAATACCGCTCCAAAGTTCTCATTATGCCTGGTACATAACTGCCTCTCAGTAAAGAGTTGTTGAAGTCTAAAGCAGAAAACATATGTTATGAAAAGGGTTGAGATCAGTTATGCCAGCTGTTGATGCAATACAGAGGTTAACATGGCAACAAGACAAGCTTTCTGCTCTGGTGGAGCTTGCAGATAATCTGGTGGCAGGCATGGTCTGAGGGACCAAGAGGAAGGTAGGGAGCTTACTGCTGGCACTTGTGACCATGGCCATGTGACTGGGTTGGAAAAGAGGAAAACATTCTCTAAAAAATGAAGGAAAGTCTCAGCAGACACAGCAGTAATGCCTAGTGTCGGCTGGCTGGAAGATGTAACTATTCATCTGCTTAAAAAAAAAAAAACAAAAACAAAAACTTCATAAAACACTGAGACATGGGACTAAAAGCTAAACTAAAACCTGGAAGAAGATTGGCACATTCTACTCTCAGCGAGTGTTATTGAATAGTAATTCTCCTTTTGTGTCCCTCCTTCAACCCCTTCCCCTCTGTTTCTAATTAGCTAAGAGAGAACATTGAGCAGCTCTTCACCAAATTTGTGGATGAGGGGAAAGCCACTGTCCGGCTAAAGGAGCCTCCTGTGGACATCTGTCTGAGTAAGGTATGATATTGGAAATAGTAACAAATATGCAAGCCAGGTGCAGCATCAAATGTGTGTGATCCCAGCATTCAGAAAGCAAAGGTGGGAGGGTTTTTGTAAGCCCAAGGCTAATGTAATCTACAAGTCAAGTTCTTGGCCATCCAGGGATATACAGGGAGACTATATCCCAAAACAAAGATTGTTTGGCTGTTAAAGCATCTTGACAGCCTGTAGAGATGAGCTTGGGCTACACCGCTGCACGCATGCACTGCCCCTCCCCCCCACCAGTTAATTCTAAAATGCCTTGGGTACCTCAAAGGCTGGGTACTCCTAAACCTTCCCCTGCTACCCTAGGCCCAATGGGGAAGTGGCCAGTGGCCACCCACCCAAATTCTCACACGGCTAATTTACTTTCTCTCCTGCAGCGCCTGCTTCCCATCCTTGTCCCCCCAAGTCATGGTGATTCTCTGTCTCCCTTTTCCCAGTTCTTAGCCCACACTACTCTAAGGGTCCCGCCCTGTCTCCCTTTGCCTAGCCATTGACTGTTGGCATCTTTATTGATCCATCAAAAACCAAGTGGGGACAAGGATCTTCAGCATTTGGATGCACAGATTGCCGATTAAATCAAAGCATTAGAACCAATCCCCAACACCTCACCTTTTCTGTCCAAATAAAAAAAAAAAAGCTCTCAGGCATAAAGTGAGCATAATTATATATATTATATATGTATAATTATATAAATTGTAGAGTATGATATACAATTAACATCCAATCCATATTTGTCAAGTAGATAATGTACTCTACCATCATAACCTAACTAAAGAGCTTAAGCCGGGCGTGGTGGCGCATGCCTTTAATCCCAGCACTTGGGAGTTTGGGAGGCAGAGGCAGGCGGATTTCTGAGTTCAAAGCCAGCCTGGTCTACACAGTGAGTTCCAGGACAGCCAGGACTATACAAAGAAACCCTGTCTCAAAAAACAAAACAAAACAAAACAAAAAGCTTAAAATTCTATACCATGATTTTAGCCTGTATTACCATCTGAAAACCATGCTTTCAATTCTATAGCATATCTCTCAATGCTAAACAACTTACGTTTGCTTTTTTTGTTTTGTTTGTTTGTTTGTTTGTTTTTTGTTTTTTTGAGACAGGGTTTCTTTATGTAACCCTGGCTGTCCTGGAACTCACTCTGTACACCTGCCTGGCCTTGAACTCAGAAATCTGCCTGCCTCTGCCTCTGCCTCTGCCTCTGCCTCTCGAGTGCTGGGATTAAAGGCGTGCACCACCATTGCTCAGCTTCTTTTGTTGTTGTTGTTAATGATTTATTTATTTAATGTATATGAGTGCACCCTTCAATGCTTTCTTCAGACACACCAGAAGAGGGCATCAGACCCCATTGCAGATGGTTGTGAGCCACCAGGTGGTTGCTGGGAACTCAGGACCTCTTGAAGAGCAGTCAGTGCTCTTAACCACTGATCCATCTCTCTAGCCCCCCCTAATTTCTTAAAACATTGGAGCATCTGTCTTCAGCCTTTTGGCCCAGAGCCACCTGGCAGACCCTGAAATAAGACCTGCAATTAGAGACAGATTCTTGCAGGTGTCTATTTTGTTTGAGATAGGATCTGAGACCATGATGACCTAAAATTGACAGCAATCCTGCCTCAACTTCTCTAGTGCTGGGAAGACAGGCCCGAGCCACCACATACTTTCTAAGCTTACACAACCATAGCTTTCCAAGGTGGTTGTTGTTATTGTTATTATTAATACATTTCAAATTTTATTTTTATGTGTGGGTTAGTCACTGTTCTAATTTCGTTAAGAGACACCTTGACCAAGGCAACTTTTATAAAAGAAGTATTTAACTGGGGGCTCCCTTACAGTTTCAGAGGATAGTCTCCATTATCACGGTAGTAAGGAGAAGGGCAACACAAGGATCTGTGCTGGGACAGTGCCTGAGACTTCATTACATCCTTATCTGACCTGTCGGCAGAGACAGACAGACAGACAGTTGTGTGCAGCCTAAGATGGGTGCTGGGACCTGAACCCAGTCCAACCTTTATTTAGTGTGTGTGTGTCTGTACATGGGTGGAGGTCTGAGGGAAACCTCTGTGTGTGTGTGTGTGTGTGTGTGTGTGTGTGTGTGTGTACGTACATGGGTGGAGGTCTGAGGGAAACCTGCAAGTGTTGCTCTCTCCTTCCACTCTGTGGGTTCTAGGGTTTGAACTCAGGCTGTCTTGCTTAGCAGCGAGCAGCTTTACCCACCAGCCCTCTCAATATCCCCCAAATCTTCCAAAGTTGAAAGTTAGACCAAATACTAAAATATATTTTACAGTGCATTTCAAAACTGATGCTATAACCTGTGTGTGAGACTGTAGGGCTTGAAGGGGAGAACTAGCAAGCATGAAGTATTTAAAATGGAATTTATAATTGTGTAACTTGTTTTTATTTATTCAGGCCAATCCTGGCAATTTAAAGACTTTACTTTCAGCTATGAGACTGGCTCATAGAGGCTGTGACGTCAACACACCACTCTCAACACTAAAACCAGTGAAGACTTCAGAATTTGAAAAATATAAAACCAAAATGGTTATCACATCCAAAAAGGATTATCCTCTAAGCAAGAACTTTCCATATTTTCTGGAACACCTTCAGGCTTCTTACTGTAGCCTTGCCCGAGTTGATATGCGTATGCTGTGCTTAAAAAATCTTACGAAGTTAGACCTGAGTCACAACTGTATAAAAAAACTTCCAGCTACAATTGGAGACCTCACCCACCTTCAAGAGCTTAACCTTAATGACAATCAGCTGGAGACCTTTAGTGTGCCCTTGTGTACTTCCACACTCCAGAAGTCACTTCACAGTTTGGATCTCAGCAAGAACAAAATCAAAGCGCTCCCTGTGCAGTTTTGTCAATTCCGGGAACTTACTAACTTAAACCTTAATGATAATGAATTGATTCACCTTCCTTTCAAGATAGGACAGCTAACAAACCTCCGTTTTCTATCAGCAGCTCGAAACAAACTTAGAAATCTACCCTCTGAATTTAAAATGTTATCCCTGGAGTACTTGGATCTTTTTGGGAATACTTTTGAAAAACCAGAAGTCATTCCAATTATAAAGCTTCAAGTACCATTAACTTTACTGGAATCATGTGAACAAGCTGTGCTATTCTATAGGTAAGCCTTTCAGTCATGAAGGATGGTACCTGAATAGCATTCTAACATTCTGATTGAACTCAGTAATAGTCTTTGGGCTCTTAATCTTTTAGTTATTCAGTGGGATCAGGAATGGTGGGGGCATTTACAATAACACAGCATTTGGACAGAGGTCAACTTGTGGGAGGAGGTTCCTTCCTTCCATCATGTTGTTCTAGGGACTGACCTCAGGTCATCAGGCTTGGCCTCAGCACCTTTACCCACCTCACCCACTCCAACAGTCAATCTTAATAACTCCCAGTGTTGTGCACAGCCTGGCCCTTGCTACAGGGACGTTTACGAATGGGGACCTGGCTGGGTAGTGGTAGCATACACCTTTATCCCAGCGCTTTGGAGGCAGAGGTAGATGGATCTCTTGAGTTCAAGGGTAGCCTGGTCTACAGATGGAGTTCCAGGACAGCCAAGGATCAGCTGTGTGTTTCAGTTAGATCTCTGGGTGGTCCTACTGCATGGAGACTTTTGATGATTCCAGTCTGGCACAGTGCTAAAGTGTGGTCTGTCAAACCAGACTTGAATTGGACTACTGGCTTTACCCATTTATATGACTTTAGCATGTTAGTTAACCTCTTAACCTCATTGGAAACTGGGATCATATTTTACAGAATTTTGAGGCAAAATAAGCTAATATCATACCAAAACATTTTGCACATGAAGGACTCAGTAACTGCTGGTTCTCTTGCTCTTAGCTCTGAACACTCCGAGCAGTGGTTTGGTGAGAGTGAGCTCCATTGCCTTGGCTTTGTTTATTCGATAGGTTTCGCATTTGTTTTCCTTTGTTCATGTTTCTTTCATAGAGATATGGAAGCTAGTAAGTGAACCAGCCTATTAGCATCAACTGTCAACTCGGCAGTCTAGCATTGCCTGGAAAAAAGTGTCAGTTGACTAATTGTCTTTATCGGGTTGGTCTGTGGCACTGTCTGTGTAGGGTTGTCTTGATTAGCAGTTGACACTGGAGGGCCCAGCCCCAATATGGGGACCCTGTCTCTGAGCAGGTAGTCCTAGGCTATATAAGGAAGCTGGCTGAACATTAACCTGCCATCACTGAGTAAGTCAACAAGCTGTGTTCCTCTGTGGTTTCTGCTTCAAGCTCAGACTTGGGTTCCTGCCTGACCTCTCTTACTGATTTGACTATGACCCGGAAGTATAACATAAAATAAACCTGTCTTCCTAAGTTGCTTTTGACACAGCAATAGAATGAAATTATAATAGGACTATTGTGTACCTACAAAATAGAAAGATGGTTGTTTTTTTGTTTTTTGTTTTGTTTTTCGAGACATGGTCTCTCTGTGTGGCCCTGGCTATCCTAGAACTCACTTTGTAGACCAGGATGGCCTTGAACTCAGAAATCTGCCTGCCTCTGCCTCCTGAGTGCTAAGATTAAAGGTGTGCGCCACCATACCCGGTGAAAGATGTTATTTTAAGGAAAAGAGTATACTCATACAAGTATTTCTTAAGCATCAAACATCAGCCTCAAGGATTATTCCCTAAGGGCCAACCTTCTTATTAGAGACAGTCTCATTTTATCCTGAACTCATCAAGTAGACTAGGCTGGCCAGCCAGAGAGCGCATGCATCTACCCATTTCTGCCTCTTCCTCCTTCAGATTACAATGCTGCACTGTCCCAAGACTTTGTATGTGAGTTCTGTGAATCAAACTCAAATCCTCATGTTTACTCTCCAAGGACTTTACCTGCTGGGCTTTCTCCCTAGCACCTACCTCCCAAAAAGATCATCTTGGTGGATTTGAGACAAATTTTACTATGTAGTTCAGGTTGAGCCCAAATGCACAGCCCTCCTGCCTTTACCTCTTTCTTTTTTTCTTCTATTTTTTGTTTTTTTAAGATTTTTTTATTTTATGTATATGAGTATAATGTCACTTTCTTCATACACACCAGAAGAGGGCATCAGATCTCATTACAGATGGTTGTGAGTCACCCAGTAGTTGCTGGGAATTGAACTCAGGACCACTGGAAGAGCAGCCAGTGGTGGGGTTCATCTGCACATAACTGTACCCACTTCTGCTTTTTTTTTTTTAAAGATTTATTTATTTATTATATGGAAGTACACTGTAGCTGTCTTCAGACACTCCAGAAGAGGGCGTCAGATCATGTTACAGATGGTTGTGAGCCACCATGTGGTTGCTGGGATTTGAACTCCGGACCTTTGGAAGAGCAGTCGGGTGCTCTTACCCACTGAGCCATTTCACCAGCCCCCCACTTCTGCTTTTTAAAAACAAAAAAACAAAAAACTGGAGACTGAACCTTAGGCTACAATTACCCTTCTGAGGAGTTATATCTTCTGCCCAGTCAGACCTTGAATTTAGGATCTTCCTCCTCCAACCTCCAGAGTTGAGATTATAAACCTGTGCCATCAAGGCTTACTTTCTAAGACAGGATTTCATGCATTCAGGTTGACCTCAGCTTGGTTTTGTTTGTTCATGACTTGTCTCCCTGTGTAGGCCTGTCTGGCCTCAACCTCAGTCAGCCTCACCCTCCAGATGTAAGACCCCTGAAGTTGGGCCTCTGCTCAAGTCCCGGGATGAGCTGGCCAGCACCCAAGACTCAAGAGAAAACCACACCTGATGCAAACTGCAAGAGGTTTTATTGTCAGCTAGCTGAGGACGAACTCCTTGAGCAGTAACAGTAGGGGGCTTTTAACAGCTAGCTGAGGAATTGGGAGGAGTTGGGAGGAGAGTTCTTTTCTCTTCCGGATGTCCTTGGTAAAATTACAATTATCATCTCATCCCTGGCTGTAAGGATCAGAAACAAAAAAGGTTTTTTGCTGTCTATAGAGAACAAAGAGCTTCTTTCTGGCTGCATTTTTAGAGATCAGGGCAAACAAGCTTGGGGACCGTCCAGGGGCTTTACCTTCCTGGGAGAAATGCTCTAAGTCAGGGTCTCACACAGAGTGCTTCCAGGATTGTATACCAACAAAATCTAGCGGCAGTTTGGTTTGGTTTGGTTTGGGTTTTGTTTTGTTTTGTTTTTTCCCATCTATTTGTCTTATTCTTAGCAGTATAAAGCAGTTATGCTGAGTCCTGAAATAAGAGTAATACTTAATTCTGATTTCATTATAACTCTGTGTTCTGATTATTTTGGGTTTTGTTTTTCAAGAAGGGGTTTCTCTGTGTAGCTCTGGCTGACCTGGAACTGGATTTGTGACTCACATAGATCTGCTTGCCTCTGTCTCCCAAGTGCTGAAACTAAAGATATGTTCAATGTTCTATTAAGAATCTAGTAGCCCGGCAGTGGTGGCACACGCCTTTAATCCCAGCACTCGGGAGGCAGAGGCAGGCGGATTTCTGAGTTTGAGGCCAGCCTGGTCTACAGAGCTAGTTCCAGGACAGCCAGGGCTACACAGAGAAACCCTATCTCAACCCCCCCCCCCAAAAAAAAATCTAGTAACAGTATCTATGTTTTTCCCATTAGGATTCCATATGGCCCTGATATAATTCCTTACCATCTTTGTCAAGATTTGGATACTGCCAAAACCTGTGTCTGTGGAAGATTTTGTCTCCAATCTTTCATTCAAGGAACGACTACAATGAACCTACACTCTGTTGCGCACACTGTGGTCTTAGTAGATAGTATGGGAAGAACGGAAGCTCCTGTTGTCTCTTACTTTTGTTCTCTAACCTGTTTTGTAAAGTCCTCTGATATGTTGAACTAATTAATGTAATATCAGAAAGGTTTCTAGATGTATATCAGTTGAGTATTCATTTATGCTTTACCAGTAACAAATTAGAGAAAGGAAAGCATTTTGTATATTTGTATGGTAAGAAAATGTATATTATGTTAGCATTTTCAACATTTGACTCGAATTTTAATTTAATTAAAGCTGAATTTAGTTTTGGAAGTATATCAATGTCTCAGCAGTTAAGAGCACATACCCTCCTGAAGAGGAACAATGCAATGTCTCACAACTGTATGTACCAGGGAATCCAATGCCCTCTTCTGACCTCAGGGACCCCAGACATGAGTGTGGCACACATACATATTACATATGCAGACAAAATACTGAATAGATCTTTAATCTTACTGTGAAGTTAACATATGATTGCAGGGTTAGTGTCTGCCCCAAGAATCCAGGATACGGGCTGGAGAGATGGCTCAGTGGTTAAGAGCACTGGCTCTTCCAAAGGTCCTGAGTTCAAATCCCAGCAACCACATGGTGGCTCACAACCATCTGTAATGAGATCTGACGCCCTCCTCTCTTCTGGTGAGAGAGAGAGAGAGAGAGAGAGAGAGAGAGAGAGAGAGAGAGAGAGAGAGAGAGAGTGTGTGTGTGTGTGTGTGTGTGTGTGTGTGTGTGCGTGCGTGTGCGCGCGCGCGCCCTACTTTGTGGGCCTGTGTACCAGAGGCAGGGAGGGGAAGCTTCTGCTGCTGCAGTTGGCTCCGCCTCCGTCTCTGCCTTCCAAGTTACTACTCCACTAGTGGGCCGACTAGAGGCCGACTAGCCAGTGAGGAGTGAGGCAGATCTCTTCACAAGTGTTACAGCTCTTTGGACAGAAGGCTCGGATGAAGGAGGAATTCTCACATACCTCTAATCCTTCCAGATAACAATAGGTTTGGTTTGGTCTGAAATCTTTGGGGAAACCTTATTTGCATGTGGGGGGGGGGCTTGGTGCTGCTCCTATGTGGCCACATACCTCTGGGGGTTGGGGGCTGTGGGAGGCTACATGACAGGAGCCAGGGACCCAGGATACGTAGCCGAACACCCGCTGTCCCATGCAGGAAGTCACCACCCATCGGGTCACCGGGGACCAGGCTGTATGTGCATAGCCCACTGCCTCACACCACTTTGGGGTTTGCTGTTGATGCTTTTTCGAGACGAGTTTCTCTGCAGAGATCTGCCACACCAGGCTACATCTTAAATCAAACTAGATACTCGTCCTAATCACACAGATGAAAAGAAGGTTCTTGGGCTCAGAGGTAAAGGTCCTTGCAAAGCGTGACATCTAAGTACAATTGTTGGCACTCAGTAGGAGAGAGCAGATTCTTACAAGTTGCACACAGAATAACTTTTTAAAAATATATATAAGAGTACTGGATGCTCTTGCAGTGGACCCCCAATTCCCAGCACCCACATGGTAGCTCATAACTGCAGTCCCAGGGAATCTGAAACCCTCTTCTGATGCACAGAAATACATTCAGGCAAACATCCATACTCATGTTTAAAATCATTTCTAATGTTAAAAAGGCCAGAAAGAGCTTAGTGGTTAGGAGCTAATGTTGCTCTTCTGGAGGACCCGAGTTCAGCTTGCAGCACCTTTCTTGGGCAGCTTAAAAATGCCTGTAACGCTAGCTCTTAAGAGATTCAATCCCTCTTCTGGTCTCCATTCAAAATTCTGAAATCTTTCAAAAATCCAACTCTTCTTGCCTTTAATCCCAGCACTTGAGAGGCAGAGGCAGGCGGATTTTTTTTTTTTTTTTTTGGCTTTATTGAATTATCTTAAATGTTCCATGTTATGAACAGTGTTAAGCTCCATTGTGCTTCTGTTTTGATGTGTGATGTGTCCTTGTGGTTTAAGGTAGTGACTGAGTTTTGTCCGTATCAGGACTAGTGGCTTTCTACTGAAGAACGTAGAGAAACTGAAGGCCAGACCAAGCAGGGACTTTGTTTAAACTTCCCATTTTCCCTTAGAACTCTTAGGTTTTACTTCTAAATATGTGTATAATTTTTATAAGGTGTTCATATTTCTCATGTTTATTACATATTTTGTGTGGTGTGTCCACATCAGGACATGCAGTGTTTATCTTGTAAATTCTAAGTTCCCAAATTTACAGTTGTTACACATGTCATGAAAGTGAAGTAGCCTGGCATGGTGGTGCACACCTTTAATCCCAGCACTCAGGATGCAGGGGTAGGCGGATTTCTGAGTTCAAGGCCAGCCTGGTCTACAAAGTGAGTTCCAGGACAGCCAGGGCTACACAGAGAGACCCTGTACTGATTGTGTTGAGGATCTAGGGGGAAGGAGTATTTGTCACTAAATATTCTACCCCCCTCCCCCAAACCATAAAGTCATGGTGTGATGCACATTTAATTCTAGCATTTGGGAGGCAGAGGCAGGCGGGTCTCTGAGTTGGAGGCTTGCCTGTTTTGCATGATGAGTTCCAGGTCTGAGAGTGAATAGGTTTGGAGGAACAGAGGTGTTAGCGTGTGGCTGTTCAGCCTGGAAAGGAGAACCAGATTTCACCTATAATTCATTTTACTACAACTTTATCATTTCCAACTTTTTTCCTTTTTTAAAGATTCAAACATTGGTATTAAGCATTAGAACACTTTTTTTTTTTTCTGGTTTTTCAGGACAAGGCTTCTCTGTATAGCATTTAGTTCCTGGAACTTACTTTCTAGACTAGGCTGGCCTTGAACTCCTGCATCTGTCTCCCAAGTGCTGGGATTAAAGGTGTATGCCACCACTGCCCAGCAGCATTAGAACACTTTTATTAGAACTTTATTCAAGGGGTAAGACATAGTGGTCTACCTTAAAGGAGGCAGAGGGAGGTTAATCTCTGAATTTGAGGCCAGTCTGGTCTACATACTTCCAGGACAGCCAAAGCTAGAAACCCTGTCTCCCCAAAATTTTATTTCTTAACTAGATAATGATGGTATAGGTCTGTAACAGGACTTCCCTAGTATATACAGGACCCTAAGTTTGACTCCTAGCAGTACCACCAATGAAAAAGCTTGCTTTCTTAATTATCTTTACATAGGAGTAAACTTTCTACATAGGAGTTTTAGATAAACATGTTAGATCCCCTGTAATTATACTTACAGACAATTGGAAGCCACGTAGATGCTGGGGATGTTTTGCAAAAAGAGCAGCCATGGGCTGTAGAAATGGCTTATCTGGTAAGGAGCACTGGCTGTTCTTCCAGAGGACCCAGGTTTAATTGGAGCACCCACGTGGCAGCTCACAACTAACGCCAGTTCTAGACCTGATACCCTCACACATGTACACTTCTAGGCAAAGAGTCAATTCACGTGTAAGATTAAAAAAAAAAAAAAAGACAGCCAGGGTTAATAAGCCATCTCTCCAGTCTTAATTATTCTTTACCCCACCCACCAATGAGTCATTTAAATTCAAATTTTATTCCCCTCCTCCCTTTTATGGAATTTTTTTGAATGAGTTACCAAACATGTATCACTGTCCATGGTAAATTAGCCAACATCAACAAGTCTGAAAATATAATGAACAATTATTAAATAATAATTTTCATATAAATTGAAAATACCTAATCAAGTGACCAATTTAATGTTAGTCTCCAAGCCATTCTGAGTGGAAGGATGAAACCTTTGTCAGCAGATCTGGGGAATGAATTCTATGACCATCACATATGTTCTGTGCCCATTATTCTGTAGCTACTGCTTATCTGTATGACTTCTTGTAGGGCACTTAGTACACACTTTGCCTAGCATGCAGAAAGCACTGGGTTCAACCCAACACAGCACCTTAGAAATAGGATATGGTGCAATTCTGTACTTCTAGTATTTAGGAGGCAGAGGTAGACCCAGACTCAAATTATGTTTGAAAACAAAACCCCCTAAATATGCAATCCTACTGAGAATCAAAACACAAGGCTTGGTATCATTAACAGTAACTTTATTCTCTAGCAGGTCATTTCTCTACTGCTTCAGTATTTTCCTCTCAGAGAACACAAGTTTTAGAACTGGATCACTTGGCCCTTCCTCTTCTTGTCGCCTCCCAGTTCAAAATGCTTGCATCTCTTAATGGCCAGCATCCTCTTGGATCTGCAGTTGGGCTCAACACACTCAAGCCTGAGCACAATCTTCTTTGTGGTTTTGGCCTTCTTTCGAAAGATTGGCTTTGTCTGCCCACCGTAGCCACTCTGCTTGCGATCGTAGCGCCGCTTTCCTTGGGCATACAGGGAATCCTTGCCCTTCTTATACTGGGTCACTTTGTGAGGCTGATGCTTGCCACATTTCTTACAGAAAGTCCTTCGGGTTTTTGGTACGTTGACCATGTTTGCAGTAGAAGTGTCTGCGATGAGAACTGTAAGAAAGTTTCAGACATTAAAGATCTTCAAACTCGAAAGTTTTAAACAGGTATAATTTGTAGGAACATATAAAAAAAAAACAGTAATGTTCGAAAATTTGTGAACCCACCAAGTACTCATTTCCCACGTGAATAAAAGGCCAACACGCAGCTGAGTGGATGAGCACTGGCTTAAACACCGGGGTTCAATCCTTACCACTTCAAGCCTATAGAAAAACTGTTTTTTGTTTTTTTAAACTAAAACGAGGCATTAACAGTTAAAAACTCAGACCTGATGGAGTGTGTCCTGGGAGGCTGAGGCAGAGGATTGCTAGTTGAGGTCTGCCTTAGCGTCCAAAGGAACTGACACTTGGAGTGGCCATTACAGTTCTCCCCAAACCAGCGTCCAATTTCTTAGGTCTCACTGCAAGGACAACGCAGTGGCGTCCGGGTAGAGAAGTTTTGCTCGGACTACCCCACAGCAATTCCCTCCGTTTTCTAGCTACGAATGGCTTACAACGAAATATAGTCGTTTCTGCAACAACCGGGCTCGTTCCTTCCCCCCAGCCACGTCAGTCTGTTTTGGCTTCACCCCCTCTAAAGCACCGTCACTCTCCAGCGGGCCCGAAGGCTGACGTGTCGTTAGCAGCCAGCACGCCTCGCCGCCCGGGAGCCGCCATGCTGGAGCGGTCTCTTCCGAGAGAGCCGCGGGCTGACCTCAAGCCGCGGCGGGCAGCACCTGCCCCTTTCCGACGCCTCAAAGAGCTAGGTCGGCTCCGGCTTCCAGGCGACCGCGGTCCCCAAGGAAGCAGCTACCGCTCTGCTCCAGACTTACCGAGAGACCGGCCGCCGCGATCCCCGACTCAACCGCACGCGCCGAACAGGAAAGGGACGAACAGAGCGGAAGTCGGAACTGAACCTGAGCGACGGGAATGCGAACCAATAAGCAGCGGCCTCCTCCGGAGGCTTCTGAGAAGCGCCAATCAGCGCCCGGCGGGGCGGGGCGGGGCGGAGGGTGTGGGCCGGAGGGCCCGGGCGCTCGCAGGCCAGTCGCGGCTTGTCAGAGCGGTCGCTGCCGGAGCGGGGCGAGGCTGCGGCGTTCGGTGTCGCCGTTCCGCCGTGCGAGCAAGGATGAGCGCGCAGAGGACGCAGAGCCACGGGCAGCGCAGGTAAAGGAATCACGGTGTCGGCGACCGCGGCGGGGCTTCTTCCGGGACCCCCGGGTGCTGAATGGAGAGGACCGAGGCGACGTTGAGCCGCGGCTCGTAGCGGCGGGGCGGCTGCCGGAGCTGCAACTGCCAGAGAGGATGCGCGGAGCCCGGGCGGCGCGAGGCAGTTGAGAGCCTTCGGGCCCCAGGACGCCGGAGCCCGGGATGAGTTAGCGAGGGCCGCCGCGGGGGCCAGTTCCTAGGGCTGCAGGCCAAGGCGACGGCGCCGCCCGCCCGCCCCTTCCGTGCAGAGGCCGCCAGCTTCTTTTCCGCGCCCGCGCTCCGGGCCCTGGAGACCATGAGGTTCCGCATCTACAAACGGAAGGTGCTAATCCTGACGCTCGTGGTGGCCGCCTGCGGCTTCGTCCTCTGGAGTAGCAATGGGCGACAAAGGAAGAGCGACGCCCTTGGCCCGCCGCTGCTGGACGCGGAGCCCGTACGGGGTGCGGGCCACCTTGCTGTGTCCGTAGGCATCCGCAGGGTCTCAAACGAATCGGCCGCTCCTCTGGTTCCCGCGGTCCCGCGGCCGGAGGTGGACAACCTAACGCTGCGGTACCGGTCCCTGGTGTACCAGTTGAACTTCGATCAGATGCTGAGGAACGTCGGTAATGACGGCACCTGGAGCCCCGGGGAGCTGGTGCTGGTGGTCCAGGTGCATAACAGGCCGGAATACCTCAGGTTGCTGATAGACTCGCTTCGCAAAGCCCAGGGTATTCAGGAAGTCCTAGTCATCTTTAGCCATGACTTCTGGTCCGCAGAGATCAACAGTCTGATCTCCAGGGTGGATTTCTGCCCGGTTCTGCAAGTGTTCTTTCCGTTCAGCATTCAGCTGTACCCGAATGAGTTTCCGGGTAGTGACCCTAGAGATTGCCCCAGAGACCTAAAGAAGAATGCAGCTCTGAAGTTGGGGTGCATCAATGCCGAATACCCTGACTCCTTCGGCCATTACAGAGAGGCCAAGTTCTCACAAACCAAACACCATTGGTGGTGGAAGCTGCATTTTGTATGGGAAAGAGTCAAAGTTCTTCAAGATTACACTGGCCTTATACTCTTCCTGGAAGAGGACCACTACTTAGCCCCAGACTTTTACCATGTCTTCAAAAAGATGTGGAAACTGAAGCAGCAGGAGTGTCCTGGGTGTGACGTCCTCTCTCTAGGGACCTACACCACCATTCGGAGTTTCTATGGCATTGCTGACAAAGTAGATGTGAAAACTTGGAAATCGACAGAGCACAACATGGGGCTAGCCTTGACCCGAGATGCATATCAGAAGCTTATCGAATGCACGGACACTTTCTGTACTTACGATGATTATAACTGGGACTGGACTCTTCAGTATTTGACTCTAGCTTGTCTTCCTAAAATCTGGAAAGTCTTAGTTCCTCAGGCTCCTAGGATTTTTCATGCTGGAGACTGTGGTATGCATCACAAGAAAACATGTAGGCCATCCACCCAGAGTGCCCAAATTGAGTCATTATTAAATAGCAACAAACAATACCTGTTTCCGGAAACTCTAGTTATCGGTGAGAAGTTTCCTATGGCAGCCATTTCCCCACCTAGGAAAAATGGAGGGTGGGGAGATATTAGGGACCATGAACTCTGTAAAAGTTATAGAAGACTGCAGTGAGGAAAAAAAATATCACAATTGCAAAAGCAAAAGTGACAGTCTTCTATTTTTTATATTTGTCTCAATGGGATATACAATTGAATAAAGGTATAGGAACCGGCCTCTGCTTTAATACATAAACTTCTTGTAAAAGGTGTCCAGATACATAGCAATCCTTTCCAGTTAGGACTGATTAAAATTTCAAACTGAAATTTTCATTTTGGGACTGGGTTTTAAAATTCAGTCTATCTGCTTAAAAGTAATGATTAGATTATTGATAAAAAAAGAAAGGGGAAATTTTATTTAAATCACATCTGTTAATCTTTTTATCTAAAACTTTGTATACTTTTCCACTTTCAAAAGTTATTTTAAGTATATCAAGATTTATTTAAAACTGTCAACAACAGTAAAAAGTATTACAATGAAATCACTAGAGTATTTCTGGGACAGACCCAGTTTCACTATTGACACAGTTATTAGAAAGGAATCCTTTGGTTCAATAACTCAGAAGTTTTAAGTTTGTTAAGCATCCTGTCGGAAGAGTCATTTTCAGTATTACTGATTCCTGTGCTATTGTGTTAAGATTTGCCTGTGCTTTCAACATACATATTACATGATTTCCTTTGGAATGTATTTGATTAATAAGGAAGTTAAAGCAATGTTTTCACCTCAATGTAGAAATACAGTGGTTTTGATTTTTTTCTTCTTAGTGCTGCCAAAATAAAATACTCATTTTTGCATAAAATTCCCTAATCATTTTGCAGAATCTTCTATTTGTATCAATAAAGGCATTCTAGGAGTTTTGAGAATGAGCATCACATCTTAATATTTTCTAGCTATACATTGTATGAGCTTAAAGGAAGCCTGTTCATGACAGTGCATTCTCTTAGGAAGAAATTGTTTGGCTTTCAAATTAGCCAGGCATAGATAATGAGCAGTAAGAAAAGCTGCTGCCTAAGGGAAGTTCTGCCTAAATTGTTTTTGAAGGCCAGAACGATCCAAAGTTCAGTTTTGCCAAGGTACAGCAAAACTGGTGCCAGCCGTAACTGAGATACTCTTAAAAGTACAGTTACAGGAGTAAGAAGCAATCTTGAGGCTTACCTTTCCATGATGTAGAAAAAAAAAATGACAGAGGACTCATTTCTGTGTGAAGATGACTGTTGCTCTTGAACCACTCTCGTACTAGAACTGTTGTGCATTTTCAAGGTGAAGCAAAGTTGCCTGGGCTTTGGCTTTTGAAATGTTTTACCACATTTGTATCCTGTGTGCACGTGTGTTGGTAGTGAATGCTGAAGGTCAGAGGACGTTGGCTCTCTACCCTGTGAGTCTCAGGGACAGAACTCCAGGCACTTTGGTGGCAGGTACCTTTACCACTGAGCTGTCTTACTCTTTGCTTGTTTAAAGATTGGTTTGTGTGCATAGCTCTGGCTGGCCTTGTGTTTATAACCCTCCCACTTGTGCCTTCAGCTGGGATTACAGAGCCCTTTGCATGCAATGCAAGGGTTGTACCCCAAGTGCATAATGTTCAACGTTGCATGGGGAGAGATGTAAACACCTTCTCCAGGATTTACACCCCTGTATAGTATCTTAACCTGATATCACCAGTTCAAAGGACAGAAGAAAGAGGTTTCCAGGAGTGTTCAAAGGCTAGTCATTAGTGGTCTTACCTGAAACAGAACTAGATCAGCTCATGGCCTTGGGCCTAGTGACACCCACAGACATTTCTTCCACTTATATTTTTTATGTTTTTTTTTTTCCATTCTGGTCTAAAATACTTTGTGAGAAAAAAAACCCACAAATCTGTTTGGATCTCCTCTTTGCCTCATTTTAGAAGTTACAAATTGATTTTAAAAATAGTTGGTTTTGATAGAAAAGGCAATTTTTCTGTCAGAACAAAAATGGCCAGGTTTTTGTTTTTTTAATTCCTCTGCTAAATTTATTGTGTGTGGGTATTTTGTCTGCATGTGTATCTGTGTACCACCTGTGGAGGTCAGAGGGCGTTGACTCCTCTGGGACTGGAGTTAACACATAGTTGTGAGCTGCTAGGTGGGTGCTGGAAATTGAACCAGGATCCTCTCAAAGAGCAGCTACTATTAACTAGTGAGCCATCTCTCTAACCTCTTTAGAAATTTTAAACATTCTTTAAAACCAAAAGTTTTTTTTTTTTTTTTTTTTTTTTGGTTTTTCAAGACAGGGTTTCTCTGTATAGCCCTGGCTGTCCTGGAACTCACTCTGTAAACCAGGCTGGCCTCGAACTCAGAAATCCGCCTGTCTCTGCCTCCAGAGTGCTGGGATTAAAGGCTTGCACCACCACGCCCAGCTACCAAAAGATGTTAATACTTTAACTTCCAAGAAATTAGAGTTGGTTTTGAATAATCTTAAAACATTTAAATTTATCTGTATGCATATTGATGTTTTGCCTGCACGTATGTATGCTCACTTGGGCACCTGGTGCCCACATAAGCTAGAGGAGGGCATCAAATCCTCTGACCCTCGAAATTAGGTGGTTATGAGCTATAATGTGGGTGGTAGGGATCGAACCTGGGTCCTCTCAAGAGCAAGGGCTCTGAACTGCTCAGCCACTGTCTCCAGTCCCCAAAAGGATGAGTGCTCTCTTTTTCCCCAGAGACAGGTTCTCTTTGTAGCCCTAGCTGTCCTGGAACTGTGTAGATCTGGCCTTCAATTTACAGGCCCACCTGCTACTGCAGAGGATTTGGATTAAAGGTATGCACCACCACACCCAACTTGTTAATCTGTGTATGTGTTGTGTGTGTGCACAAGTTTGTGTGCCACCATATAGGTGTAGGGGTCAGAAAACACTTGCAGAAGTAGATTCTCTCTTTCCAACATGCAAGTACAGGGATTGAACTCAGGTCGTCAGGCCTGCCAGCAGGTACCCTCTATTTGCTGAGCTATCCAACTACACCCCAAATTATCTTAAATTATATATGTGACAGACTTTTATGAAAACTGGTGCAAAAGTAGCTAAGTTTCATTTCTACTGGTTTAGATCATTATCTGTTAGGAGAGTTCTTTCCCTTCTTAAAAATGTGAACAAATTTTAGGATTGTATTCCTCCATCATATTCCAGTTAACTGCATTCTTGAGAATGTAGGTAACAAACGTTAACTCAATGAATTTTTATTTTGAAACTTTAATATAAAAATCAAATTGAACACAAACCCAGGATCTACTTGTAGTCCAACTAAGTATCTTTAACCCAGCATGCTGATGCATGCCTTAGTCCCAGCCTCAGAAACTCAGGCAGGAAGACTTTGAGGGTAGGCCAGGCTACATAGGGAATACAGAACCAACCCAGGTCTCACAAACTACGGGACCAGACAGATGGCTTCCCACCAAGGCCGATGACCTGGGCTTAATCCCAGAGACACAGTCTTCTGCCTTCCATATGCATGTGATGACCCACATCTCCACATCTCCTTGACCCCAAATAAATGTTTTTTAAGATACTTTGGCCTTTAATCTCAGCACTGGGGAGGCAGAGGCAGGCAGATTTCTGAGTTCGAGACCAGCCTGGTCTACAAAGTGAGGTTCAGGACAGCCAAGGCTACACAGAAAAACCCTGTCTCAAAAAAAACCAAAAACAAAAAAAGAATACTTTGAAAAAAATCATAAATATTTTCTCTTATTAAGGAAACTATTCAAGAAAAGTATCTCCAGGGGTTTTTGTTTTTAAAAAGGCATGGTCTCACGTAGCCTAGGCTGGCCCCTAATTTTGTAGCTGAGCCTGACCTAAACTGACTGACCATCAGGTTCCCAGTGCTAGCTAGGCATTGGGATTGCTGCCAGCTTCCTCACCAAAATTAACTGTAAATGTTTGGTTTTACATCAATTTAAAAACACAAACAACCTGTCTTAGGTCCCAATTTTTTTTACTCAATTTTTAAATTTCAAAATCATATACATCAGTCTAAATCATATAGCAAGGGATTCTGAAAACTGAATGCACAATGAGTCGTGTGGTCTCTAATAATCTGCACACTACCATCCTGCATATTCGTCTCTTTTATAGTGTCAAAGTCAGGTATGTTTTGAACCACAGTTTTGTTCAGTAATGAAGATGGGTGATCTCCATTTATTTTTTCCCCCTTGCTTATTACTGGCTCTCTTATATTTTCCTTTTCCTCAGTCGAGTAGGTAGTACTACTTTCTCTTATAAACTCAGGATCCATTTTTGCCTCTGGTTGCAGCGGTTTTCCAGACAGTACGTGAGGAACCTCAGGACAGCCGTGTTGCAGGTCCACAGCTGAACCATGCGTGTTTATTTTTAGTGCTTCGACTGCTGCAGCTGAATCAGAAGCAGCTGGAGAGGTGGCGGACTGGTCAGCGGCTTCTGCTTCACTCAGAGGACAGCCTTCTCTGACTCCTTTTCCCTTTCCTTGAAGCCCAGCAGGATCACTACATTCCTGCAACTGTATAAATAGCAAATTAGTAATTGTTTGAAGCAACAGAATTGAATCAATTGAAAAGCAAATGGAATCATAGCGTTTACATATGTGTGTGTGTGTGTGTGTGTGTGTGTGTGTGGTGGTTAGGGGTGTTTAGAGGTGAGAGTTTTCTGGAGGTAGTTTTCTCTTTCCATGGTTGCAGCAAGCATCTGTATCTACTGAGCCATCTCAACCTCAAACTAAATTCAATTTTCTTTAAAAAAATTTTTTTTTAAAGATTTATTATGTATAGTGTTCTGCCTGCATGTATGCCTGCAGGCCAGAAGAGGGCACCAGATCTCAGTATAGATGGTTATAATGGTATACTATAGTGGTTATACACATAGTGGTTGCTAGGAATTAAACTTAGGAAGGACCTTTAGAAAAGCAGTCAGTGCTCTTAACTTCTGAGCCATCTCTTCAGCCCTTATATTTTGACAGGGTCTGGCTTGGAACTAGATCTGCCTGAAATTAAGCCACAATGACTGGCGGCTTTGATTTGCTAATTAAATTTTTTCAGGTACGACTGGAGAAATGGTTTAGCAGAACACCTGCTGGGAAGACCAGGTTCAGTTACCAGCATCCATATGGCAGATTGCCCCGCCTGCAGCATACTTGTTAGAGCAAGTGTGTATATATACATGCTGACAAAACTCTCCTATACACATAAAATAAAAATCTTTAGATGCACATTTCTTTCTTTCTCCTCTTTCTCTCTCTCTCTCTCTCTCTCTCTCTCTCTCTCTCTCTGTCTCTCTTTGTTTATCTGTCTTTCTCTTTTTTATAGTATAGAATAGAGTTTATTCAGGGCATGGGGAGGGGAGTTAAGAGGGTAGTAGAGACAGAGAAAGGCAGAGAGAAGTAGAGAGTATAAAAAAAAAAGAAAAAGAAACAAAAAAGCCGGGCGTGGTGATGCATGCCTTTAATCCCAGCACTTGGGAGGCAGAGGCAGGCAGATTTCTGAGTTCGAGGCCAGCCTGGTCTACAAAGTGAGTTCCAGGACAGCCAGGGCTACACAGAGAAACCTGTCTCGAAAAATAAAAACAACAAAAAAAAAAAAAAGAGAGAGAGAGAAAGAGAAGTGGAGGCCGGCCATAACCACGGGGAAAGGGGGAAGGGAAGCAGGGAGAGAGCAGGAGAGCTGCCTGTCTCTCTCTTGAGACAAGGTTTCTCTACACGTCCCTGGCTGTCCTGGAACTCCGTGTGTAGATCAGGCTGGCCTGCCTCTGCCTCCTGAGTTCTAGGACTAAAGGTCTGCACCACTAAGGCTGGTTAAAATTTAAAAAATAAAAAGAAAATTCATTTCAATTATTCTTCATCTCTTTCATAATGAAGGACAAAGCTTTTGAAAAGTGCCTATAAACACCTTTAGTTACTAAAAGGGCATTGCTGAGTTTCTCCACTTTCCTTCCTCAGTGTGGAATGCTAGTTCCTAGGTGGGTTTTGTCCAGTGTTGGCCATGAGCATAACCTAACTTAAGGGTTCAGCTAAAAACAATGAGTAAATTCTATGATGTCATTTCTATGGTTGGAAAGCCAAGAGACTTGCTTATTTCTGCAAACTTTCTAAATATATATGCATAACTGGAGGAATATTGTGGGATTAAAAACATCTATCCTTCTAAAAATCAGATTTAAAAATATTTTATTTAGGGGACAGAGAACAGCTCAATGGCTACTCTTCCAGGAGGCATGGGCTCAATTCTCAATCCACATGGTGTTCAAGCCTGTGTAATTGCACTTCCAAGGGATTCGATGCTCTCTTCTGGCCTCCAGTGGGCACCAGGCACAAGTGTGGTACACAGACAGACGTGTAGCAAAACACTCATATAAGATAAATGTTTTTACTGTCTGTATGCCCACATGTGTGACACGGTACATATACAGAAGTTGCTCTCATATATTTCTTTCTTGGATTATAGCTAACTAAATTGTTCTTTGGTATATTCTTAGCAGTGAGGCCATGATGAATATCTTTTTGCCTTGTGTGAGTCTTAAATGCTTTTGCTGTGTGTGGTGCTCTTATAAATGTTACACAGACTATAAGATTCTGGATTTCAAACCACAGCAAGACAAACTGCTAAAATTGTCTAACTGTAAAATTCTGACTCTAAGATTCATTTGCAAGTTCAATTGCTGTTTAGTAACTATTAAATTCATCTGACTTTTTAAATCTCTCTGGTGTTTACTCACAGTAAAATGATTTGTAACATGAAAATAAAAATGTTTTATTATATAGTAGACATGCAGACAGAAGTCTTACCACCACACTCTGCCCACCCATTATGTACATGTTATTTCAAATTCTGATGTCAAAAATTGAAGAACTGCAGTCATTTGGCCAACAGTCACTGGTATTGCCGTCAGTCACTATTTTTGACTGCCCTCTAAGCTCTTACCTCTGCATGGATCTGAACCTGCTCATCAGTGGCCTGAAGAACCTCAATCAGCGGTGGGGCCAGAGACCTTGCCTGCTTCAATGGGGAGCAAAGGACCTCTTCAAGAAACCCATTAACATTTTCTTCATTGATAAACAATCTTTCCTAAAGTAAAGAAGAAAAAAAAATCTAGTATTGCCCAGAATATAACTAATATGAAAAACATGTATTCATGAGATCTACCTAAAAAGAGAAAGGAAAGCCAGGCTTGGTGGTGCACACCTTTAATCCCAACACTCGGGAGGCAGAGTCAGGTGGATTTCTGAATTTGAGGCCAGCCTGGTCTACAGAGTGAGTTCCAGGACAGCCAGGGCTATACAGAGAAACCCTGTCTCAAAACACCAAAGAGGAAGGAAAACGTCTTGGTGCTTTTCCTGAGTTTACTAAAGTAGAGCTGTGCTTTTCCTACGAGGATGAGCTTACAAACAGCATTCTTCTTTCATTTCTCCCAAATATATATAGTGTCAGAGGTAGCCCAGGGGAGCCTCTGGGTACCTGCTGGTGATCCTTCTGCCTCCACCCCTAAGTGCTGGTGCCTCTTGTTCTGTCTTAGGAATATTCACTGCAAAGGCTATAGTTCAGTCTTCTATTAATTCCTAATGAACCAGCTAAGAAATATACAGAACTAGATCTGTTCAAATAGACCTGCTAAAATTCTTTTTTTTTTTTTTAAAGATTTATTTATTATTATATGTAAGTACACTGTAGCTGTCTTCAGACACACCAGAAGAGGGAGGCAGATCTTGTTACGGATGGTTGTGAGCCACCATGTGGTTGCTGGGATTTGAATTCTGGACCTTCGGAAGAGCAGTCGGGTGCTCTTACCCACTGAGCCATCTCACCAGCCCTTAAAACTGGTCTCTCTCTTTTTTTTTTAAAGATTTATTTATTATATGTAAGTATACTGTAGCTATCTTCAGATACCCTAGAAGAGGGCATCAGATCTCATTACAGATGGTTGTGAGCCACCATGTGGTTGCTGGGATTTGAACTCAGGACCTTCAGAAGAGCAGTCAGTGCTCTTAACCTCTGAGCCATCTCTCCAGCCCCTGTTAAAATTCTTGACTGTAAACTGGATGTAGTGGCACAAACCTCTATTCTCTAGCACCTGGGAAGTAGAGGCAGGAAGATCATAAGTTCAGGGTCACCTTCAGCTACATGGGCTAGCTCAGGCCACCTCAGACCTCTGAAACAAAACGAAGTAAAACACAAAGTTCTTAGCCACAAAAGGGCCAATTACAATATTTAAAAGAAATAAATTCTATTTATTTTTGATTTTTGAAGCAATGTCAGGGTTTAACAAAAATATTTAGTACTGACTCTAGGAACAAGGATAATGGTAAGATAAGGCGCCTCACATCTTTATCAGGATACTCAGGAGGCAGAAGACATGGTTAGCCTCATCTACAACAGAGTTAGTTCCAGGGCAGCCAAGGGTCTAGAGAGACATTCAGGAAAAGAGCGTGAGAACCAAGAGTGGCACTTGGAGAGACACTCTAGAACATGGGTGTGGGCTTTTCAAAGAAGTCACCATATGTTTTATTCCTAAGAATTGAAATACTTTAGTGTATATAGTTATATAGTATAGAGTGAAATATTTTATGTGTATAGAGTTACTTAAACTAGTTTTTAAAAAAATATTTATTTTATTATTATTTTTGAGAATTTCAGAGTTGTATACTGTAATTATATAGTTTCCATCCATCCCTCTTCCTCTTCAATTCCTCCTGTGGACACCCCATTCCTGTAACTTTAATTTTTTAAAAGATTTATTTATTTATTATATATAAGTACACTGTAGCTGTCTTCGGACACACCAGAAGAGGGCATCAGATCTCATTTCAGATGGTTGTGAGCCATCATGTGGTTACTGGGATTTGAACTCAGGACCTCTGGAAGAGCAGTCAGTGCTCTTAACCATTGAGCCATCTCTCCAGCCTAACTAAGTAGTTTTACAACACAAGATTTCTCAACTATTAATAGAGAATTTAAACATCACTATCACCCAAATCCAAACACCATATAATTTGTTTATATTCAGTCAAGTGAGATTTAGCCATTTAACCATATTTAAACTAATTTATAAGATTGGTTCAGTGTTACCTCAAATAAAATTATCTTCTGTGCTTTTATTTAAATAATATTGTAATTACAAAGTAAAGATTATTAGGTGGTCCAAAGAGGGGGGACAAAAATTAGAGATATGTTTCAAGTTATGTTCAATTAAATTAAACAATATTTGAATTTGCAAGAGAACTAATGGATTAGAATAATTTTATATTTAGAGCAATTTGCCTTGCTAACATTTGAGATTCATGGTCTTATATTCATTCATTTATTACCTCTGCTTCATTCTGAAAAAAAGATACACCAAATATTTTGAATTCTCAGGAATTCAAGGAAATATCTATATGGAAATGGTAACTACAGAAAATTCATATTTATCCTAATGACTGATTTTATTATGAGTGGCTGAATTCACTGGCCCTAAAACTTAGTTACTACTTAGGGTGTAAATAAATATGTATTTAGTACTTTTTATGTGTAAAGTGACAATTCTGGCCTTGAAAGCCACGAGTCTCTCTATGACTAGTTTCATAAAAACATATATAGTAATGAAATTACTGTATGTCTCACTACTCCCAATTTTCTTTTTTTTTTAGGACTGTGTCTCACTATAAAACTGGCCTCAAGCTGGGTGTGGTGGCACACGCCTTTAATCCCAGCACTCCGGAGGCAGAGGCAGGCGGATTTCTGAGTTCAAGGCCAGCCTGGTCTACAGTGTGAGTTCCAGGACAGCCAGGACTATACAGAGAAACCCTGTCTCGAAAAACCAAAAAAAAAAAAAAAAAAACTGGCCTCAAACTCATAATCCTCCTGCCTCAGGCTCCTGAACGTTAGGGTGTAACGCTCCTGAACGCATCATTATGTCCGATACTTGGGGCTTGATACAGTATAGTATAAAATAAAAGAACGGGTTTTATGATCCCATTAGCCCCATCACAGGTGATAATAATTAATGGTATAATTATAATAAATCTACTTAAGTCTTCAAATATGCCTTAATCCCACTGTGATTTAGAAAAACATCTAGAAGAAGTGAACTGTTTTGGCAGGCTGGAGCTCAGAGCTCAGGGTTGAACAGTCTACAAAGCTATTGTTGTCTGTGACAACTTGACTTTCTGGGAGGCTGCAGGCCAACACTCTGCCACCGAACTACACCTTAGCCTCTTCACTGTTGCAGTTTACATATAACTTTGATATAAACCTCAAACAAAATTACCAAGTGCCCAATCCACACACACACTTGTTTTTTTGAGACAAGATCTTACTAACTATAGTTATAACCTTTTTCTCAGGAGAGACTGAACCCTCAATTTCTTGCATACATTTCCAGAAGTCTAGAGAGAAGTCACTAAAATCCACTGGTTTTCTAGTCGGTGGACCCCGAGTAAACAGGTGTAATACGGGTCAACCGTGAAGGCTTAAGAGCATCCTTAGGATAGAATACGTGCAATCTTCTCTTTGAGAATGAGCTTAGCCTGCACTGTCATCGTATGAATAGATAGAAAATATTTGTTTATGTGCCTGTAACAAAAAATGTTTAAAGTAAGATAGAGTATTTCAAATAGTGAGAACGGTTACCTCCAAAGACTCCTTGTTCAAGCCACAATACCACTCTCGCCAAAGTCCGTGGCTCTCTGGAGATTTTGCCAGTACTATGACTGCATTATTTAAAGAAACGCTAGTCTCGGGTTCTCTGGTACTCAACTTATTCTCTGGAGCAAACTGCAAAGTGCAGGAATAACCCGAGTCTTGTGTAGAGAAGCACAATTCGTAACCGACGGGGCTTAGATGTCCGTGAAGAGTTTGTGGCAGAATCCCAGGCACTTGGATGAGCAAAGTCAAGGAGTCTTCGTCCTGATTACACTGTAAAGGAGGGCACACGGGTGCGATGCTCTCGGTTCCGGGGTCACCCATGGCTGAGCCCGCGGTGTCGTGGCGGGTCCTCTCCTGCTCCTCATTCGTCTGGACACCGGGGTCTCCGCACAGGGATTCGGTGTCGCCGCCCGGGAAAGCAGAGTAAGGGAGGCTTCGGTCCCCAGGAGAAGTCCCTTTCCCGAGGTCTAGAGGTGCCACCGAGTCCCCTCCGAAGTCCTGCTCCGGTTCGGGAACGAGCTCCCCTTCAGCGTGTGCAGCCCCGGGGTCTGGGGCTCCCACACCGCTCTTCTCCCCGTGGTCAGCTCCGGTTCCATCTGCAGACTCTTCCCGCGCCGCTGCAAAATCGCCCGCGGAAGTGCGGGCTACGTCGTCAGTTCCGGTCTCCTCCGCGGGCTCTTCCGGTGTCGCGGCCGGGGGTTCCTGGCGCGCGTCGGCCAGCGCCACCGGCAGCGTGACCACCAGCTGCCGCCGCGCCTTGTTGTACTGTGCCTTGCCGCGGCCGTCGTCCACCGGGTACGGCAGCGAGAGCCGCAGCCGGTAGTCGGGGTTTCTCGAGTCCAGGCACAGCAGCTTCCCCTTCACCTCCAGCTCCGCCCGCTCGACCGAGCGCAGCAGCGGCAGCTCGATGGTGACCACCAGCTCGTGCGGCACGGTGCTCGGGGCCGCGTCGCGCGAGCAGCGGTAATCCTGGAGGTCTACGTGGTGGCGCTGCACCACGGAGCAGCGCGGCTCCGTGGGCTCTGGGCGCTGCACGGCCTCGGGAGCGGGGGACGCGGGCGAGCGGGCAGTGTTCGCCGCCGCTGCCGCGGGGTAGCGGTATGGATATGGTGGGTCCGGGAAAAGCCCTGGTGGCTCCCCCTCGGGCTGGGCCGGGACGCCCCCGGGTAGGGGCGTGCGGAGCACTGCGGCCTCGGGCATCCCCTTGTACTTGATCTTCAGGGTCTTGGCGTTCCTGCGGTCCAGCCTGACGCCGAACTGCTGCTCCACCGCCTCCAGGGCCGTGGCGTCCAGCATTTCGCGGAAGCGCTCGTGGCTCCGGGCCAGCGCCAGCGCTTCGGGGTGGAAGACCACGTCGTAGACGGTGTAGCGGGCGCCGTTGCGGCCGGCATACTGGCGGCCGGGAGCCAGGCTATAGGGCAGGGACCAGTGGCTGCCAGCTGCCGTGCCGCCGCGCCCCGGGCCGGGCCGGCTGCTAGGTACGCCTACCAGTGAGTTGCTGCACACGTTCACGTAGCAGCGGTGCTCCCCGTCCAGGCTGGTACGCAGCACATGGCCCGGCTCAGGGTGCACGAACCGCACATCCACCCCACGCTCCCGCTCCAGGGCTGTGATCTCCTCCTCGTAGCGCCTCCGGTTCTCGGGGTCCGTGATCTCCGCGGCGTACTCGGAGAACATTCGGCGGAACTCTGGGTCCTGAAAGGCGGAGGTGAACCGCTGCACCTCCTCTCTGCTCAGATCCAAGTCCTCCAGCGCTGAGGAGGCCGCCGCCTTGGCCATGGTGACCCACACGGCCCAATGCCCAGACCCAGTGAAGGATCAGGGTGAATTGAGTGTCTAGGATGCGCTTCAGAGTCTGGCTCATGGAGAACTGACCAGTCCAAGAAGGTAACGGCTGGATTGTCAAGGCCGGGCAGCGCGTGCTTTGTTGCCATAGTAACGCCTGGGAGGAGGGGCAGCGATCTGGTAGAAATGCTAGAAATAGGCTCCACTGTTACTTCAAACCAAGCAGACACTACCTGCTACAGGTTTTAAATTACTGTGTCAGGATACGTGTACTTTGCAGTCTATTGTGGTAACTGTCCTCATCTTCAGCGCTGTGTCTTTATCTTATTAACTGTTTAATTTCACCAACAAGAGAGAAGTTTACTAGCTAATTCACAAACCTAACTTTATCTGACTCTCTTTACTTTGTGGAACCAACGTTAGTAAACCCTTACCATTTTCAGGTATTCCACCTTATAGTTGTCTCCCAGAAACCCTTGGGGGCAAAAGATGACAAAACAAATCCCAGAGATTAATAAGCATCAGAAAGGTGTTCGCTTTTTATAATGTAAATGCAAGCTCTCAAATCACTTAGCAAAATTACAGTTTGTCCTGATCAATTTCCTTGGGTTGAGAATAGAATTTATAACTGCGCTTTTTTTTTAAACTAGATATCCTTAGATTGACTCTGTAGTCTCTTAACAATGCTCCACTAGGAACCAATGCAGCAGATGTAGTAGTTACATAATGGAACTTTACTGTGCCAGACTATAGAAACTTGGTTTTGTTACAGGGCTAGGTGTGGGATCCAGGACTTCCCACCTGTGGCCTGAGCTGTACCACTGAGCCACACACCCAGGTCTAGGGTATGGTTACTTATTGATTGCTGGGCAGTCCCAGACCTGTTTTACAAGTGCAGCATTTAGCAGTTTATACTGGCATTACTGCAATCACAAGACCTTTCCCAGGCTTCTCTCTTATGCCTCCTCCTTTTGTGGGAGGGAATGTCCACAGAACCACACCCAGGGCCTCACACCTGAGACAAGCATTCTTTCCACCAATCTGCAGGCCTTCCTCTGTTACATTTTAAGTAGACTGTCCCAAGATTGGGATGACACCTCATCTCCGTTATGCCATCTCTTTCACATGCTAAATATATGTACTCAACTACCATGGTGACTCTGAGTTCAAGGCCAGCCTGGTCTGCAGAGCAAGTTCCAGAAAAGCCAAGGAATCCAGAGAAACGCTGTCTTGAAAACCCAAAACAAGTAAGTAAATAAAACTCAAATAACCAACTTCTGTTTCACATTCTAAGCTTATAGACTCATCAACTGTCCATCAGATGTCTCCATTTGAGTAATAACTGCTTAAGCCCCAGAGGCCTGAAATGGCGTGACTTCCCTTCCTCTTTCATTTTCAGCATTCCAAATTCTTGTTCTTTACTTTCTTTGCCCTTCCTCTGTCAGCTTCCCTATTCATGGACTTGCCAGTGCTGCTCATCTTCCCTCTTAAATGTCATCTGTTACTGGATCAGTCTGCGTCAGATATTTATTGCGTACTCTACCTGTGTAAATAAATAATGTACTTTTTGAAATTTTATCATTGTATATGTGCATGCATCCACCGTGAACGCATGTGTAGGTCAGAAGACAACTGGGAGTTCCTCTCTCCCAGCGTGGGTCCCAGGAATGGGACTCCGGGGGTTAGGCTTGTGCACAGAAAATGCTTTTATTCACTAAGCCATCCTGCCAACCTGGTAACATAATGTTAAACCACTAGAAGAAAGAGAGAGAGAGAGACAGACAGACAACTTTTGTAGGGCTGGAGAGATGGCTCAGCAGATAGGAGCAGGCACTGGCTGCTCTCGGAAAGGACCTGGGTTAAATTCCCAGCACCCACATGGCAGGTCAGAACTGTCTGTAACTCCAGTTCCAGGGATCTGACACCCTCACACAGATATACATGCAGGCAAAACACCAACACACATAAAAATTAAAAATCCATGCTGTAAAGCACACTGGCAGGCACTCTCTTATGTTGGGAAAATATGTTAGAACAATCATTTGGGGAAATTACTGTTGAATATAAACGCATATAATGAAAAAATTCCATTTGAGGTATACATCCAACAGAAACATCACGTGCGTGCTAGATGTGTTTGTGTACACATACACACACTTTAAAGACTTATTGTTAATTGTGTGTATATGTGCAGGGGAATGCAGGTGCCCACCAAGGACAGAGAAGAGTAAGTCATATTCCTTGGTGTTGGATTATAGGTAGTTGTAAGCTATCTACTGTGGTGAAAGAATCAGTAAATCCTCAAGAATTGGTTACCTATTTTAAGTATAGAGCTAAACACCCAGCCCTCTTCCTCCTTTTTGAGACAGGATCTAAGTCCTTATCTTTGCCCTTCTTTCTTGGACCAATCACTCCCAAACCCAGGTTTTTGTTCATAGTAGGTTATCCTGTCTTTGGAATTGTTATAGCAGCACAGAAAAGTGAAACACATGATTCAAAGTAAACTATGGGGCTGGGGCTTAGTCGGTGAGCTCCCAGTCCCATCCTCAGCATAACAAAGCTAAACGGCAAAAGCCGCATGCTCTGTAAGTTTAAAAACGAGGATGGGAATAGTCAGGTGTGGGCGGCACATGCCTTTAATCCCGGCACCAGGAAGACAAAAGTTGGTGGATCTCTGTGAGTTCAAGGCCAGCCTGGTCTACAGAGCAAGTTCTAGGACAGCTAGGACTATATAGTGAAACCTTGTCTTGAAAAAACACACACACACACATACATACATACATACATACATACATACATACATACATACATACCCAGGGCTGCATAGTGAGACGTGTCTTGAAAAACTAGGTGGACAGACAGACCTACTGACCCACCTACCCTATGGGAACAATAGTTAAAAATTTCCACTGTCCAAAGGCAATTATTGGTAATTATGTAGTAAGTACATCAATACTCCAAAAACAGATTTTTCTCAACTTTGTAAGAAGAAATTTTGTGACTAAACAATTTAAAAAAACCTGTTAATATATTACTAGAGTTAACTGTGGTTATGTAGTTATTATATAACCCAAGCTAGATTATAACAATTCACAAAATTTCCAGTATTTACTTTTTTACAATGAACTGGAGTGTAACTAGCATGGAAGTAAGGAAACAAGTGCAGATGTGTGAGTAGATTATATCTTAAACATATCTGTAGGTGGCTGGCGAGATGGCTCAGCAGTTAAGAGCACCGACTGCTGTGAAGGTCCTGAGTTCAAATCCCAGCAACCACATGGTGGCTCACAACCATCAGTAATGAGATCTGATGCCCTCTTCTGCAGTGTCTGAAGACAGCTACAGTGAACTTACATATAATAAATAAATCTTTAAAAACAAAAACATGTCTGTATTTTTGAGACTGCACAGAAAATTTTCTATAAAACTTTCTGAAGTATAACACAGTACCAAATTTTCATAAACTACAATGTGTAGAACATTTTAAGGTTTATCATAAGTTTATTACAATTTAATATACAAAATACATAAGATAAAAATAAGAAAATTCATTTCATATATTCTCATCGATCTCAAAAGCCCTGAAGTTTGCTGAAATAGAAAAATAAAGCAGTAAATTATTGCTCATTTCTTAATACTCAGTTGTAGTTATGTTTAGAGACAGGTCAATTAATACATTTACATTATTGCAAATTCAAGAGGAAACACTAAAAATGTATCTCGTGGCCAGCTTGTTCCCCTAAAGAGAGATCTTTATTAAAGTAGTCTGATCAAAAAAGGAAGGATTGCTCCAAGCCAATGCTCAGAAAAACAAGCATAAGAAACGGAAGCTGAGTGTGATGTGTCACATTTCAGAGACTGGGGTAAGACTGCAAGTTCAGGCACGCCTGTGCTACCCTCAGAAATACAAGGGTGGGAATATAGCCAGTTGGTAAAATTCTCACCTAGTACGTCCAAGTCCCTGAGTTCAATCTGTAGCAGTGTGGGGTGGGGGTTATGCTTTAAAATTACATACTCCAAAAACTCGGTGTAGTGGCATATGCCTATGATCCAGCTACATAGTGAGACCCGGTCTCCAAAAACAAAGTAGTGTAGGAGCTGGAGAGGGAGTTTAAAACCCTGATGTTCTTGCAAAGGACCAGAGTTCAGTTCCCAGCATCCACATCAGGCAGTGCACAATGGCCTGTGACCCCAGATCCAGGAGCACCAACGCCGCTTCTGGCACCACTCTCACCTGCTGGCCATTTTGTTCTAAGACCTTTGGACCCCATCACTACACACCCAGCTTCTCTACTCAGCTGCTAGTTTACTTCTGCTCTGAGAAACAGCCATGTGGAGGACAGGGCTGACCTACTGCTGGGAGAATATGAATACCTCATGTGGTATCTCTGTGGGAATGAGACTACTACACAGCCAGCCAGAGAATCCACTGAAAAAAGTCCTTATCAACAGAAACGTGGCAACCAAGATCTTAACATGGCTACTGTTATGCCTAACGCATTCCCAGTAAGCCAATGCAGACATACAAGAAAAATTAAAACATAACTACCAAATGTTACTTTCAGCAACATAAAACCAAGAGAAAGCCCCTGCTGTGTTTGGGGAGCATGCTTACCTGTCTTCTACTGTTTTACTGGAAGGGTAAAAAACTTTGAATGCAAATCCACTTCTTGGAAAGGAGCCCTTTGAAGACAAAAATATCCATAAGTGACTATCTGTCTTGTATAAAGTAATCCCTATTTCTAGAATCACACCTGCCTACCTACCCTCCTTCCTTCCTTTCCTTTTTCTCAAGAAAGGATTTGACTGTATAGCCTTGGCTAACTTGGAACTAGCTCTGTAGATCAGGCTGGCCTCTGCCTTCCAAGTGCTGGGATTAAAGGTGTGTGGCAGCATAAGTCATGCAGAATCACGTTTCCTAGTTATAACTTAGAATTACAAGATGTGACAATAAAATAGAGCAGACGCTAGAGTATTCTTTACAGAGAAGGTTACTATAAACTGTCACAATCTAGTAATTTTTTAAGTTGACATCCGCCAATAAACGTCACTGGAAAGGCTTTGGCATGGTTCTACTCGGTGTGGAAGCAAGTGGTATTGTAAAATACTAAACATGCATAGAAGACAGACTCCTGTTCAAGGATGCTTCCCTGCCATTCCCGTGAGCAAGGGCTGACAGAATCCCAGTGCATCCCAGTACTACATGTGACTGTCTATGACGAAGCGCTAAGGTTACACAGAGGCCCTGCTTTTCATTCAGACTTCCAGATACTGAAGCAGCCTCAACATTCTAGAGCAGTTTCAAGGTTCTAGATAAAAAATCAAATAGTAAGTCACAATGAAATATCCTTCATCACACTTGGATTCTGGACATTTGGGCAGTTTCTACAAGTCACAATTCTCCAAAGATAAGCAACCATAAAGAAACAGTTATAGGACCTGAAAGCAGTTCCCAAAGAGGAATTACACAGTATGTGACTTTACCACTTTGCAAAGGAAAAATTCCCATTTGGTTTTATAGTTTGGTATGCTTGTTACTTAAATACCTTATGATTATATCACATACTGAGAGTTTAAAAATCTTTGTATAACAAATTATATCAGTATCTATATATTTGATCGAAACAATGATTTCGCTATAGAAATGTTCTATAGGGTGCAAAGAGGTTCAATAGATAAGGAACTTGCTGCTGAGCCACCTTTGGGACCCACACCTTTGGGACCCCCAAAAGAGACAGCTTTTAAAATTAGAGAAAAATAAAACTGCGTTATCCTCTTGACTGCCCACAACATCCTTACAGGGTTTATGCAGAGGCAATCGGTGTTGGTCACGGTGAACGGGTCGTACTTGTCTGCAATGACCAGCAGGTCGGGCACCGGGTACACTCTCAACGTGTAATCATATGCCCAGTGGACGGGGCATACGTAAAGAGGGAGAGGAGCCAGATGTCCCTGAGATAAGATGGTCTTTACGAACTACAATAGAACACAAAACAAAGTAAACCAGCTCATCTGTGAGGGGAAAAAGCGAAGCGAGTAGTGTCACATGGTTGGTTTCCATGACGACCTGGAATATTTACAAGTCAAGGAAGCCTCGAATCACCAACCATCAATAAACATTCTCTTAGAATGAAATTATCACATATTTAAGGGGGGAAAAGTCTGTTTTCATTTACTGTAATACTGCCCCCCCTTTGTCATTATTTTGAGTCAGCTGTATAAATAATAAACTCTATTACCTCAGCTAAAAAAAAAAAAAATCACATAGGTGTGGTTGCCTGTACTACCACCAATCAGGGGCTGAGGCAGGAGTATTGCCATCGATTTGAGGACACCCTGAGATACAGTGTGAGATCTTGCCCCCCCCCATTTTTTTTAAATTAATAACAACTTGATAGTGCTAGACATGATAGTACATGCCTGCTGCCCAAAAAAGGCTAAGACAAGAGATTGTTTGAGCCTATGAATTTGGGTAGCCTGTAAGACCCATCTCTTTAAAAAGATAAAATAAAACAAACAAAAAAACTTCTTTAAAAATTATTTATTGGAGCCGGGTGTGGTGGCGCACGCCTTTAATTCCAGCACTCCGGAGGCAGAGGCAGGCGGATTTCTGAGTTCGAGGCCAGCCTGGTCTACAGAGTGAGTTCCAGCCAGGGCTATACAAAGAAACCCTGTCTCGAAAAACCAAAAAAAAAAAAAAAATATATATATATATATATTTTATATATATATATATATATATATATATATATATATATATATATATATATATATATATATATATATATATTGGGGGCTGGTGAGATGGCTCAGTGGGTAAGAGCACTGATTGCTCTTCCAAAGGTCCTGAGTTCAAATCCCAGCAACTACATGGTGGCTCACAACCACCTGTAATGAGATCTGACGCCCTCTTCTGGTGTATCTGAAGATAACTACAGTGTACTTATGTATAATAATAAATAAATCTTTGGGCCAGAGGGAGCAGGGACTGAGCGAGCAGAGGTCCTAAAATTCAATTTCCAACAACCACGTGAAAGCTTACAACCATCTGTACAGCTACAGTGTACTCATATACATAAAATAAATAAATCTTTTTTAAAATTATTTATTTATTTTATATATGTGTATACGTTGTTGCTCTCTTCAGACACCCCAGAAGAGGGCGTCAGATCTCATTACAGATGGCTGTGAGCCACCATATGGTTTCTGGGAATTGAACTCAGGACCTCAGGAAGAGCAGTCAGTGCTCTAACCGCTGAGCCATCTCTGCAGCCCCCACAAAAAAACCCTTTTTTTAACAAAGAATAAAAGTGATTTACTTCACTTTCATGACATCTGTAACAACTGTAAATTTGGGAACTTAGAATTTACAAGATAAACACTGCATGTCCTCCTGATGTGGACACACCATACAAAATATGTAATAAGCATGAGAAATATGAACACCTTATAAAAATTATACACATATTCAGAAGTAAAACCTAAGAGTTCTAAGGGAAAATGGGAAGTTTAAACAAAGTCCCTGCTTGGTCTGGCCTTCAGTTGCTCTCTGTGTTCTTCAGTAGAAAGCCACTAGTCCTGATATAGACAAAACCCAATCACTACCTTAAACCACAAGGACACATCAAAACAGAAGCACAATGGAGCATAACAATGTTCATAACATGGAACATTTAAGATAATTCAATAAAGCCAAAAAAAAAAAAAAAACCACAAAAACCCCACAAGAGCCGAAGAGATGGCTCAGTGGTGAGGCAAGCATGCTGCTGTATCTATCATGAGGCCAGAGTTCAGACCCCAGCCCCCCTGCTCGGTACATGTGCAGACACATTCACCAAGATATACATAAGTTTAAAACAATATATTTTAAAAGCAGACCACGGGCTGGAGCCCTGGCTCAGTGGTAAATAGCGCTGTGGCTCTTGGACAGAACCTGGGTTTCATTCCCAGCGCCTACATGGAGGCTCACCACTGTCTGCAGCTCCAGTCCTAGGAGATCCAATGCTCTCTTCTAACCTCTGCACGCTAGAGTACATACACACGTGCAGGTAAGATACCCATATACACAGGGTAATGAAATAAATAAAAGACAAAAGGTAGTTTATCAAGTCTACTTACGTGAGTAGGAATATCCAAACTGCTGCTAGGAAAACGGACACAGTTTCTACACATTTTATTCACTAAGTCTTCACGGAAGATAATTATTTCTTGTGTACAATACTGAATTCTGCAACGAAACAGGGGTTGAATATCTGACCTCCTCAGGAAAAAACATTAGATAATTTTAAAGGCAAAGTCTTGGGGCTGAAGAGAGCACTGACTGCTCTTCCTAAGGTCCTGAGTTCAAATCCCAGCAACCACACAGTGGCTCACAACCATCTGTAATGAAATTGGATGCCCTCTTCTGGTGTGTCTGAAAACAGCTATAGAGTACTTACAATCTTTCAAAAAAAAAAAATCAATCAATCAATATAGATAAATGAATGAATGAATGAATAAGGTGCCTTACCAAGGCACCCCCACTGGACTTGTCAATGGTCACTGCAGCAGATTCAGCCAGTCGATCTTATCTGTTCCCCAATCTAGTTTTCTTTACTCTTCCCCATCCCACTCCTACTCTCTCCCTCACCCCCAACTCTCCCTCTGTCTCTGTCTGTCTTTGTCTGTCTGTCTCTGTGTAAGTATGCACATGCACAGTGCTAGGATTTGAAGTCCTTTTTTTCATTAGATATTTTCTTTATTTACATTTCAAATGTTATCCCCTTTCCTCGCCCCCACCCCCACCCCCGTCAGGCAGGGGGAAGAGGCACAATGCAGGACCTAAGACTGGGTCATGCCTTGCATGCTTGGGGCACAGAGACTGGTGTGAGGGAAGCAACGGGGAGAGGAAATCAAAGCAGTACCAGGGCACACCATGCAGGCAGGACATGACTATCACTGCCAGGATTGGGCTGTTAACAACAGCACTAGGGACCCCACCTTTCAAGACAGAAGTGACATGATATGCTTTCTTGTGTAAAGAACAGACTCGGGGTGGGGGTGGGGGTGGGGGATGGGGGGTATTGGGAGGAGAGGGGTTAGAAGCCAGAGACCAGCAGCTAGAGGCTGCTGATCCAGACTAGAGTAGACCTCAGGTCATAGTCATGAAAGGCAACCGAACTCAGCTGTGTGTAGGGGAAACCTCTATGGTCATGGCCCGAGCAACTGCAAAGACAAGGGTGCCATGAAATGAGATGGGGTTGGTCCCAGGACAGGTGAGCGTGGAGCTCGGGTAGAATCCGAGTGCTCACAGATCTACAGGGCATCCGGAGAGAAAGGACACTGGACATCTGGACCCACAAGGATGGGATTCCTGAGGAAGCTGGAGATACCACTGCCAACACAAAGACCACAGAGTCACTGCTGGTTAAGTATCTGAATATAGTTAAATCGTTTTCAAAGCGTGAGGAATCTAAAATCAAATTTACTTTTTAGATCTACTCTTAGCAGTCAAATTTCAGAAATAAATTAGAGTAATTTTAAAATGAACAGAAGTTTAACACAAAATGCTGTTTTTGAGTGACTTACCTGCAAGGATTAGTCGTGAAAACTGAAAACGGAACCCTTTGTCTGAATTCCTGTGTGATGCTTTCAGCGAGTGGCGGCCTAGAAAAACAGCAGGACATAGGATGTATTTATAAACTTTACACAATTCTCTTGACTGTCAAAACAAATGTGAACAAAGCTTACCTTGGTAAAATGGAACCAAATCCAGGATCCTCTGGGCCAGGCACAAACACAAAACGGCTACTGCATAAAATTCAACACCAGCCATTAAGCACATTAAACACAGCAACACGAAACACGCAACCCTGCCAGAAGCCAAAACTAAGTCAGCGCCTCCAACCGAATCCCAGGGGTTTCTGTTTGTCTGTCTTGCTATGTAGTCTAGGCTAGCCTTAAATCTGCAATTCTCTTGCTTCAGTCTCTGCAGGGCCATGATGCCTAGCTACAGTTTTTTTTATTTTATGCATTTTAACACATTGCTAAAAAGTCTCCAGTCCAAATCTTTCTGTTAATAATAGTGTGCTGACCACATGCAAGCAAGCACACACGCATGCACACACGCACGCACTCGATCTTTACAGAGGCTCATGAGGCCGATGATCATACTGAAGGTCCACTTCTGGATAAGCAGTGTCACCAGAAACTACGGATAAAACTGTCACTCTCCCTTCTACATTTTGTTCCCCTATAGATCCAGAAAGTAGCGAAATACATGATGATGTGAGGATTTCACCCTGGGATCAACTTGTTCTCATTCATATTCATTCTCTCTCTCTCCCTCTCTCTCTCCCCCCTCTCTCTCTTCTTTCTAGATTTTATTTATTTGTTTTCTGTATGAGTGCTGTCTGCATGTACACCTGTGTGCCAGAAGAGGGCATCAGATCACACTATAGATGGTTGTGAGCCACCATGTGGTTGCTGGGATTTGAACTTAGGACCTCTGGATGAGCAACCAGTGCTCTTAACCACTGAAACATCTCTCCAGGCCATCGACCTTCCCCTTTCTAAAGGCAATCTCTTTAGAATCACAGATATAAACCTCATGGTTCATTTTTTTAAAAAAACAAAACTATTTTTACCTTTGGTGGATACTTGGATATTCACAAATTATGTCTGCCAAAGATTTTAGGGAATCTGAAAATTATAAAAAATATTTAACCTAATTTGTGATGTCCATAAAGTTACAGTTGATTAACTACAACCCTAGATCTTTAATAAAATTAAAATATTATACATAATTTATCAATAGTTCATGTAAATATAGAAAAACTCAATTTTTTTGTTTTGTTTTGTTTTGTTTTTTTAAGGCAGGGTTTCTCTGTATAGCCCTGGCTGTCCTGTAACTTATTCTGTAGACCAGGCTGGTCAGAAACTCAGAGTTCTGCCTGCCTCTGCCTCCCGAGTGCTGGGATGAAAGCCATGAACCACCACTGCCGGGATTGGAAACACTCTTAGTTAAAAAGATGCTCAATACCTTTCAAAGCCTGGACTTGATTTTTTCCATATGGTGCAGATGAAAAATTACCACACAGAATAAAGCAGGTTGGAGGTGCTGGCGAGTAACCTAGGGAACAAAAGGACGTCACTCTGGGAACTGAGAATTTTGTGTTATCTATCTATCTATCTGTTTGTCTGTCTGTCTGTCTGTCTGTCTATTTGATGATTTTTGAGACAGGACCACACTATGTAGCCCTGTCGTGACTGTAACTCATAGAGATCCACCTGCTTCTGCCTTCTAAGAGATGGAATTAAAGGCAGGTATCAGCATATCTGGCTGGCTTTAACTGTGAAAGCTTTGGCTTGGCTTTGTTGTCTCTTTAAAAACAAGGTCTTCCTATGTTGCTCAGACTGACCTCTGATCACTGCTCAATAAATCCCCTGTCTCAGGTTCCCATGTAACAGGGCCCACAGAGGCACTCCACCACCACCACATGACAAACATCCCTCAGGACAGTTCAAGAAACAAAACAATAATAATCCGTACCAGAAAACATTACATGAAACTTCTCCAACACTTGCACTTGGTCCAACCAAACATCAGACACAATCACAAACATGGCGTCCTTGTTCTCATCTTCCAGCTGTCTCAGCTTTGTATACGTCTTCACTGATGCATTAGAAGGCCCTCCAAAAAAATTAATATTTCCATAGTACGCCCTATGTAATTATAACACAGTTATCCACCATATTCTGTTCATGGAGAAAGTAAAAATATATCAGATATAGCAACCATGCAACAACACAGTATTCCAGAGATGAAACATGTTGCCTGCAAATTATTTAAAACACACACACATGACACCGTCTATGGAGGACTATTCAGTATGCGTGCTTCAAAAGCTGGCCTCAGAGCACGGCAGCCACTTCGACTTTAATCAGGTCAGCTGTGATTAACTCCAAGAGACTGTCAAGAGATCCCTTCACAAGGTCAGGCCTACTGGCAGTCTCCGCCAGTTAATAGAACCCCACTGTGAGTCGGGCCTGGTGGCGCAAGCCTTTAATCCTAGCACTCCAGAGGCAGAGGCAGGCTGATTTCTGAGTTCAAGGCCAGCTTGATCTACAAAGTGAGTTCCAGGACAGCCAGGGCTATATAGAGAAACCCTGTCTCGAAAAGAAAAAAAAAAAGAAACCCACTGCTACACGCTATCCTGCCCCAGCTACACTACACAGTCTAGGGAGGTGCCGGCCATACAGGAGTGAACCGGCTCATACAGGAGTGAACCAGGAAGGAGCAGGAAGTACAGACTCCCTCTTTGCTGTTTTGGGCAAGTCTTGTCCATGCTTGGGTGAGACTTTTAAATGATCCAGCAGTCTTGTGGTCACCTCTGATCCTGTGAGCTCAATAAAACCATTGTCCCACCAGGTAGATGTGAGTAGAACTATTCCTTTGCCCTGCCACTGGTGCCCTACCTGGGGTGAATAGGCCATTTGTTCAAGTCTGCTCAGGAAAGGTTAAAGCAACAGTATACTTGGGTGCCAGAGGGGCATTTACATCTGTCCTCAGTTGTTCCCCTACCGGGCCCCAGGCAGGGGCTTCCTGCAACTCCCCCTTCTGTATGAACAAGAGGGCAGTGTGTTACCGTCTACCTCGCTCGGCTGGAGCCGCGAATGCCTGGCAGCCCCAGTGTTTCACAGTGTGCCGCAGCGCTGCACATTTACAGAGATCTAGACTCCATAAATGACGAGGCCCTAACATTTACATAGATACATAAATAAATATAGATATATAAAGCACTGGCTCATTAAATTCATTTTTCTTTTTTATGCCTTTATATTCTTTTTTGCTTTTCACTTTAAAAATTGTATTTATGAATGTGTGTGTCTGTATGTGAACTTAACGCCACTTTTGGGTATTGGTGTCTGTAAATCTGTGTGCACCCGTTCAGGCCAGAAGAGGGCATCAGATCTGCTAAAGCAAGTGGGTTTCCAATGCTTTTTCTCATCTGACACCTTGTAGTGACTGAGATAAACTATGTTATGTTCACTGCTGCCAATCTACAAATTCCTGAGTCGTTGAAATCAAGCGCTTTAATACCTTGTGGTGCTGGAGGGCTCAGTGGGAGGAAATCCAAAGGCATTGGCGTGAAACACTTGATCTTCAAACCAACCTAAACAAAGCGACCGGGTAACAAGGCATTATGGTCTGCTCAGCTATCCATTTTTGAAAAAGCAAATTCATTGTCACATAAGGCAATGAATTAAACTACAAAAACCACCGATCATACTGAGCTATCGAACTCCAGAGCCACGGACAGTGCATATTTTAGAAGGAAAACGGCATTAAACAAGTGTACCCCACCCCAACTAACTCATATTTTAGGGTGGGGTAGGGCGCTGGCCGGGGGGGGGGGGTTATAGCACTTGCTGAAGAGCAGCGAGAGCAGCTACCAGCTACACAGGGGGGACCTGACTGAGCAGATGAAACCAAGAGTTTTCCAGTTTTATAAGTGCACACCATCAGTGGGTTTCAGGACCCACAGCCTTCTCCACTGTCTAATCTCAAGGCGCTTTCCTCCGCCCTGAACATTTTCTTTTTCTTTTTTCTTTTTAAAGATGTATTTATTTTTATTGATATATGAGTACACTGTAGCTGTCTTCAAACGCACCAGAAGAGGGCGTCAGATCTCATTACAGACGGTTGTGAGCCACCACGTGGTTGCTGGGATTTGAACTCAGGATCTCGGGAAGAGCAGTCAGGGCTCTTAACCTCTGAGCCATCTCTCCAGCCCTGAACATTTTCTAATAGGCTGTTTCTTAAGCATCACCGTCTCACAAGGTGACATCCTCACGGTGAATACCCTCTGGAACGACATCGTAAGGTGTCTTCCCCAAGTGGGAACAGTTTTACTGTCAAGCAAGGACATGAAAAGGGCGCGCACGCTTACCTTCTGCCAGGACGAAGCAGGCCTCGGTGTATAAGCCACTGTGGAACTGGTACAGAGCAGCTGAGGAAGAACTCAAGGATATGCTCGGAACACTAATAGGTCAGTAGACAGTCTGAACCCCAAGGGACTTTTAGCTTTCGGGTTGTTTTAAATTCCTCGTAGTGGGTTGTGGTGGTATTAGGAGGAAGTCTTATTTACTGTAGGGAAAAGTTGAGACATGTAGCCAAGGCTGGCCTTAAAACTCCTAAAACTCCTGCCTCTGCTTCCCACGTGCTAGGATTACAAGTATGCACCACCACGCCTGGCCTTAAAAGGAGATTTAATAATAAACCGCAGTGCTGTGAGCTGCCATGTGGGTGCTGGGAATTTAACCCAGATCCTACAGCAGCCAATGCTCTTAACTGTTGAGCCACCTCTCCAGCCCCATCTCACCCCTTTTGTTGGAGACAGAGTCTTGCTATGCAGACAAGACTGACCTTAAACTTAAGAGATCTCCCTGCCTCTGCCTCCCGAGTGCTGGGATTCAAAGTGTGCACCCCCATGCCTGGACAGAATTTTGTTTGTTTGTTTGTTTGTTTCTTTGTTTGTTTCTTTGTTTGTTTTTTCGAGACAAGGTTTCTCTGTGTAGCTCTGGCTGTCCTGGAACTCACTCTGTAGACCAGGCTGGCCTCGAACTCAGAAATCTGCCTCCCTCTGCCTCCCGAGTGCTGGGATTAAAGGCGTGCGCCACCACGCCTGGCGAATTTTTTTTTTTTAAAGGATATAGCTTTACTAAGGTCCAGTTGTACTGTTCCAGTAGGATCTTCCAGGAAAAACTTCCCCTAAAACAGAATTAAATGAAATATGCTCACATTTGTATTAAAAAATGAATACTATTATAAATTATTAACATACTACCTAGTCTGACAACAGGATACATTAGAGAGAAGTGGACCTGCAGATATGAGTAATTCCTAGTCCACACTTTTCTGCTTATTTACTGGCAACCTCAGACTACTCACTCACTTACCCGAGACTCACTGACACTAAGGAACAACTGCTGCAAACCACAGGGTAGTAAGGAAGGCCCAGGCTGCTTGCCGCTCCGTCTCACCAGATGCCTTTGGCTAAGAGAATAACCAGTACCTCAGGCCACCAGGATGTGGTCAGCAGTTTGCTTATTCAGAAACCCAGAGTCAGTTCAAGCAGAGGTCACTAGGGGTCTACCTGGGGGCTATGCAAACTAACACCTGGACAGTCTTTCCCACCAACACCGCAGAACCCGGACACAGATGACGAGGCCATCGCTGGCTATGTTTTCTGTGAAAATATGTTCCTGTGTTTTCTATGAAAAAGCATTACCGCAGCAACGCATCACCAACTCGAGTCCAAAAATAAAAGGCAAAGCTCGTCAAACTTAACTTACCTCTTTTTTTTTTTTTAAAGATTTATTTATTTATTATATGTAAGTACACTGTAGCTGTCTTCAGACACTCCAGAAGAGGGCGCCAGATCTTGTTACGGATGGTTGTGAGCCACCATGTGGTTGCTGGGATTTGAACTCAGACCTCTGGAAGAGCAGTCAGTGCTCTTAACCGCTGAGCCATCTCTCCAGCCCTTAACTTACCTCTTTCAGCTGGGTTATCATCCCCAGGACGATCACGTCACCAACTTTGCTTGTGCTACCCAGTAAGGTTTCTATAGTTTTAAGCTAAAATAAAACAGAATAAAATCTTAAAAACTAAAAGCATATTCTAATTTTCTTAAAAATAAGTGTTGAGTACATATTATATACAGGTGCCTTAGAGTAGAAAGACTAATCAGCAAGTTTAGAGTTGTCCTCTTTGTGTGTCACCACTGAACATTAATTTTTGTTAGTTTCTGTTTTTTGAAACAGAGTCCAGTGAAGCCAGGCCAGCTTTGGACTGAATACAGCCCTGAAGGTGAGCTTGAATTCTCACTCTCCTGCCTCCAGCTACGTGCTGGGATCACAGGTCCGCAGCACCACACTCCCAAGCAGTAGTCTGAACAATATCCAGAATGACTGTTCCAGTCTCTAACATCCTCAGCATAGTGAATTCTGATCTACCAAGGCGGAGAATCTAATGAACACTGACTAGGAGGGGTCCCTTCAAAATCCATTCAGAGGCTCGGGAAAATGGGGAGGCGCAGACAGAAGAAGCAAGGGCCATCCTAAGAGGGGTCCTGAGTGCTAGAGAAGAAGACAGAGCCACAGACAGACTGAGAGTGGCCAGGCAGACTGCTGGAACTAAAAGGACAGTGCTGTCTGGGAATCACCTTCCAAAACTATGAAAGAGGAAGTTTCCATCTCCTCCATTCAAGTTACAAAACCTCTAGGGCCCATCTGCGTTCACGGTCACTGGATTGCTTCCTGAGTACATGGGTGGGGGTGCGGTGGTATTGAAACCAAGGCTTCTTTAAGCTTTCCTTACAATGGATATGACACACGTTAGTCCAACAGGTCTGTGCTGAACGGTGACCAAGAGAAGGACAGGCAACAAGCAGTATTCTGAGCGAGGCACAAAGGATACTGCGAAGCTGCTCAGAAAGCAGTGCAGGACTTGGTCTGGAGGCCAGAGACTGTAGGTGCTTCCCTGGTTCCAGACACCAAAGACGGAGCGTTAGCTTCTGCGGAAAAGCTACAGAGCCCACGACAGTAGGCATGGCCGGCATGGACTCTCCAGTAGCTGTCATGTAGCTGTGCCTACAATCCCAGCATTGAAGCATTGAGAGGCAGAGGTGTGTGTGTGTGTGTGTGTGTGTGTGTGTGTGTGTGTGTGTGTGTGTCTGTCTGTTTGGGCCAACTTGTCTATATAGCAAGTTCTAGGCCAGCCAGGGTATATATTGAGATCTTGCCTCAAGCAAAAATGGAAAAAAAAAGTTTATTTATTGTTTCTGAATGAATTAAAAGTAGCCAAGCAGGCAAGATGACTCACTGGAGAAAGCATTGCCAGGTCCCACCCACATGTTGGAACTGTGTCACATCACATGAGTACACACTACAGTAAGCATACAAAAGAGCAGCACTGAACATTATTACACTTGTATTAGTAGATACACCCCTCATTAATTAAGACAAGGTCCAAACCTGGAACTTGCTCCCACTTTCTTCAAGGTGTGAGCCTATCACCGGAGGAGTGAACAATTCATGTCTGTGTGTCCTCTGAAACAAAGAGATCCTTATGAATTACTGAATTAGACATTTAAAAGAAAGATTCATTATTACACAGGAGACAAACACTGCCCTAAGCTCTTACAGTTGCTTATTCTCAACACATTTGAAAACCAGTATTAATAAAACAGCATGCAAAAATCCCTGGCAATCCCTCCACTGCAAACCCAGGGCCCAGCTCCAACTTGGCAACTCTGTCTACCACTGAGCTAAATCCCCAACCCCTACAGCAACTTTTCAAAAAAGAAGCATTTAAAAACTCAGCACAGAAGCTAGTGAGAGAGAAAAGCCACCATACAACGGCTCTGTGGAGGTGCCTGTCCACCAGGCCAGACAGATCATTTAACAAGACCCAAATGATAGAACACGGTAAGGAAGAGGGTGAGGCAAGACACTCAGGCCAAGAAACTGGGGTGTCCAAAGGAAGGAGGCTATGAATAAAGGAGTATACAGGAAGCTCGATATTAGTTAATTCTCTCATCTAACCCTGCAACCCTGCCTGCAAAAAGGAACTTAAGGGAGGAAGGGTTTTGCTAGGATCACGGTTGAGAGCCACAGTCCATACAAACCATAAAGAAGTACAGAAGGAATGCCGGGCTCAGCGTTAAGTCTGCTTTCTTTTTTTGCTTTGTAATTGGTTCAGTGGCCGGTGCTGTCCACACTGGAGTGAGTAGGGTGGTAAATCCCCTCATGGCCCCAGAAGTGCCCTCGCAAACACACTCAGCAGTATTCTTAAGCATGTCTTGCTCCAGTCAGACTCACAATCAAAAGTAACCACCAAGGCAAGCCACTCGGAAAGCACCCAGTCTTGTCAAGACTAGCTACCACCCTATACTAAGTTAGTGTGAGTGTGCACAAGGTGGACTGTTAGCTGAGGCACCGCATCCATTCAGGAACTGTCCGCCCCCTCCCATCACTCATGAACTCTGGCAGGCGGATGCCCCTTCCCCCCTCTGAAGACAGCCCAGGCCTGAAAGATGAAAACAGAGATATGGACTGACACGAGGGTGAGCAAGTGAGAGAGGTTCAAACCTTCTGCCAGGACCACGAGACAAGAGGACTCTTTCTGACTGTTGCCATGGCTACTAGTGGCCATTTCTATCACTCCATAAGGAGAACTTGTTTGAAAGGATAATACTTTTTGCAAGAGGTGCAGTAGAACTTAAACCTGGCAACACACCAGGGTCACCATGGCTCCTTTCTTTTTGTCTCCGATGCAGGTGGTGACAGGGTTTAATAAAAGGATTTAAAAAAAGAAAGCGGAGATATAGAAAAGTCAGATGCTTTATGATGGTCTCTGAATGAGCACCTGGATCCAGCCAGGCTTAAAACCACAGCCCTCTAGTCTTCCTGGTAATACAGGCCAAACTAATATATTCCTTCTTTGGTTTTAGTCACTTGGAGTTTTTCACAATCTTAAACTGAAAAAAACGCTTACCGGAAGAGCTGGGGATGTGGCTCAGCTTGCAGAGTGCTTGCTGGCACGCACACAGCTCTGGGTTCCATCCCTCGCACCATAGGACTGCTGGCCAAGGTGGTACATGCCAGTAATCCCAGCACTCCAGAGGCAGAGCGGGAGGGTCATAAGTTCAAGGTCACCCTACACAGTGAGTTTGGGGCTAGCCCAAGAAGCAAGAGACCCTCTCTGAAAATAAATCTAAAGTGGAATAATGACAGACTTAAATTGTTACAATGAAAATATGAAGGCTGGAGAGATGGCTCAGTGGTTAAGAGTGCCGACCGTTCTTCTGAAGGTCATGAGTTCAAATCTCAGCAACCACATGATGGCTCACAACCATCCATAATGAGATCTGATGCCCTCTTCTGTGTGTCTGACGACAGCTACAGCAAGCAAACGGGGCTGAAGCAAGAAGAAAAAAATGTCTGAAGACAGCTACAGTGTACTTACTTACATATAATAAATAAATAAATAAATCTTTAAAAAAAAAAAGAAAGAAAAGAAAATGTGAGTGGTCTTCTATCTCACAACTGAAGAACACAAAAGGCGGGGCTGAGTGACTCACTGAAAACACTGTAGACCGAAATCTATGAGGAGGGCCTGGGAATGGTTATACATGCCTTGAATATCAGTACTCAGTACCGGGGCAGGAAGATCTGGAATTGGTCCGTGTGAACTTAAGGCCAACAGTACTTACACGAGCAACAGCACATCTCAGACATGAGAGGGAGAGAAAGAGCGACTGACAGCTGATAACATCTCTGTAAAGAACATGGAGGCAAATGTTGCAGAGTAAAAAACAAACAGGAACCTGTGGTAGGCAGAGAGGGGTGCACGGATGAAGGCAAGGCAGGAGGGTTTGAGTAAGTTACATACGAAGGTACACACCGCTCAGTGGCCTTGATAAGGAACACACTGCATCCAACTGGAGACCGAGAGAGGCTGCACATGGCACGACACTTCATGGTCATGGGTTGGCAGCAGGATGAATACTGTGAAAATGGCTGTACTACCAAACAACAACCTGTGCATTCAATACAATCCCCATCAAAATTCCAGTGGCATTCTGGATAGAAACAGAAACAAACCAACCAAAATAAAACCTACAATTCTTAAGAAAGCACAAAAGCCCTGAATAGCAAAAGCAATCCTGAGCAAGAACAATACCTGATTTCAAGCTATGCTACAGAGACATAGTAACAAAATCTGTATGGTGCTGGGACAAAAACAGACATGTCAACCACGGACCAGAACCCAGGACCCAGAAATCAATCCATGAGGTCACAGCCACCAAATTTTCAAAAGGTGCCAGAAATACACCTTGGAGAAATGAGAGCCTGACAACCAAATGGTGCTGGGAACCCAGGCATCCACACACAGAATGAAACCTGCTTTGTCCGTCTCATCCTGTACAAGAGGTCAGTTCACAAGGAGTCAAAGACCTTAATCTAAGAAATGGGCCTTTGAAACTACTAAGAGGAAACAGAAAAAAAAACACTTCAAGACATAGATAGAGTCGACACTTTCTGAATAGGATGCCAATAGTTGAAGTTACAATAACCACACCCAAGAAATCAGACTGTGTCAAAATAAAAGGCGTGGGAGATGGCCGGTGGTAAGTAGCTGCACAGGAAAGGGGACCCGAGTTCAGATGCCCAGTGCCTACCTGAAAAGCTCAGTATGGCCGTGCACACCAATAACCCCAATGCCGAGGAAATGGGGGAAATGGTCACAGGGGGTCCACGGAGACATGCTGGCCACTACCCCAGATGACAAGCAAGCTCCAGGTTTAGTGAGAGACAACAGGGAATAAGAGTCTGAGAGAGAAGGACAACGGGTGTTCTCCTCTTGGCTTTGCATATAAATGCACAAGTACACACCCTCTGCTTGTCCACATACTCAGATGAACACACAAACAAACAAAAACCACATTCAAAAATGACCAACATCCACCAGGCGGTGGGAGCCCACATCTTTAATCCCAGCACTCAGGAGGCAGAGGCAGGCAGATCTCTATGAGATAGAAGCCAGCCTGGTCGACAGAGTTAAGTTCCAAGACAGCCAGGGCTACACAGAGAAACCCTGTTTCAAAAAAAAAACAAAAATCAAAACAAAACAGAATCCATAAAAGAAATGCAAATCAAGGGCTGGCAAGATGTCTCAGGGGGTAAAGGCACCCGCCGCTCAAGCCAGGCAGCCTGGGTTCAATCCCATGGAAAGGTGGAAGGGACAACTCGCTCCAAAGAGTTGTCCTATAGCCTCCACAAAAGGGCCACGGCACGTGTGGTCCTCAAACACCATATACACGCATATAGCAATAAATAAAAATTTAGAAAGAAGAACTATCAATAAAAACTACACTGAAGTTGTATCTCAGCCCAGGCAGGTTAGCTATCAAGAAACGGAAGGAGAGATGACCTCATGGTTAAGAATGCTTCCTGCTCTTCCAGAGGACCAGAGTTCATTCCCAGTACTCAGGTAGGTACTGAGGTTTGGTTTTGTTATGTACTATAATGCTAACACTGGCCCCCAAGATCTGCCTGCTCCCAGGGACAAGGAGATTCTCATATAGACCCAAGTGATGCTATGCAATTTTGCCCCAAGTTATCCCTGATTGGTGAATAAAGACGCCTAGAGCCTATAGCTGGGCAGAAGAGAAATAGGCAGAGCTTTGGTTCCCAGGCTTGGGGTCTGAGCAGAGACCACGAAGAGAAAAAGGGAGAAGGTGGAGAGAGAAGAAGATGCCATGGGGTAGGTAAGTCATGAAAACATGGCCATGAGGACGGACCAATTGGAGTGGCCCAGAGGGAACATAGCAAGTCATAACTCAGAGTTATTGATGGGGAAGTAGACTCTAACAGCTTAGAGGGGAGATATCTGCCCAGCTCTACTGCTTTAAGGCTTACTATAAATATAAAAGTTGTGTGTCTTTTTTCTGGAAACTGAATGATCAAAGGCGGAGTAAAGAACCCCGATTGAGATGAAATATTTACTACAATGCACAGGTGGCTTACAGCTTCCCCCAACACCTGCGCCAGAGGATCTGACACCCTGTCCTGGCATGTGGCAGACACCCACAGAGAGACACACACATACCCAAATAAAAATTTTTTTTAAAAAAGAAAACCAATTTTAGTGATAATGCCAGCTAGGAGGAGAGGATGCACAGACCTTCCTTATGCATTGTGGGCAAGACTCTCACTCCAGCCACGGAGGGAATCGGCGTGGAGGCTTGACAAAAAGAAAGCCAGAACAGGCTGGCTGTGACTCAGTGTGAAATCAGGCTGCACTTGATCCATAGACAGACAGACAGACAGTCAGACAGACAGGACATACACACATCATGTGACCATGCTGCATGAGGCCTGGTATACACTGGAAGGCAGCAAAGCCAGCAGACACACACAATGGAATATTATTCAGCCACAAAGAACAAACTCATTTTCAGGAGCGTGGACAGAGCTGGAGAGCATCCCGCGCCAAATAAACCAGCTCGGAAGGGACGAATCACTCACTGAGTGTTCACTCTCACACTCAGAAAGACATGAAAGTAGACAGGGGATCATGAAGGAGAAGATAAGAGAGTGATTGACAGAAGAGAAACGTAATCAAAGCACATGTCATAATGAAACCCAACATTTTGCACAATAATAACAAAGAAAAGCTTCAAAATGATAGAGGGCTTGAGAGGGGTCTTCCAGAACCGGGGATTTCATAGCGGGGGTTTCTGGAGTCCGAAGGACAGCCAACAGGATAAGCAAAGTGACAGCAACAAAAGAAGGAACAGTTTCCGTCTGCCTCCAGCCGAACAGGAGCAAAGTACAGGTGAGGCCAAAAGCATCCGATGGGAGAACTCAGCCACCAGGCCTAACTCCACCCCACAGCAGCAGCCATCCGCGAAAAAGATGCCCACGCAAAGCCGGGCCAGGGTCAGAGCTGCAGCTCAGGGTGACCGTGCATGACAGAAGCTGCTGAGAACAGGCATCAGACCGCCTGCGCTCCCGCCACACGCCACCATCTCACAGCCCCGGTTCTTCATCCACTGCAGATGCCTCCTAAGCCCTCCTCAGCCCTTCTCCAGATGGCTGCCCTCTGCCCCTGATCTGCATTATTTTGACACAGGGCCTCATTAAGTTGCCCAGGCTACTACCTAACTCACTCTACAGTTTGCATAGACTTTGAACTTGTTATCCTCCTGTTTTAGCCTCCCATGTGGCCGGCACTGTAGGCGACTCACTCCCACACTACCTACCCTCGCTTGTCCACTATTCCCTGTACAGAGTCCTTTTCCCCTGGCCGTGTTCTTGTTCACACTTACCATACACGGCCACAAGGACCATATGCTATGCCGGGGTGTCCCTCACCCCCTCCCTGGTTCTCCTATTGAATCCACTGTCTGTGTATCTTTTATAGCACATAACAAAATACTCCCTTGCTTGGAGGGAATATAGTGGCCTTTGGACAGATTAGACAGACTGAGTCTGAATCCTGTCCCAAATCTCTACGTGTGACCTCTGGGAAAGTCATGAAACCGCTCTAGCCTTCAGGATCCTCACTTGTAAAGCAGGGGTCCAGCATTCATGAATCTGTTCGTGCTAGTGGACTACTGAGGTAAATAATGCATGCAAAATGCCCAACAATGCCTGGCACCTCAACAGCAAGGATTAAGTTCTGGCCACGCTCTTTCATTTCATTAAAGGGAATGGTACTTTGTACCTCTGTGCTCTCAATAGGGTGTCAGTTGCAGAGCCCGTGAGCAGTCTACAGAATGGCTGGCTGGCTTTTTCTTTCTTTCTTTCTTTCTTTCTTTCTTTCTTTCTTTCTTTCTTTCTTTCTTTCTTTCTTTCTTTCTCTCTCTCTCTCTCTCTCTCCCTCCCTCCCTCCCTCCCCCCCCCTCTCTCTCTCTCTCTCTCTCTCTTTCTTTCTTTCTTTCTTTCTTTTTCAGACAGGGTCCTACTCCTGCCTCTGTGATCTCAGGTATTGGGATAATGGATAGGAGACACCAAACCCAGCCTTGAATGACCAACTTTAATATACAAAAATGAATCCTTTAAATACCCTTGAGATTTCCCAAAGCTCTTTTTCCTCCCCAATTTGCTGATGTTCTCCCATTCCCAACTTACCTGGTGTAAAATGGTATAGCGTTCAAGATACAGCTCGGCTTTGTCTCTTGCTGTTCCAAATAAGGTTGGTGCAGCATGATTAGTCATGGATAGACTAGAAAAAAAGGAATGCCATTAAAAAAACTATATATGTGTGTGTGTATATATATAAAACACAAAGGTCAGCCAATTGAAATTAACTTTTTAATCAATAAATAAAAAGTGCATAAGTACACTTGTTGCTCTTATAGAGGTCCTGAGTTCAGTTCCCGGGACTCATATGGTAGCTACAAACAGCCTGTAACTCCAACTCCAGGGGATCCAGCACCCTCTTCTGAACTCCAGGAACACCAGGCACGCACACAGTATACACTCACACTCATACACATAAAATAAATCTTAAAAATCATCTTCTATTGATAAATGATACATGGTATACTTACGGAAGAAATTTTTTCCTTTCTGAATTATATATAAAACGTGGAATATCAAAAGCTCCAATGATATTGAAAACGTGCTCTCTGAAAAACAACCCATAAAACACAGTTCTGATCTTTAATAAAACTCAAATATTATAAGCATAATTCACATTATCTTTTGCATATAATACCTTGCATATTATTTTCCCCAAGCCATGTATCACTTTTTCTATTGTGTCACAAATAACAAGAGGATAAAATGTTTAGCTTGACATTCTACGTTTAAGAAAGACAAAGGAGCCAGGAGTCATGGTGCCTCCCACCCTCCACCATCACCTCCCCCCCACAAACCCCCCCCCCACTCCCACATTCCCTGCACTAGAAAGGCAGAAACAGGAAAATCAAAACCCCAAGGCCAGCCTATCCTGTCTCAAACAACCAATCAGTCAACTATACTTTTGATGTTCAATTTAATTCATCCATAGCACACAGACCATTAAATCAGACTGACTGGAAACACATTACGTTGGTAATATACAAATATTATAATCTCACTAGAAAAAAATGATGAAGACAAATCATTTAATAATGAGATTTATAACGCGGGCTGTCACTCAAAATGAAACAAGCAACAACAACTTCTAGTGGAGAACTGTTGATCACTAGTTGTTTTCCCATGAAAATGAGCACTTAGTAACCCCTCCACAGACGTCCTTTTCACCCACGTACATAGTCTCATCCATAGACTGACTGCACTCTTGCACAGCTGCCTCCACGACAGATCGTTCGATCATGTTCGAGGACACTGAAAAAGGAAGTTCAAAATTAAAATGTAAAACAGACCTGAAGACTCAGGTATGGGAGCTCCCACCAAGAAGTCCAGCACTCGGAATTGGGAGGCAGGAGAATCAGGAGTTCAAGGCTATCCTGGGCTACATAGGGAATCTGAGGCCAACTTGAGCTACATGAAACCTTGTCCCAAATCAAGGCATAAAAATTAGTTCTTTGGTTGGATATAGTAGCACGCAGCAGTAATCCCACCCACCACGTTCTAAGCTAGCCTGGGTTATAGAGCTACATTCTATTCAAAACAAACAAAACAAAAATAACAAACAGAAAGATGGCCCAGTATATAAAAGTACCTGATCTACTCTTTTTTTTTAAGATAGGGTTTCAATATGTGGCCTCAGCTGGCTTCAAACTCTTAGACCAGGCTGGCCTCAAACTCACAGAGATCTACCTGCTTCTGCCTCTGCCTCTGCTAGAATTAAAGGTGTGCACCACCACACCAGGCAAAAACAAGCGTCGTTATTTGTACAGCACTTCTGAAAATAACACACAAAGGAGCTTTGCAATAGTTTAAGTATCTCATACAAAACCATTTGACACCAGAAGAGTTTTGGTTTTTAGACTCTTTGAAGATTTTAGAATAACTGTATTCTATACATAAATGAGATTTCTTGGGGATGGGACCTTAAGTCCAAATATGAAATTCCTTTTCTAAACGATTGATTGATTGATTGATTGTTCATGAGTATTTATGTGCACCAGCATAAATTTATATGCCCAGCATGCGTGAAGGAGCCCACAGAAGCCAGAGGCAAACATGGTATCCCTTAGAACTGAGTTCAGGAGGTTGTGAGCCGCCAGCAGGTGGGTGCTGAGAACTGAGTCTGGGTCCTCTGCAAGGACAGTAACTGCTCATAAACACCGAGCCACCTCTCCAGCTCCAGGAAAGTCTTTTCTGTGCCTTTTGATGGGCTTTTTAAACAGGGTCTCCGTATATAGTTCAGGCTGGCCTCCCGAGTGACAGAAGTGCAAACGCTCGCCGAACGCCTGGCTTTTTTATGATTTATGTACCCCCCACACAGCCTTCAGGAAGGACTTGTCTGCAACACTGTGACCCGTCATACGAGGTCAGGCGAGGCGTTTTCTACGTGGGACGCTCTTTGACACCCAAGATTTGGGAGCATTTCTGACTCTGGATTTTCAGCTTTAGGTTAAACAGGTTCTCTCCTTCTACCATGTGGGCCTGAAGATCAAACTCGTGTCACCAGAATTCTGTGGCAAGTGCTTTCACCTGCTGAGCTATGTCACTGGCCCTGATCTGATCTGAAAATAGTTTCTGTATACAGAAACTATTAGGTCAGAAAAATCATAAAGGCCATGTGTCAATACCTTATTTTCCCATTGTCAAATACAGTCATAATACCTTAATATAGAATAATGAGTCTCTGCTTTCTAAAGATTATTTAGTGACATAAACTTGGTTAGCTTCAGTGAGGTTGGAGGAATGTAACTTACTGGAAACCACTGTGATTCACTGTAACGGTAGAAAGAACATATAAATGACAGCTTTCTTTCGCTGCAGACTTGGTAAATGTACCACACCGTCTTTACAAACTTTATTCCATTAGTCAGGTGCTTCATAGCACTCAGATCAATATGCCTGCTTTTTCTGCGTGTTTGTTTTCGGTTTATTGAGATGGTCTCAATGTGGAGCCCTGGCTGGCCCGGAACGCACTATGTAGACCAGGTTAGTCTCAAACTCAGAGATCTGCCGCCTCTGCCTCCCCGGTGCCAAAATTAGGGTAGGCTACCACACCAGCAATATACGCAGTTCTTATTGATAGGGAGAGCAACTTTTGAGTATCAGCCTAAGAACACAGCTAAACAGGCTAGAAAGCAACACAAACTCAGGTGTGGTGTAGCCTTAGTCACTGTCTTCAGGCAAAATATGCCATTTGAAATTAATATACGATAATTAATAATAATCATGATTTCCTAAATGTTCATTGTAAAGGAATTTATAAAGAGTGTGTGTAAAATCCCACCTTTACAAGTGAATGGAGAACTAGTTCTCCTCTGTATCATGGACCACATGAATTTTTTTTAAAGATTTATTTATTTTATGTATATGAGTACACTGTAGCTGTACAGATGACTGTGAGCCTTCATGTGGTTGTTGGAGATTTAATTTTTAGGACATCTGCTTGCTCCGGTCAACTCTGCTCGCTCAGTCCCTGCTTGCTCTGGCCCAAAGCTTCATTTATTATTATATATAAGTACACTGTAGCTGACTTCTGACACACCAAAAGAGGGCGTCAGATCTCATTACAGATGGTTGGGAGCCACCATGTGTTTGCTGGGATTTGAACTCAGGACCGGAAAAGCAGTCAATGCTCTTACCCACTGAGCCATCTCAACAGCCCGGACCACATGAATTTTAACATCACTGAAGATGCTAGCTAGCATCCATCCCACATGTCAGATTGGGCTAAAACTCCTATTCTGTTGGCGGTAGAAACATTGGTTCGCTTCTCCTTGTTAGGCAGTGCCTGTGGTGGTAGCTGATGAAGAATTTAACTGGCAGAGCAGGAGATTTAGGCCTTCTTACTTTCCTCTTATTCCCTCAAACACTTAAGACTATCTAACTTGATAAGACAGTCACAGGTTTAGAGAGCAAAACAAGACACCATGAGGGATCAGATCAGGGCCAATGGCACAGCTCAGCCGGTGAAAGCACTTGCCACAGAATTCTGGTGACACGAGCTTGGTCTTCAGACCCACATGGTAGAAGGAGAGAACCTGCTGCAAAGCTGTCCTCTGACCTCCACATACGGACACAGAGCACACGTGTATACACACATGCAAAATAACAATAGCAATAACAGTAATCATATACAAGAACAGCAACATAACTCTTTAAAGGGCAAGATCAAGTGCAACAGTTAAGTATAGAAAAGATGCGGCGGTAACTCCACCTGTCCAGGCAGGAGCCTGGGAACCAAGGACCAGGATATCCTGAGGTCCCAACTGAACCAACCCTTTGGGAAAAGACACTACTGTGCGACTCTCGGAACTCTGCACTGTGCTAATAATGGAGCCTCGGTATCCTTTTAAATGTAAATCAGAGGACACAAAGCTATAACAATTTAAGCATCATCAGGAAATGTTACTTACAGGGCTGCTTTTCAACTGCATCGATGATCTTTCCTAGGTTCTCCTCTAGCTCCAATTCAGTGACAGACTGGAGAGCTTCAGTCAGATACTTGGTGGCTTCACTAGTGACAGAAAGAAAAGATGAGACCAAGAATTTCTCGGGGGCGGAGGGTGGGGTAGGGGGAAACTTTTACTTAAATCTTATACAACTCAAGCTTTATAAAAAGCTAACATAACAGAAAACTCATATCTCCCTCTAAAACCTCAAGTAGCCCTCTAAAGTATCAAGGCTTGAAACAGTTCATTAAAAAAATAAGTGAACAGGTAAAATAACAACAAACCCCTGCAGCAGGTCTTGGTAAAACACCTTTTTAAAAAAAATCTAAATTGGGCTGGAGAGATGGCTCAGTGGCTAAGAGCACAGACTGCTCTTCTGAAGGTCCTGAGTTCAAATCCCAGCAACCACATGGTGGCTAACAGCCATCCGCAATGAGATCTGATGCCCTCTTCTGGTGTGTCTGAAGACAACTACAGTGTACTTAGATATAATAATAAATAAATCGTTTTTAAAAAAATCTAAATGAGATGGGTACACTGGACATGTGAGATGACCCTGTCCTGACTGGAGTGTATGAGACTCAAAGCCGAAACTCTGAGTTAAGTTTTTGTTTGATTTTCTAGACAGAGTTTCTCTGCATAGCCCTGGCTGTCCTGGAACTCACAGAGATTCACCTGCCTCTGCCTCCAGAGTGCTGGGATTAAAGTTGTGCTGGATAGCTGGCCCACAGTGAATGCAGGCATGAGTGCCATTGAGTCTCTAAATCAGAGGGTAATCTACTACACAGCACTAGATAACACACTGTCTTCCCACAGGAAAAGTCCCATGGCGTTTAATTCCACACACGGTGCTTTGAGGCTAAAAGACTTGAGTGTATATCTCAATGAATCAATTAATGAGCTTCCAACAGCTTTATAATAGTACATTTTAAGGGAAAGGAAAGGAAAAGCTATTGCTCAATTAATCCTCTCTCCAAATGTCAGGAATTAACCAAATTAAATTCATCACTTTCTCCCTGGGTAGACCCAGGTTGACCCTTGGACACTCCTGGGCAAAACGTAAAGCTAAAAGGTTCATAAAGTTCACAGTTACGAAAACAAAACATTCACACTCTGACTCAGAAAGCTATACGGATCTCAGCAGGTACTTAAACGGAAAGTGTATTATAAAATGTAAATTGTAATATGAGATTTCTTGGATATGTTCATTTTTAAAGACTGAAAAGACACACTACAGCCAGGAAAACCTCCTTTGGGGGCAAATTGTAAACTAGGAAATCTAAAAAAGCCAAACTAAAAACACGTTTAAAATCTATCCAAATTTTACTTCTCCAGGCAATAATGAAAATTCCACACAGAGACGGGTTTGGAAGACTCATACTCTACAATATAAATCGCCAACAGACACGCATATGGATTCACCCATGTCTCTCCTTCTCTGACACGTCTCTCTGTAACTTCCAGAAGTAACACTGTAATGATTCCCATTCTGCAGAGGCGGGGACCTCCGTTGATCAGAAGCCAGCACGCCCCCAACTTCCCCGCTCAGTTCGGCGTCAGCGCGCAGCTCCGCCCAGCCTGGAAGTAACATTCGCACCCGGCGCCAGGATCGCGGAAACCCAGGTAGGCTCTGCAGCCTCAAATGCACCGGAGAGACATCGCCTCTTATGACAGAATGTTCTAGATAGGGCATTGCGGCGGGTCAGGTTACCTCGAGACTCACCTCCTGAGCAGCAAGCCCCGCAGCTTGAAAGCTGAGACCGTGCGGCTCCGCAGCCGCTCCGGCGCCATGTTCGCGATTTGGCGCCACCGCCGACGCCCCGCCCCCTCCTGGAATAGACACACCCCTTGTCCCGCCCTTATATTCTTGGGCTGGTGAAATGGATTTTTTTGGCCTTACTAACTGCAGGGCCTCTGGGAATCTCAGACCCTGCCTAGGGAGTGAAGTAGGAGTGGTCAGAGTGGGAACAAGCTTCCTTTATCCCAAAAGCATTTTCTGAACACTCAGCTTCCCGGACACTCAGCTACCCTCTTCTACTCTGACTCTACCCAAGCTTCCTGCACCCAGAGTCTTCCCTTCCAGGGCTATGAGAGTTGTAGAGCCGTTGTTTCCCGGTTCTACACATGCTCAGGAAATACTGTGTTTTCACCGTTTTCGATCACTCCCATCCGACCAGTTTTAGTTGAGGGCCTCTCCACGATCCGCTGTCATCATTTAGCAGTCCCACTTTTTTCATGACATACCTTCTTTTTTTTTTTTTTTACTGGTGGAGTAACAAACCCAAGATTATAAATGGTTGGTATGAGGTGAATTGCCAGTGCGGTGGAGCTGCTCTTGAATCGTTATTCTCAGTCCTACAAGTAGACTCAGTAGAGCACATCTTAAAATGTTCCCTCTTGCTGAGTGTGATGGCACATGCCTTTAATCCAAGAACTCAGAAGGCAGAGGCAGGGGGATCTCTGTAAACACCTGGGCAACTTGTTCTAGAGAATGAGTTCCAGACCAGTCAGTGAATCACAGTGAGACCTTATATAAAAATCCATCCATCCATCCATCACACACACACACACACAAACGCACACACACACATATACTTGTGCTGTTGAGATGAATAATCAATTGGCTGTTTATAAATAAGCATGCAACTTTACAGGACACAAGAAAGCTCTGGGCATAAGACCACAGATCTATAATCCCAGGCCTCAGAACGGGGAGGTGCAAGGATTCAGGAGGCAAAGGCCATCTTTGATGTCACAGCAAGTTCAAAGCAAGCCTAAGATACCTGAGGCTTAGTGGGAGTGGGAGAGGCAAATAAGCCAAAAACTTGAATGATTTCTACAACGGTATAAGCAATTATCTCTGGGGCGTATATTTAAGATCTTTCTGAAAAGGAAAACAGTAAAAAGAATGCATGTGTATATTTGCTTGATTTTGCATTTCAAAACTTTTGAAAAGTTAAACTAGACAACAAAGAGAGATCCCAGCTGTGGTGGTTTGAATAAAAATGTCTCCCGTAGGCTCTGGTGTGTAAACACTTGGTTCCCAGTTGGTGGCGCTGTTTGGAGAGATTCAGGTGGTGCAGTTGTGCTGGAGCAGCTGTGGTGGCTTGAATATGCTTAGCCCAGGAAGGGGCACTATTAGGAGGTGTGGCCTTGTTGGACTATAGGTATGGCCTTGTTGGAGGAAGTGTGTCACTGTGTGGGTGGGCAATGAGACCCTTTTAGCTCCCTGGAAGCCAGTCTTCTATTTGTTTTCAGAACAAGATGTAGAACCCTCAGCTCCTCCTGTCCCATGCCTGCTTGCACACTGCTATGCTCCTGCTTTGATGATAATGGACTGAACCTCTGAACCTGTAAGCCAGCTCCAATTAAATGTTGTCCTTACAAGAGTTGCCTAGGTCATGGTGTCTGTTCTCAGCGGTAAAACTCTAACTCAGACAGTAGGCTTTGAGATTGTATAGCATCACCCCACTTCCAGCTCTTTTTCTCTGCTTTGTGCTTGCATTTGAAGACAGGAGCTCTCAGCTTCCTGATTCTGCCATTTGTTGCCATGACTCCATAAGTAAAAGTGCTTGCCATGCAAGCCTGAGGACCTGAGTTCTAATCCCCAGAGCCTACATAATTCCAGATGTGGTGCTGAGAATCATCAATCCCAGCATTCCTATAGCCTAATAGAAGACAGAGACAGCAGGAATTTTGGAAGCTCATGGGCCAGCAACAGTGAAAAACTAAGAGACCCTGTCTGAACTGAATCGAGGTAGACGACAAGGAAAGACTCCAGTGTGTCCTCTGACCTCCACATGTATGCTGTACTGGCACATACAACACACATACACACACACACACACACACACACACACTTAAAAAGATTAAACTTAGCCGGGCGGTGGTATACACACCTTTAATTCCAGCACTCGGGAGGCAGAGGCAGGCGGATTTCTGAATTCGAGGCTAGCCTGGTCTACAAAGTGAGTTCCAGGACAGCCAAGGCTATACAGAGAAACCCTGTCTCAAAAAGCCAAAAAAAAAAAAAAAAGATTAAACTTGTCCTGGGTGGCGATTATGCCCCGCTCTCTCGGGGGTATAGTATATGCATTTCTCCACTGCAAGAGTATGTCCTGGGTGAGCATATTACTTGGACATACCCTGCACACCAGCATTGGAGAGCTGTACTGAGAGTGCAAACTGTAAAGGTGGTCCTAGGTGCTTAGGTGAGACAGGAGCCTGTAAAGCTGCCTATCTTGACCTGGTCTATGAACGTCAAACAGTACAGACTGCCCAGGGGCTACGATGAAATCACAGAACCCTTTAAACAGCTAGACGGGGTAAAGATCAAGATGGCTCCTGGAGAGTGAGAGTGGATTCTAGAGAATTGAGTAGAAGTGACCATTGTACCCCACATCGCTCTTTTGACATAGTAGTTGGTACGTGCTGGTATCTCTCTGTATTGCAGTTGACCTTGCTAATACCCTTTTCAGTAGTCCTTTAGCTTGTGGATCCCAAGGCCAATTGACATTCACTGGTATGAAGGATAGTTCACCTCCAGATATCTCCACCAAGGTTATCTATCACCTTAAGAACAGTAAAGACAGATAACCAAAGTGCAGAGATGTCATGGTGACCCAGAGCCTTGCTTTGTTATCGTGCCTATTTCCACTAAAAAGTTTTCATTATATAGATGAAGTGATGCAAAAAAAATCACTGTTTTACAGCTTTATAAAAGCACCTGAGAGGCTGAGTGGTGGCTCAGTTGATAAACTACCCACCACGCAAACATGAAGACCTGAGTTCTGATCTCTAGCACCCACATCAAAGTTTGGGCGTGGTGGCATACCTGTAGTCCTAGCACTGGGGTGAGGCAGAGACAGATGGATTCTCAGGACTAGCTGGACACACTGACTAATGCACACACCCATCTGTGTATTTGCCAGAGGCCAGTTCCAGCATTCTTGTTCTCTCCTGAAGGTAGCTAAGGGGAAAAAGTGTAGGCAGGGGAGGGGGACAAGACAGTCTTGCAAGATATTAGGTTTGCTTTTATTATAATATAACATTTATTTTTCTTAGTTCTAACTTACTTTTGCAATGGTAGCTGACCCACTGTGTACTCATATAAATAAATAAATAAACAAACAAACAAACAAACAAACCTTTAAAAAAGAAATAAGAAATCATCTATTTGTCTATATAGCGTCACTACAAGACAGTATATCTTCATTGATCTACAAAAATCTGCTTAAAAGGGTGGGCTGATACCTAGTAAGTGTTATATCTATTTAATAATAATAGGTAAAGCATATTAAAGCAGGAATCTTTCCTACACTGCAGTCTCTTCAGCCTTGCCTAGAAGGGCTCATCCATCCTGCTGTCACAGTCCACGGTGAAAACATCTCAGGAAGATCGCCTGCCAGCTTTTAGCTTCTCCTCGATGGCTCCTGGCACATATTTGCCCATATACACTGTATACATACCAAGTTTCAACAGTGATAATAAAGAGAAAGAAATCTGGAAGACTAGACATTCATTATCTGTCTCTAGCTTTACTGGTTCATGGAGAGCTAAAACTCTTCATTCTTGTGACTAAGTTATCACTGAAGGTTTGTATAGATAAGCCCAGTCAATATTCTGTCTTCTGTCCTTGCACCCACAGTAAATCATTAGTTCCCTTTTATGACTTTTGTTTAAGGTACCTGTTGTACCTAGCAGTGAGGATGAGGATGGGGTTGGTTGCGTACACTTTTTAACCCCAGCACTTTGAAGGCAGAGGCAGATGGATCTCTGTGGGTTCAATACCAACCGACTCTGTCTCAAAAATAAACTAAACCAACAAAAATTAGCAGCTTGGAGCTGAAGAAACAGCTTAACAGATTCAAACTCACATGGTAACTCACAATCATCTATCATTCCAGTTCTGGTCTCCATGGGCACTGCACACACATGATGCACATACATACATACATACATACATACATACAGGCAAAACCATCCATATACATATAATAATTCTTTTAGAAAATTATGGAGGCCTGCACACCTTTAATCCCAACACTCAGGAGGCAGAAACAGCTGGTGGATCTCTGTGAGTTTGAGGCCATCTTGGTTTATATAATGAATTTCAGGCAGCCAGAGTAACATAATAGAGAGACTCTGTCCCAAAAAATAAACAAACAAAAATAACAACAAAAATCAAACAAAACACAAAAATGAAAAAGAATTAAAAAGGAGACAGGAGATCTGCCCTTACTAGGGGTGGGGGGGTGGGGCATAATTATAAAATTCTTGAAAGTATCATGGCCTAGTAAGATACCTGTGACTGTAAAACAGGTGCAGGTATTTGCAGAGCTTCTAAGCCATTGATATATTTTCATTTCCCACTTCACCCAAGTTACCCATCCTTTTAATAACTTGTTTTCTAAGAAGGCAGGGGGCAGCCATGGAGCTGGGATAGGAAGGCTTGAGCAGTTTTGACCAGGCTAACATCCTTGTAAAGCAAGCTAAATGGGTATGTGCCCCAAGACCTCAGTGACCCTTCATGTTAGAAGGTGCCAGAAGCTTAGAGGGTGGTGGTATCTGGACATTATGGCAAAAGCAATCAGAGATCGGAGCAACAAGCCAACTGTTCCAATGAGGCTTTGGTCCTGAAATGGGAAGGGGAATAGCTGGCACACATTTCTAAAACACAATTGCTGCATGTTTTTAAAGCACTGCAGCGGGTGAGCCCCATCGCTCGTGCCTTGGTATTATATTAGTAAAGACAGATTACCAAAACCAAAGAACGGATGAACTGAAGGCCTCTGTCTTAGTCAGGGTTTTACTGCTGTGAACAGACACCATGACCAAGGCAAGTCTTATAAAAACAACATTTAATTGGGGCTGGCTTACAGGTTCAGATGTTCAGTTCATTATCATCAATGTGGGAGCATGGCAGCATCCAGGCAGGCATGGCGCAGGCAGAGCTGAGAGTTCTACATCTTCCTCCAAAGGCTACTAGACTGACTTCCAGGCAACTAGTGTGAGGATCTTAAGCCCATACCCTCAGTGACACATCTACTCCAACCAGGTCACACCTATTTCAACAAGGCCACACCTCCAAATGGTGCCACTCCCTGGTCCAAGAATATACAAACCATCACAACCTCCTAGGCCTCTTTCTGGGTCTAGAAACTCTGCGAATGCATATTCACAACGACGAGGTGTGGTGTCTGTAATCCTGCCATGAATACTATGAGGCTCTCTGCTGGGACCAGGGTCCTTTGAAGCCAGTGTGCCTCCATCAATAACTGAGCCAATAGCCAAGCCAGGAAGGGACCTTCCTTATCCCTGTTAATGCCTGGTCCATGAATGACAACAGCAGGGGGTACCAGACAAAAATAGGTGACTGGAGCAGAAGCCAATGGGCTAAGAGTAATGCTGTGTCTTAGTTACTGTAAAAAGACACCATGACCAGAGCGACTCTTATATAAGAAAACATCTAACTGGGAACTTGCTTACAGTTTTAGAGTGTTAGTCAATGGTTATCATTCAGGAAGCAGACAGGCATAGCTGGAGCAGTAGCTGAGAACTTTGCATGCTGGTCTGCAAGCAGGAGGCAGACAGTGACGCTGGACCTGAAACCTCAAAGCCCATTCCCAGTCACACACTTCCAACAAGATAATGAATGCTTCCTAATTCTTCCCAAACAGTTCAACGGGAGACTAGGAACTCAAATATAAGAACCTATGGGGCCCATTCTCACTCAAACCACCACAAATGGACATAGACATTGCTCGTGAAACTTGGCCTTAGAGAATCTATTCTGGCATATTCAGAGATATATTCACAGAGAAAAGAGAAATTGACAAGTTCTACCATGGGGGACAATAGACATGGAAAAATATATTACTGATATCAGAATCCTGGTGTCTTTCTACACAGTAGCTCATAGTTCATTGAGCCTTCCTAGAAATCAAAAGTTATATCCCGTTATTAAAATATGGGCCATCTGCTTTCAAGTATCCTTTGGAGGCTGTTTGCTAGGTTCACATTGACCGCAGAGGAACCAATATTGGCTAGAAAATAGCTCACCAAGGTATTTTATATTATTTGTGACTATTGTGAAGGGTGTTGTCCTGAGTGAGGTAACCCAATCACAAAAGAACATACATGATATGCACTCAACTAATAAGTGGATATTAGCCCAGAAGCTCAGGTACAATTTGAAAAACATATGAAGCTCAAGAAGGAAGACCAAAGTGTGGATACTTCGATCCTTCTTAGAAGGGGAAAACAAAACACCCATGGAAGGAGTTACAGAGACAAAGTGTGAAGCAGAGACTGAAGGAATGACCATCAAGAGACTGACCCACCTGGGGATCCATCCCATAAACAACCACCAAACCCAGACACTATTGCGGATGCCAATAAGAGCTTGCTGACAAGAGCCTGATATAGCTGTCTCCAGAGAGGCTCTGCCAGTGCCTGGCAAATACAGAAGTGAATGCTCACAGCCATCCATTGGACAGAGCACAGGATCACCAATGAAGAAGCCAGAGAAAGTTCCCAAGGAGCTGAAGGGGTTTGCAGCCCTGTAGGAGGAACAAAAATATGAACTAGCCGGGCGTGGTGGCGCACGCCTTTAATCCCAGCACTCGGGAGGCAGAAGCAGGCGGATTTCTGAGTTCGAGGCCAGCCTGGTCTACAAAGTTAGTTCCAGGACAGCCAGGGCTACACAGAGAAACCCTGTCTTGAAGAACCAAAAAAACAAAAAAAACAAAAAAACAAAAAAAATATGAACTAACCAGTACCCCCAGAGCTCCCTGGGACTAAACCACCAATCAAAGAATACACATGATGGGACTCATGGTTCTAGCTGCATATGTAACAGAGCATGGCCTAGTTGGTCATCAATGGGAGGAGAAGCCCTTGGTCCTGTGAAGGTTCTATGCCCCAGTATAGGGGAGTGCCAGGGCCAGGAAGCAGGGAGTGGGTGAGTTGGTGAACAGGGGGAGGAAGGAGGGGATGGGAGTTTTCAGAGGGGAAACTAGGAAAGGGGATAACATTTGAAATGTAAATAAAGAAAATATCTGTTAAAAAAAGAAAAGAAGAGAAAAGAAAAGAAAAGAAAAGAAAAGAAAAGAAAAGAGCTCATACCACTGTCATTCCCATGGAATGTCCCAGTATGCTGCAACATGTCCAAACATGCAAGGCTTGTTCTCAGTTATGGCCATGGCATATGAATGTTATATCGAGGCAAATACATAAATGTGTCCATCCTGTATGGGGTTGGCAAGTAACCCACACAGGACTTAGGCCTGCCAGGGAGAGATGCTCATCAGATGCCCTTCCCTGTGGACGGCTGCACACCTCTTGCAAGTATTTCCAGGAAATAAACATCAGGGAAGGCTTTCCCTTGGGTCTCATCTAACTCAAGGTTGTGTAGAGACACCCTTAGAGCATTGACAGAGACCAGGGCATTCATTTCACAAGCACTGGTGTGCAGAACGGGGCTGAGGACAACCAGATCCGATGGTACTTCCGCCTACCTTACAACCTTATAGGGACTGAGTGGGTTGAAAAGAAAAATGTGTCACTCAAACAGCAGTTAAAGAATTTGAATGAAGGTAACCTGCAAGGGTAGGGCACACCCGGAAGCCACAGGATATTAAACAAACACTCACTACCTCACGAGCTGTTTGCCAAGGAGGCCCGTGAAGTCCACCCCCCAAACAATATAGACTATTGCTACTGCTAGAGATTGCTCACCAGAATTAGATGGTGTGATGACCATTCTTGGTTATCAACTTGACCACATCTGGAATTAACTAAAATCCAAAACTGGAGGGCACACCTGTGAGGGATTTTTGCTTAGTTTGAAGTAGGAAGATCCACTCCTAAACCAGATCTTGAGGAGAGAAGGCACACCTTTAATCTGGGCACCCCTTCTTCTGGAAGCCTATATAGGGACAAGGAAGAAGGAAGCCTTTTCTCTTTGCTGACTGGGGTCTTTGGCAGGCCCTTATAGGTGAATCATAGAAGAGACCATTGGGATTTTGGAACAAGGCTCTATCATCATCTGGAGACAACTATTCTCCCTTTGGGAAACAGCTCTTGGCCTGCTACTGGGCCTTAGTTTGATAATGAACAAAGTTACTGTGAGACCTAAGTTGCCCATAATGAGGTGGACATGAGTGTTATCTGACCCACCAAGTTATAAAGTAGGATGTGCACAGCAGCAATCTATTATCAAGTGGAAGTGATTACATATCTATATCTATCTCAAGATATAAATATAGATATAGCCAGGCGTGGTGGCTCACGCCTTTAATCCCAGCACCTGGGAGGCAGAGATAGGTGGATTTCTGAGTTTGAGGCCAGCCTGGTCTACAGAGTGAGTTCCAGGACAGCCAGGGCTACACAAAGAAACCCTGTCTCAGAAAAAAAAAACCAACAACAACAAAATATAGATAGATAGATAGATAGATAGATAGATAGATAGATAGATAGATAGAGAGATGTCATTTCCATTTGACAAGAGATTGTTTTATATAAAATCAGGCCCAAAGCACGTGCATGTTACATGAAGAAGTTGCCCAAATGTGTATGGTTTCTAATCCTGTTACAATGCCACCTGCTGTCAAGCATGCACCTATAGCCTCATGGAATGTGCCCTGTGGTGGATTGGCTGAGGAAAAGAAGACTATACGCTAGTTTAATGACGTTTCTGCATGTTATACAGGCACTACTCAGAAGTGGACAGTTGAAGCCTTATAAGCCCTTCCTGGGACAACCCTGAAAGTGACAAGTGAAGGGAAACCTTCACAGTGGGCACAACTATGGGCAGTATGCATGGGATTACAGTTTGTTAGGAAGAAGAAATGGTCAGATTGTGCAGTTGTTCACTAATGCATGGGCTGTTGGTTGTTTGTTCAGGGACTTGGTAAGAACATGATTAGAAAATAGGTAAGAAAGACACTGGGCAGGAAGTATGTGGATAGATCTCACTAAATGGGCTAAGGATGTGAAGACACTTGGCCCCATGTAAATGCTCATCAAAGGGTGACTTCGGCCAGGGAGGCATTCAGTTATCAAGGAGGTAGGATGACCCATTCTGTGGACAGTCAGCTTCTTTCTCCATCTATCCCTGTCATTGCCCACTGGGCCCATGAACAAAGTGGCCATGGTAGGTTATGCATAGAATCAGCAACACAGACTTCCACTCACCAAGGCTGACCTGGCTGCAGCCACCACTGGGTGCTAGATCTGCCATCAGCAGAGACCAACATGAAGCCCCAGATATTGCAACATTCCCTAGAATGACCAATCAGTGGCCTACCTGGTGGCAGGTTGACCACACTGGACCACTTCACTTTGTTCTTACTGGAGTAGATAATTATTTTGGTTACAGATTTGTCTTTCTGCACACAATGCTTCTCTGACAAAACTGTTATCTGTGGACTTACAGAATGCCTTATTTACTGTCACAGCATTCCACACTGTACTGCTTCTGACCCAGGAACTCACTTCACAGCCAAAGAAGTGTGACAGTGGGCCCACAATAATGGAATCAGCTGGTGTTACCGTGTTCCCGACCATCCTGAAGCAGCTGGCCTGATAAAAAGATGGAATGGCTTTTTCAAGACGCTCTTACAGCACAAGTTAGGTGGCAGTAGCCTGGCGTGGGGCAGCATTCTCCAGAAGGTGGTATATGCTTTGAATCAAAGTACCACATGTGGTCTGTTTCTCCTATAGCCAGATCTATGGGTCTACAAACCAAGGAGTGGAAAAGGGAATAGTTCCTATCACCCCTAGTGACCTTCTAAGAAAAATTTTGCTCCCTGTTCCTGTGACCTTAATTTCTGTTGGCTTAGAAGTTTTGGTTCCAGAACTGGGAGTGTTCCTGCCAGGAGTCCCAATAAACATTCCATTGAACTAGAAACCCAGACATTTCCCTGGCCTTTTTTGGGCTTCTGATGCCCTTAAGTCATCAGGCTAAGAAAGGAGTAACAGTGTTAGGAGGGGTGATTGATCCAGCTTACCATGGAGAAACTGGATCGCTTCTCCAATGGAGGTAGGGAAAATTTTTGCCTGGAGAGTAGGAAATCATTTAGGTCATCTCTCGGTGCTGCCATCTCTGGTGATGAAAGTCAATGGGAAATTACACCAGCATAATCCAGGCAGGATGACAAAGGGCAGAGACCCATCCGGAGTGAAGATGTGGCCCCTCCTCCAGGAAAAGAGCTGAAGCCTGCTGGGGTTCTTGACAAAGCTAGAGGAAGTACAGAATGGGTAGCAGAGGAAGGTAGGTATAAATACCAGCTCAGGCTGCATCATCAGTTTACAGAAACAAGGATTGTAGCTGACCTGTTTCTGTTGTAGTTTGTTAAGAATGTATTTGTGGCTGGGCAGTGGTGGCACACGCCTTTAATCCCAGCACTCGGGAGGCAGAGGCAGGTGGATTTTTGAGTTCGAGGCCAGCCTGGTCTACAAAGTGAGTTCCAGGACAGCCAGGGCTACACAGAGAAACCCTGTCTCGGAAAAAAAAAAAAAAAAAAAAAAAAAAAAAAAAACCAACAACAAAAAGAATGTATTTGTGCAGATATTTGTGTTTTCTTTCCTAAATTTCTTTATTATGTGTTGTAACATCAATTAAGAGAATATCAATGGTTATCATACTTAAGTTTGACATACTAAAAGAATGTCCCTCAAGGGACATTGCCACCTATTCTAAATTTATAGTACATTTGCGGCTGTGGAATAGTTATGACCTGGTTAAATATTGAATGCATTTGGATGCAATGTGGGATAGTTATATTTAGGCTTTATGTAACATGATTATTGTTTTCATTTGGAGATTCATCACAACATACGGTAATATAATGGTGTGTTGACAAGGGTTGGGTTTGCGGTGACTATTTTTGGTTGTCAACTTGGCTACATCAGTTGCTGTTTTCTCCATCAGATGTGCCCAGAGATCTGGTTGCAGTTTCTATCAACTCTGATTGGTTAATAAAGTGCTGATCAGCCAATAGCTGGGCAGAAAAGAATAGGCAGGATTTGAGTATGGAGGTCCCAGGGAGATGAGAAAGGAGAGGGAAAGAGGGAGGGAGAGGAGGAAGAGGAGAAGGAGGAAGAGGAACAGGAGGAGAAGGAGGAGGAAGAGGGGAGGAAGGAGGAGGCGGAAAAGGAGGAGGAGGGGGAGGAGGAGGAGGAGGAGGAGGAGGAGGAGGAGGAGGAGGAGGAGGAGGAGGAGAGGCCATTTGGATGGACTAGACCAGGATGATTCACCATGAGGTCGTGATGAGAGAGCAGCCATGAGAACACACATGGACCAGAGCAAGCCAGGGCAAGACCTGATGGCAAGTAACAGGGCATGTGGCTGGGTAGTAGCAGCCTAGTCAGGTTTGAATAGCTCAGAACCTGGCCAGCTTAGGCTTGTTAATAAAAATACTAGGTCTCTGTGTTATTTATTTGGGAGCTAAAATGGGCTAGAGCACCCATAGAAATGCCCTTCAGTTATTAGCAGGCAAAGGGGATGTAAGAAGAAAAAAAAAAACCTCAATAATTGCTTTTACAGAAGGTTTTGGGTTTTGCCTGCTTGCCCTCTCCTTGCTAGCAAGTCCATTCCTTCACTGGCGTCAGAGCCTACTACTTCAGGATCCAGCACAGAATAAAGTCCAGCTGAGACATCCAGCCTTGTGGACCAAGCAACTACTGGATTCTTGGACTTCTGGTTGGACTTCCGGTTCACAGCCAGCCATTTTTGGATTAACTGCGCTGCAGGCTGTAAGTCCTTTTAATAAATCCCCTTTCAATATATAGAGATGCATTCTATAAATTCTGTTATGCTAGAGACCAGATTAATACAGACGGCAAGTCTCTACTGCCAAAGACACTACATACTACATGTCTTTGCGGAAGAACATGGAAAATCAGAAGGATTGATCTGGTCCTTACTCCTGGCCAGCTTTCACCGTGCTGGGAAGGACTATGCTGGGGAAGAGCTGTAACCAACGCCCCCACCTTGCTGGGGATCCTGAAGTCTACAGTATCAACACATCAGGCCTGATGTTCCCACTGGGGAAGAAACTATTATGGGTACAGCCAATTATTTTCTGACTGGATTTGTGGATCGTTCCACAAGAGGGGAATTGGTGCCGTGTTCTGTAAACCCGGTCAAAAGCCCATGGCTGGGGGAAGACCATAGATTTTTGAAAGCTGCTGCTCTTTTGCTAAGTTCTATGTGTCTGTCAAATTGCCTTCTAAATAGTTGTCTTTATACCCGTCCACTAGTGTAGTTGTCATCTTTGGTCAATGAGGTTTCTGTTTTTAAATGGGCAGTCGTTACTGTAGAGACAACTGGTTAAAAGTGCTATTGAATGTCCAGCCCTAGAGGGGCATCCTACCCAAGCCTCAGGGACCATCGTGGAAGGTGGAGGGGCAGATGGCAAGAGGTGGTGGGTTGTAGAATTATCACCGCGATTTAGGGTTGGGGGAGGGGCTCCCTGCCCTCCGTGGTTTTAAAGGCAGTTAACAGTTGCAAGGAAGGGGGGGGGGTGTTTCAAGCTCCCACCCCCAGCTTTTGTAGGCAGTTAACAGTTGCTAGGCAGAGACATTTTATTCAGTGGAATAGCTATGCTCATGTAACTGTAATTAAAATCATTGGTTCTTCAAGGAAGACTTGAGGTTCGCTCCTCTCCCCAGAGAAAATGTATACAAGTGGGAAATGAAAGATGCAAGACAATAATGTTTCCTTTCGTGTTTAGAAAAGGGGAATTGTGCCTGTGTTCCCACATAATATCACCACGAAGAAATAATAGAACACTCAGTGCCTCAGGTACCAACACCTTCTACAGCGATTAGCACGGAAGTACACGTGAAGAAAACCAGGGACACCCAGGCCCTACAAAAGCAAAAAAACCTCATATGCGTCTTGAAACCATGTATTACCGAGGCTGAAGCAGAACTGGCATTGGAGCACTGCTCGTGTTAAAAAATGATCTCTCTCACACACACACAGCCAGGAGGATGCTCAGGTCAATAAGCTGGCCCAGTTGGGGTTCATAAACCCAATACTTTGTACAGTTGTGAGAAGAAGAAGAAAAAGAAAGCTCACTTTCCAAATGAACACCATGGAGCTGGAGAGATGGCTCAGAGGTTAAGAGCATTTGTTCTTGCAGTGGACCCAGGTTTGATTCCCAGCAGCCACATTTCACAATTGCCCATAATTCCAGGTCCAGGATGTACACCATACATACATACATACATACATACATACATACATACATACATACAAGCAGAACACTCACATACATAAAGTAAGTTCATGAGAAACCATTCTTGATTAATAGAGCCCTAAGAAGCCCAGACAGTGGCTGCAGAGAGGCTTCAGGGAGAGGTTTGCAGTGTCTTCGCAGCGCCCGGTGCTCCCGGGAGCGGCCAGGCCCCGGTCCGGGGCGGTGGCCGCGCAGACGCGCAGGTTCCTCGGTTCCGCCTCCGCCAATCTGGACCCTCCTCGCGTTCCGTTCGCGCGTGCGAGCGGGCGCCGAGCTGGCTGGGCCCCGGAGGGCGGATGGCGGACCCGCAGGCGTTCTGCGTGGCCGAGGAGCGCAGCGGCCACTGCGCAGTGGTGGACGGACACTTCCTCTACGTGTGGGGGGGCTACGTGGTAAGGGGAAGGGGCGGGCGCTGGGGCGGCGCGGGAGCGGAGGCAGGGGGATGACGGCCGGCGACGCAGCACTCCCACAGGCTCCCAGGCGAGCCGCCTGCCGTGCTGCCCACATCGCTCCCGCTCCCAAAGCCACAAAACGGGGTTTCGGGGTGCGTGACCCCTCCAGCCTCCGTGGCTCAGGACTGGAGAGGACCCCAGAACGTCGTGCCGCGTTGTTTGGTATCATTGCCACCGTGCTACTCAAAATACGGAAGTCACCAAGCAGTTAAATTTATCAGCTATTTTTAGTGGCATTTCTTTGCTAATTAAGTACCTCTGGAGTCTCAAAATAGATTCGTATTCGCAACACTCCACCACAGAGTTTTGTGGCTGAAAATTCGTATTGCCATGGCGGTTGGAATGTGTGTTTGTTTTGTTTCTATGATCGTAGGATGATAACAAGGATTATCGAGTTGGAAAAATAATTCAGGTGTACCTGCCCACCCCGTTTGTTTACAGATTAGAAAATAAGCCCTACGGAATCTCTTCTGCAAATAGAAGATAACATCTTCTGACCTCCTCAGTGCCCTTAAATGACAGACCTGTAACACAACGAAATAAAGTGCATACTGTGTGTGTTAAGAATTATCAGGTCCGAGTGGGTTTTGTTGTTTTGTGTGCTTATTCCTAATTTAGTGCAGTATAAGTAAAAAAGAAAAAAAGAAAAATTGGTTTTTTGTGTGCCAACTATATCTGGTATGTCCTAATCATATGGGATTATCGACTAGGGTCTAATCTGTAATGTTAATTTTTAAAATTTATTTTATGTACATGAATGTTTTGCATATATACATGTGTGTGTATGTATATATGTATGTGTGTGTATATATATATGCATCCTGTATCCATGGAGGTCAGAAGAGGGTGTTAGGAGCTGGCATTACAGATTGTGCTGGGAATCTAACCCAGGTCCTCTGCAAGAGCAACCAGTGCTTTTAACTACAGAGCCATCTCTCGTGCCCCACATCTTCATTTTATAAAGAAAGGCATTGACCCTTCAGTGGTCATGTGACACTGGGGGCTGCATTCTGGAGCTTTATTTTGCTTTGTTAATTATTTGAGACAGGATCTCAGACTGCAGCTCACACTGCCTGGCCTGGAATTTCATGTGTAGCCCAGGTCAGGCTCGGATTCAGGATAAGCATCCTGTTTGTGCCTCTCAGGTGTTGAAACAAACAGGAGCATGAGCTACAGCTAGCTCTCCCATCCAGAAACAAAACCCAACCAACCAACCAGACAAACCCACAGATCTCAAGTACCATAGGCTGGCCCTGAGCGTCTCATCCTCTGGTTTCCAGTTACTCGTGGTTATCTCCTGGCCTGGCTTTGAATTCGTTTTTGTTTTTTTTGTTTTTGTTTTGTTTATGAAACACTAGTATTAGTTTTTGAAGCACGTACAGTTTTTTAGTGTTTTTAAGTTCTGCCACTTGAAGACACCGACTTACCAAACTTGATCTGCTGTGTTTCTATTGGATTGTGTTGACACTGGTGTAAATTAAATGGAAAAGATTAAAATAATAACTTTGCAAGGCAGGTTGTCCAGCAGCAACCTGTAAGCCCTGATGTTGGGAGGCAGAAGCAGGGGAAGCAGGAGAAGCTGGAGGGCATTTGCTGTTCTGTAATGAGTTCCAGGGTAGCACAAGACATTGTGTCAAAAATAACAGTAATCTTCTAGTACCTCACTGTGTCTCAGCTCTGTATGGCTCCTCTTTAACTCCATACATGAAATAGATCAGTATAGAATTCTTTGGGACCAAAAAGGAAATGTCTGAATGCTTTAAATCTTATTTTACTCCTGAAAATTGTAGCGGGTGAGAGTCCAGTTCTCCAGGGGGCAGCTGCAGAATTTTTCTTTTCCAACTACTTGTTATTCCAAATAGCAGAGGTGCTACAAACACAACCCTGTAATATACGACACAGACTTAAACCCCAGGTCTTTTACTTTTTAGATCCCAGGGATCATCAACAGGTCTGAGAAAAAAAAAAAATGTCTGAGGTATAAGTGGGAGGGGGGAAAAGTGGGAGGCAAAAAAGACAGTGTGCCCTATCTCCAGAAAGTGCAGGACCCTTCCCACAGCTGCCCTAGAAAGGCCTCTTGAACAGGGTGTGGCTGAAAGGTCCGGGAAGCTGGAGGGATTCCTGCACCGAGAGTGTTTCAGCTGTTTTATATCCCAAACAACTCTCCTCATTAATACGAACAGTGTGTGTGTGTGTGTGTGTGTGTGTGTGTGTGTGTGTGTGTGTGTGTGTAAGTTGACAGACTTGTGTCCTGAAAACTCAGATACCTGTGTTGTGAAGTACTTCCTGTTAAAGCCAATTTTTAAAAAGTATATTTGAAACAGAGGCCAGTGTACAGTGTCGTTGGTGCTAGAAAATTCTTTTGTTCTCTGCCCTCTATGCCTTCTTCAAATTTCTGACATCTGTACAGTTGCCAGTGCCGCTGGCAGGAAGGTCAAGTGGGGAAGATTCCCAGATAATTAAAAAAGTCATCTAGTCTGGTATGTATGGAAGATTGGTTTAGGAAATGTCTAAAAAGAGTGAAGAGGGCTTTAGTGGCAGATACTAAAGTATATCACAGCTCTGAAGTAATCCAGTGATCTTGACCCAGCAGGTAGCACCGTAGACTAAGAAAGAGGTGGCAGAAACAGACAGGCCTATGAGACTGATTTGGTTTGTAAAAGAACTGTTTTGAATGTAAACAATCAAGTATTCAATAAATGGATCTAGGATATTTAGAGGAAAATTATATCAGAGCCTTAGGACTGACAAGTTAAATTCAGGAAAACTAAACTTCACTATGGGGAAAAAGCAGGACATTTTAAAAAATCTTGGGTTGAGAAAAGAAGAAATAAGTTAAATATATATATATATATATGTATATATATATATATATGAAAAAATTAGCTGATCAAACTTTTGGGGAAAAAAAAAACTGCTTTAAAAAGCATCAGAAAATGAGAAACCTAGTGGCAAATGAAGAAATATTGGTTATGTGTGTGTTAGACTGGAGTCCTGCAAAAACCAAGAGCAGATGAGAAGCTTCCAAGGCTGGAGGGCTCTGCTGTGGAGCCCTCGCCTGGTGTGCAGAAGCCCTGTGGTACACACTTGTAATCCCAGCATGCAGGAGGTGCGGGTGGGAAGATCAGATATTTATGGTCATCTTTGGCTATATAGGGAGTTAAAGCCATCCTGGGCCAGAGACTCTGTCAAAAAAAAATTTTTTTTTAAGTAGAAATAAAATAGGAGTAAAAACATAAAAATCTAGGATCTATCTGTAGAAGGGTGTGATACTGGGCCCATGATTGCAGAAGCTCACAATTGCTGCTTGTAAGAGGCAGCGGGACAAGCTACCCCTCAGTGTGTGTCAGTCTGCAGATAGTTCTGTAGATGGCCTCAGAGCTCGCTGTCCGCATAGACCAGATCCTGGTTCTCCGGTCTCCCTGATGACCCATGACTACTCAATGCCTTTTCCTCAGAGCTTTGAGTTTTCTGTATTTTGTGACATTATTATTTTCTAAACATTATTCACTGCCACTCCCAGCTCTGTTGTAGACGTGGTATTTTTGGGGTTCTCTTTTTAAAGGTGTGTGTGAGAGAGACAGAGAGAGACACAGCAAGAACACCAAAGGTGTCAGGTCCCCTGGTTGTGTGCGAGTGGCCAATATAAGTGCTGGGAATGACCCAGGTCCTCTACAAACACCCTGTGTGCTCTTGACCCCTGGACCATCTCTCCAGCCCTATGATAGAGGTTTTATACTGCTTATCTACCTAAAGCTAGAAGACTGTTCAAGTTTTCCTGTCTTTCTTCTAGACACATTTGATATGGTTCTCCTTGCCACAGTATTATCCATTTCATTTAGGTTTTCACATGTACTGGTACAAACAGAACTTGTGTATAATCTCCTCTCCTTAATCTTTCTCTCTTTATATGTATATATATGTTTGTATATAAAACTATACATGTGTCCTCCTTTCCACTCTTAAAATTGCCTGTTGGTAGCTTCCCTTCTCGCTAGGATAATCTTATCAGAGATTTATCAGCCTTCTGAAGAATAAGCTCAATTTACTGGCTTCTCTGTACTTTATTTTTCTTTATTAATATCTGGGTTTACTACTTCTGGAATTCTGGGATTTATGTAGTGGATTTTTGTTTATTGTTTTGTTTTTGTTTTTTCAGATGGAGTCTTACTCTGTAGGTCTGGCTGACTTGAAACTTCATATATAGTCAGGCTGTCCTTAAACTGGTAGTTATCCTCCTGCCTCTGCCTCCCAAGAATGAGCTCACAGGCATGAACTCCTCACCCCCAGCTTCCTATGATTTAGTTCTTGGCCTTCTTGGTGTTTTGTTTTTTTTTTTTTTCTCCCCCAGGACTGAGAATTGAACCTAGGATCTTGCTAGCAAGCTCTCGCTTACTGACTTATGTGCCAGGCTCCCTTTTGAGTTATTATTCCGGGGCAGTGTGTCACACTAGTCACACTGCTCTTGAATTCACTCTCTAGCCCAGGCAGGCCTTGAACTGACTGCCTTCCTGGTTCAGCTTCTCTGGGGACTGAGGTTGCAGGCTGCTCCAGCAGGCTCAGCTCTCCTGCTCTTCTGACGCTGGATTCGTAGGTCGCTCCTTTGGAATATGGTAATATAAATGCTTGAGGCTATACATTTTCTTATAAGTAGTGACAAATTTGGGTAAGCAATATTTTGTTATTTTTGGTTTTGGTTTTTGAGACAGGGTTTCTCTGTGTAGCCCTGGTTGTCCTGGAACTCTCTTGTAGTAATAATATTTTTAATAAATCCTGACACAGGGTTACTACCTGCCTTAATGGTTTATGTTCCCAAATGAAAGACACACACACACACACACACAGCCTTTGTATTTTAATACGCCTTAAGCAGTACAATAGCTGGGCAACTGCCTAACCTCCATGCTGTTAGAATCTACCTCCCACCAATAACTCCAAGTTACTACTTAACTAATTTCTGTGTTGCATCTTGGCTGCCCTTGACCCAATTAAACAGCCTTCTGGGCTGTTTTCTCTTGGCCCCTTTACATGGCGGCTCTGCTTCCCCCTCATGCACATTATTACCCTTCCATGGTAGCCTCCCTATCGTCTCCTCCACACTATATCCTAAGGCATGGTAGATCCTCCTTTGCTCCTGCTCCTCTCAGTCCCAAGCCCAGAAACCCGAAGTCCCACCTCTCTCTCTTCTCTCCAGCTATTGGTTGTTGGCATCTTTATTTAACCAGTCAGAATTAACTGGGGACAGATTCCCAGAAGCTACATGCAGACCCTCACCTGCAAACAGTTTTGGGGGACCCAGTTAGCATTAGAATACAAGCAGTTACCCTCTCTCTGCAGACCAGGCTAGCTTTGAACTAGCATTAAAGGTGTGTGTCATCACTGCCCAGCATATTTGATATTTTTCATTGCTTATTGAACCTATAACTTACATAAGGAAACATTCAGAATTTCTAAACTTAGAGTATTCTTTTTAATGTTTATTTGATTATTTTAAATTGTGTGTGTGTGTGTGAGAGAAAGAGAGAGAGAGAGAGAGAGAGAGAGAGAGAGGTGGGCACTTGGGTGCAGGTGCCAGTGGCATCAGGTCCCCTAAAGCTGGAGTCACAGACAGTTGTGAGTCCAATGTGAGTACCAGGGACAGTACTGGGGACAGGACTCAGGTCCTCTGGAAAAGTAGTACATGTTCTTAACTGCTGAGCCATGTCTCCAGCCTCACACACAGTATTCTGTAATGCATTTTGTCTTATTAATTTCTAATGTCACCATGTCCCACCGAGGAAATGTGGTCCTTTAGAATATGCTTAGGCTTTCTCTAGGGACCAGCTGTGGTTATTTCTCATGGATATTCTGTTCATTCTTTTATTTTTTTTCCATTAGTTTATTCATTCACTTTACATCCTAATATCTGCCCCCCTCCTTCCAGTACCCCTCTTCAACTCCCCACCCCTTCCCCTTCTCCTCTGGGAACGGGAAGGTTCCTGTCTGGCTATCATCCTACCTTGGCACATCAAGTCTCCGCAGGACTCGGCACATCCTCTCCCACTGAGGCCAGACAAGGCAGCCCAGCTAGGGGAATGGGATCCACAGACAGGCAGGCAGACAACAGATTCAGAGACAGCCACACTCTGGTTGTTGGGGGACCTGCATCAAGACCAATCAGCTTATTTGCTACATATGTGGGTGGGGGTGTGCCAGGTCTAGCCCATGCTAGCTCTTTAGTTGGTGGTTCAGTCTCTGGGAGCACCCAGAGATCTAGATTAATTGACTCTTTTGGTCTTCCCGTGGAGCCCCTGTCCTCTTTGGGTCTCTCAATCCTCCCCCTAATTCTTCCACAAGACTCCCCAAGCTCCATCTAATGTTTGGCTTTGCGTCTCTGCATCTGTTTCAATCAGCTGCTTGGTGAAACCTCTCAAGAACAGTTATGCTGGGCTCCTGTGTGCAAGGACAACAGAGTATCATTAATAGTGTCAGGGATTGGTGCTTGCCCATGCGGTGGGTCTCAGACATTGGTTGACCATTCCCTCTGTCTCTCCTCTGTCTTTGTGGTTAGTATTTGTGTGACATTTCTTTATCTATCCTATAGTGGACGTGGTGTCGTTCTGTTTTATGTAAAATACACTCAGCTAGGGCTCAGTTCTATCCAGCATGTTACTCATTTCACTTAGAGTTTTGCCCAAGTGCCCACCTCTCTCTCTCTCTCTCTCTCTCTCTCTCTCTCTCTCTCTCTCACACACACACACACACACACACACACACACACAATTTAAAATAATCAAATAAACATTAAAAAGAATACTCTAAGTTTAGAAATTCTGAATGTTTCCTTATGTAAGTTATAGGTTCAATAAGCAATGAAAAATATCAAATATGCTGGGCAGTGATGACACACACCTTTAATTCCAGCATTCAGGGGGCAGAGACAGGGCAAATTCTGAGTTCAAGGCCAGCCTGGTCTGCAGAGAGAGGGTAGCTGCTTGTATTCTAATGCCTGTCTTCATCTAATGTTTCTCCTTTCTTAACTCTTTTAATTTGAGAATTGTTTCAGAAGGCTTTGTTCGTTTTTAATTTCTTTTTTTTACATATAAATTATGTAATTTGGTTTTAGTCATCTTACTTATTTTAGCATAAAATTTAGAATAACATAAATTTAACATAAAATTCAAAGTTAAAATTTACATTTATTTATTTGTTTATTTGTATGTGCCTGTATTACAAGTGGTGAGTGTAAATGCCACCACAGACGTGTTGAGGTCAGAGGAGACTTTGCAGTGATTATTAGTTCTCTTCTTGTACCATGAGGATTCCCAGAGATGGAATTCAGGGCCTGGGCTTGGCTACAGGCTTAGCTCACTAAGCTAAGATTCTCAGCCTTCTTAATGCTTTTTCATAACTGTAATTTGGCTACAGTTTTTTGTTTGTTTTGTTTTTTGGTTTTTCGAGACAGGGTTTCTCTGTGCAGTCCTGGCTGTCCTGGAACTCACTCTGCAGACCAGGCTGGCCTCGAACTCAGTAGTCCGCCTCCCTCAAAGTTAAATTTTAAGTTAAAAGTTCAAGTGCCAGGCGGGGGCTGAGGCCCAGTTGGCTGTTGGAGCACTGGTGTAGGGCACAGTGAAGCCTCTGGAGTGCGCCGAGGAGAATGAGGAGTGCTGGGATAACAGCGTCCACTGCAGAGCATTTAGTGGGCAAGTTGTTCCGTTGTTTTCTGGGATGGGAGCAGTAAAATGGATAGAGGGTGGTCAAGAGAGCGGTTCTTTTGTTGAGGGATCTAGTTGTCAGATCAAGTTGGATGTTCTTAGGAATGACTCAGTGGAAAGGGAGACTTGGTGTGGAAGAGAAGTCATTGGCTTGAAGAGGCATCTGTGGTTAAGAGTACTTCCTGCTCCAACAAGGCCAGGATTTGGGTTACAGGCAGCTCACAACCACCTGTAGGTAGCTCCAAGAGATCGCATGCCACTGGCTTCCATGTGACATGGACATAATTGTTTTAAGCTCCATTTAAGAAGGTATGATGCAGGTGATGGCCCTGAGCAGTTACATCCAACTTCTTTTATTTGTGTCAGCTGAAAAAGGTTCGTCATATTGACTACTCATCTAAAGTGAAGCAGTCTGTTTTGCAGGGATAAATCTGCTTAGCTATCCAGCATAAATCCCATTTCCCTTTTATATACAAGGGCACTTGCTGAGGCTCTGGGAAATTAACTGTAACAGCAGACATGACCTCTGCCTTCACAGTGTTGGTGGAGAGTTGCAGGCCAATTGAGCAAAACAGCAAAACAAATGAACGAAAACCAAAGAAATACATTTTTTTAAGGTGTAAAGAGATCTGAGATTAAAAAAAAAACTTTTCAACATGCTGGAGGTAAGTAATCACAGAAGTTTCACACGTGTCACCAGGACTGCGAATCAGTAGAGTAAAACTGCCCTCGGAGGCAGTGTGGTGCACACAGTAGGCACTCAGATGCCCACAGTCTTCTGTGGCGGGTACTCTCCATGTTCTGCTGCGTCTTTCAGAGTTGTTGTTTTTTTCTGTGTGAAAATGAGCTACCCTGAGCCCTTTTTCTTAAGATTCATGTATTTCTGCTTTTATTCTAAACATGTATTTCAGCTTATCTCACCCCAGGGGACAATTTGTTACTATATAATTGAAAAATGGTAATTTTGTGTGTTCTTTGTTTTTAGTCTATTGAAGACAATGAGGTATATTTGCCAAATGATGAAATGTGGACCTACGATATTGATAGTGGGCTGTGGTAAGTAATTTTAAGTTACAAAATGTCTAGTCTTCTAACTCACGGAGGCCTTAATAGATCACAGGGCATTCACAGAGCATCCTTTGAATATCCTACAGCATTTAAGACATACCCCTCTCCTTATCTCTCTGTGGTTTGTTCTCTGGCTCCGTTCCTACTCCCTCCCTCCCGCATTCCGTATCTCTCACCGGCTAAGCCTTCTTTGTCTCTGAAGACTGTTTTGCTGATTCCCAGTTACGGAGACGTGTGTGGAACTTTTGTTGAGTGTCACACCTTCCCCCCCAACACCCCCCCCCCCACCCCAGCAGGATAAAGAGTCTTTCTATGGATCTCTTTATACGTCTTTGTTTATTTGTGGGTAACTGCTTACTCTGTAACCCAGACAGGCGTACAGCTCTCCACCTGCTGGCCCCAGTTTCCCCAACACCGGGCGTGCACCACGGCACCTGGCTACCATTGTTTGTTTATGATTGGCCATGATGCTTTTCATGGGAGCTTTTACCTGTCATCTGGGAAGCTAAGAGAATCTCTGTGGTCCTTGTTGCAGGAAAATGCACCTAATGGAAGGGGAGCTCCCCCCCTCCATGTCGGGAAGCTGCGGGGCTTGCATCCACGGAAGGCTCTATGTCTTTGGAGGCTATGACGACAAAGGATACAGCAACCGGGTAATCCTTTCTTTTAATTCAGGCGTGTAGCCAACATGTAATCCCTAATGTGTCATTTCATCCCACACATGTGCAAATGGTTTAAAAGGAAGATAACAGGGGTACATCCTAAGCTTGTAGTTACTAGGCTTAAAATACAGATGGAGAACCGAGCGGCCATGGTCTTCCTCCATGTTCCCCCACCCCACCTCAATTAGATGCAGTCTTGGTTGTTACCCACAGGCAAGAGCAGGAGGGGCAGAGGCTGTCACAGTATGTTTTACACGTCATTTTGCTTCTGGAGTATGTCTTATTTTCATCAATTCTATAATTTAGATTTTTTAATAGGTGAGGTATTTATTGGAAATAAAAGAAGGGTTGGTTTTTGGCTGGCAGACTCCTGAAACGGACTTTGTTTTCAGATGCCCTGGCTCCTAATAGTACTCTCATCTTTTAAAAGCTTTACTTTGTCAATTTACGAACAAGAGATGGAACTTACACCTGGGAAAAAATCACCAAGTTTGATGGACAACCACCCACACCACGTGATAAACTTTCCTGCTGGGTATATAAAGACAGGTAATGCAGCAACTGAACGTTATTGCCCTTAGGATAGGATATAGCCTTTGGCCAAGACGAGGCAACTCCACGTTTCCCAGCAACTGTAGATTTGTTTTGAAGTCAAAGGCAAAAGCAGTCCTAAAACTGCTAAGAACCATGTCATACAAATGAAATCAGAAGAAATGCTATTTGGATTTTTCTCCTTGAATAATTTCTTTATTATTAAGTTTCTAGATCATTAACACTTTGACATGATTAAAAAACTGAAACTCTAATAAAATGTGTACAATGAACCTGGTGGTGGTAGCACACACCTTTAATCCCAACACTCGAGAGGCAGAGGCAGTCCAATCTTTATGAGTTTGAGACCAGGCTGGTCTACAGAGCTAGTTCTAGGACACAGAGAAACCTCCAAAGTGTTCAAGGAAAGGCCAGCTTCCCCTAGCTACCAAATCCACCTGGACTTCCTGTTTGCCTCCCATCACAAAGCCCCCCAAAGCCTGTATTCCTTTCTTTTTCTTCATAATTTTTTATTTAATTAGGTATTTTCTTCATTTACATTTCAAATGCTATCCCAAAAGTCCCCGTTACCCTCCCACTCCCCTACCCACCCACTTCCACTTCTTGGCCCTGGCGTTCCCCTGTACTGGGGCATATAAAGTTTGCAAGACCAATGGGCCTCTCTTTTCAGTGATGGCCGACTAAGCCATCTTCTGCTACATATGCAGCTAGAGACACGAGCTCCGGGGGTACTGGTTAGTTCATAATGTTGTTCCACCTATAGGGTTGGCCTGTATTCCTTTTTGTTCTTAGGACACAGCTCCCGCGTGTCTGCCATGGGACACTTCTAAAGCTCCAAACCTCAATAGCCTATTAAAGCATGCCCCTGGTAGGCTGACTTCTCCAAACCCCTCAAACGACCCCAAGGTGCAGCGGATCCAGGCCTGTCCAGTGCTTGGCTCTGGGAGACTTGCTCACAGGTCCTGTTGATTTCCAGCTTCTTTCCCCCTTCATTTCCTCTGATTCAAGCCAGGGCTTCACACAAGCTGGGCACGCACTCTGCTGCTAATTATACCATGACCCCGTAGGCCAGCTTTTGGTGATGATACTGACCCTTCCCTCAGGACTGCTGAAAGCCAGGATGTGGTTGCTGCCCCGGAGGCTGACTTTCTTCTGACTAGTTTGTCATCCCAGCCTCTGCGTGACTTTTGTCAGCTTGGGGATTTTCTTTCCCCACGTCCCTAGTGTGCCACCTCTCCTGCCCTTGTGGAGGTATGAGGACAGAGTCTCTTCTACTGGAGGTTTGTCACCTGCTGGGGTCATTTCCTTTATGGTTCATTGTTCCCTCAGTTCTTTGTTTGTTTGTTTGTTTTAAACTATAACTGTGTAGTTTCTTTGGCTTGTTTATGTGGTTAGGGTAAGAGAAAGAATATATTTAAAATTCCTTTTGTGTGTGTGGCTTTTGAGGTAGAGTCTCACTCTGGAGCTAGCCTAGAACTCCTTACAGAGCCCAGGCTGACTTGGGAACTCATGAGAATCCTCCATTCCTGCTTCGTGAGGGCTAGTATTGCAGGCCTGACCCACGGTACCCAGCTATTTCAACTATCTGTGAACAAGCTAGGAGCAAGACTCTGAACGTGTGCCCTTTTCGTTTGTTTTTTAGATTAATATATTTCGGTGGTTATGGGTACAGGAGGCACAGTGAGCTTCAAGAATGTTTTGATGTTCATGATGCATCATGGGTAAGGAAGTAATTACTTTTTAACTCAGCATCCTTTTAAGCTTCAGGAATAATGAATCTAATGGTTCTTATTTTAAGTGCTTCCGATTTGCTGTATTAACAATCCTCCTCCCCTCAAAACCATGCATTTTATTCTTTTAAATTTGCATCCAGTTGGCAGATGACTCTCACTCAGTGGACTGGCCTTTGTGGTTTCTTCATAACTTAGTAGTCACTTGGCTTCTGACAGACAGGCAGAGGCCTTACACAGCTTGGGAAAATGTGTTTCTATTTGACCAGTGTCTGTTGTAGGCACACACTTCCATGTAGATGAGTCTGCAGTTACTCATAGCTCAGCCTCAGAATTAAAAAGCCATACATTATAATTTTTTTTCCAAGACAGGATCTTACTCTTTAGCCCAGGCTGCCCTGGAACTCACTATGTAGTTCAGGCTGGTCTTGAGTCCAGGTGCTCCCCCTGCCTCAGCCTCTGCAGTGCTGGAATGATAGGTACATGGCTCCATACTCAGCTGATACAAATGGAGTAATCTTTTAAAAGATTACTCTCACTGGGTGGTGGTGGCACACCTTTAGTCTCAGTGCTTGGGAGGCGGAGGCAGGCGGAGGCAGGCAGATCTCTGTGAGTTTGAAGCCAGCCGGGTCTACATAGTTTCAGGACAGACAAGGCTACACAGAGAAACTCTGTCTCAAAAAACCCCAAACTAAAACCTCTCTCTCACTGAAGATACTTCAGTGCCTTCTAGCCCAGGTCATGGGTGTACGTTTTATTTTACTTAAGTCTTATGTATTATTTTATGCATATGTGTGTGCTGTACATTGGTGCAGTACATCCATGCAGTGTCCTCAGAGGCCAGAAGATCTCTCTCTCTCCCTCTCTCTCTCTCTCTCTCCTCTCTCTCTCTCTCTCTCTCTCTCTCTCTCTCTCTCTCCCCACCCTGGGAAATCCAGGACAAAGGGCTAACTGAGGTGCAATTAACATATCAAAGTGGACTCTGATTGCCAGTATCCCTCAGTCCCACAGAATCATCCTGACTGGCAATAGTCCACTCCGAAAACTCCAGGGCTGGGCTTCTCTTCCTGCAGCCTCTTTGATCCCTGTAGAACCCTACCATTTTGGCTACTACAGTCTCTTTGGCTCACTCTTGGCTCCTGCTTCCCTAGCCTCTTAGCTTCTGCCCTCCCCTCTCCACTCCCCATCTCCCAACATGGCCTACTCCAGTCTACCATGTTCACTCTGAGCTCTTCCAGCTGCCTCTGCTCTCCCTCACAGCTTCATTAAACCTCTCCAGCTATGCCTGGGAGCAGTCATGGCCTCTTTTTCTTTTCTTTTCTTTTCTTTTCTTTTTTTTTTTTTTTTTTTTTTGATACACATACACATGCACACTTCATATATATAACCAAAAAAGAATAAATTTTTTTTTTTTTTTTTTTTGGTTTTTTGAGACAGGGTTTCTCTGTGTAGCCCTGGCTGTCCTGGAACTCACTCTGTAGACCAGGCTGGCCTCGAACTCAGAAATCCACTTGCCTCTGCCTCCCAAGTGCTGGGATTAAAGGTGTGCGCCACCACGCCCGGCAGAATAAATTTTTAAAATCTCTATTTCTGTGGGGTTGTATTTGTTTGGAAAGAGAGAGAGAGCAAGAGAGCGAGAGAGAGAGAGAGAGAGAGAGAGAGAGAGAGAGGAGAGAGAGAGAGAAAGAGAGAGAGAAAAAGAGAAAGAAAGAAAGAGAGAGAGAGAGAGAGAGAAGCCCTGGCTGTCCTGGAACTTTCTCTGTAGACCAGGCTGGCCTCCAATTCAGTGATCTGCCTCCCAAGTACAAGGATTAAAGTCGTGCATCACCATGCTTGCCAAACTTAACTTTTTCTTAACCTTTATTTTTATATTATGCATATAGGTGTCCTGCCTGCATATTTGTGTATGCACCATGTGTGTGCAGTGCCGGCAGAGAACAGGAGAAGGTATTGGATTCCATGGAGTTACAGACAACTGTGAGCCATTGTGTGGGTGCTGGAAGAAGAGTCAGTGCTCTTAAATATTGAACTATTGCTCCAGTTCACTGCTCCGTGGTCCCCACCCCACCCCACCCCCTTAAGAACTTTTTTTTATTACAGGAAACAATAGCTCTCTAGATTATTATAGTGAAATCAGTTTGAAAATGTAAATATTCACTCTGTTCCACACAATTGAAGATTGGCAAGAGAGTCTCAGTGCTGGAGATAGTTTGATAGTGTCACACTATGTCTGGGACAGCCCAGGGTCCACTGTGAGGTGTGGTGTGTGCCTGACTTTACCATTGAGGCAATGCTGAACCACTTGTATATGGTGCCTGTAACTTTATGAGTAAATATGCAGAGTAACTGCTGACGTTTTAGCTACAAAGCTCATAGCCATTTGTTTCTGTTTTAGGAAGAACAGATATTCTGGGGGTGGCACAATGACGTCCATGTGTTTGACACAAAGACGAGGACGTGGTCTCAACCAGAAATTAAAGTAAGCACTATTAAGTTACCTGGAGGTCTCTGCAGCAGAAGCCCTTCCCCCATCCCCAGCCCTCCCGCCCATCTCGCCAGCTTTCCCTTTCTTAATCAACTCTTTTCTGTTTCTGAAGGTGAGAATGTTATTTCTATATTAACTGATATTACAAAACCTCTTTTCTTTCTAACTTAACTTGATTTTAATTGGGGTTGCAGTTGCATGTAAAAATGGCTCTCCGTCTCTCCCCCCTCCTCTCTCCTTGCATTTTGAGAGGGTCTCGCTATGTAGACTACTCTGGCATCAGTCACACTTGCAGCCTCCCAACTTCTCCCTCCCAGGTGCTAGGTTACAGCTGTTGCCACCACGCTCAGCTGAAGAAGCTCCCTTAAAAACTGCTAGCAACGACTGTTTTTCTAGCCATGTATCCTACAAATAATATGTTCTAAAAAAAGTATTTTAAAGAGGAGTCATTATTGTTCTTTTCATTTTTGAGAAAGAGTCTCATGTAGCTTAGGTAGGCTAGCCTTGAACTTCTGCCTCTACCTCCCTGGCGCTGGTATTACAGGCATGAGCTAGAGGATCATTCTTTACCTGTCAGTGTCTGTGTGAATTATCAGAGTTATTTTTAAAATTCTTTTAAAACAGAGTCCGTGAGCCAGCCAGCCTTCCTTCCTTCCTTCCTTCCTTCCTTCCTTCCTTCCTTCTTTCCTTCCTTCCTTCTTTCCTTCCTTCTTTCCTCCTTTCTTTCCCCCCTCCACCCCCCCCTCTCCAATCCTGAGATCAAACCAGCAGCCTTGTAAGAACTGGCCTAGCACTCTCACTGAGCTGTATCCCAGACCCAACACTTGTGTTTTTATATGAGCTACATGCAATTCTAACATGGTAAAATACATTATCAATATTATTTTATTTGTTAGAAATCAAACACAAATTCAGATTTGTGTAAACAGTAGAAAGCAAACAGAATCAGCATCTTTTAAAGATTTGTTTTTATGTTATGTGTTTGGGTGTTTTGCCTGCAGGTATGTATGGGCAACATGTGTGTGTATTGTCCAAGGAGGCTGGATTCCCTGGAACTGGAGTTAAAGGAGGTTGTGAGCTGATATGTGGGTGATGGGAACCGAACCCGGCCCTCTGCAGCCTCTGCAGGAGCGAGCGACCAGTGCTCCTGACCACTGAGCATCCCTCAGCCCTAGGAATCAACCTTTTAAAAAAAATGGTTTTCTCTTAATTTAACTATTACAGAGGCAAAGCTTAGTTCATTATTACCAACTAGATTTCAGTTATTCAAGTGAGACCGAAACATCAGAACTTCATTCAAGACAAAGTAGAAAGGAGTTTTTTATTCTAAGAATTTTAGGAAATAGGAAACAAACATACAAACAAACCAAAACAACAACACCAAAAGTAAACCAACTTCCAAAATGCAAGTAGGCTTTTGTCTAGGAAAGAAGGGCTTCTTGGGTTTGCCTTAAACTGTCAGCGAAGCTGTTTTGTGAATTTGAGAATTTGGGGGGCCATTAGTAAATTCTTAGAGTCTCTGAGATGCAATATTAGATCTATAGTGTGAGGGGAGGGGAGAGGAGATGAAAATGTTTTAATTTATTTAAGATTTTTATATTTCTGGATGAACTTTCTGCACATTGATTTTGTTGGGTAGTGGGCATTTCAGGGCGGAGGGGTGCGTCTTTTCTTAAAGAAGCTATTTGTGGTTATGGCACAGGATGTGGCTGGTACGGCCGTTTCAAGTCTGTCTTCTGTTCTGATCTCTGCTTGCAGGGTGGAGTTCCACCACAGCCACGAGCCGCGCACTCATGTGCAGTTCTGGGAAATAAGGGTTACGTCTTTGGCGGACGTGTTTTGGTCAGTGTTTTCAATGGAAATGGTATTCTCATGGGTGATGTTTATAAACGCTTGTGTCTGATTCTGTGGAGCAGCTGAACATGCAACTTGCCCAGAGATTAAGCTACACACAGGACTGAGTTTTATTTATCTCCTGTTTTCCGAAAGAGACCCTCCGCATGCTGCCGCAGATGTTTTTTAATCACATTTTAGTGTGGAAAGCCCTTCACTTGAGTGCAGTGTCAGGAATGTTTAATTCCTACCATCCAAGCTCTTTTAGTTTAAATCCATCTCCTTTCCTGCTGACCCCGGGAAGTTCCATGTTGATTTTCTTGATGCTTAGAATTGATGTTCAGTGCTAAGTTTCCAGGGCCAAATAGAAAGAATAGGGCAATCTGTGCTTGATCTGAGCTTGCTTTAGAGCTAACGTTTTATTCCATGAAAGAGTTAAAACCCTGTCCAATTATCCTGCTTTTATTTCAGCAAACCAGGATGAATGACCTACACTATCTAAACCTAGACACCTGGGTCTGGTCTGGAAGGTCAGTCTCAGATCTGGGTTCCAGTTTGTAGGGCTGGGTGTGGGCTGGTGTGCAATCTGTCATAATCCAAGCCTGGGTCTCTAAGACTGAGTTGATATTTTTTCTTTGGGTTATATATCTAAACAAGAAATATGAAATTTAAATTTTCTTCCTTCCTTCCTTCCTTTCTTCCTTCCTTCCTTCCTTCCTTCCTTTCAAAACAGAATCTCACTGAGTAGCCCAGGCTGGCCTTGAACTCTGGTTGTCTTGCCACAGCCTTTCAAGTAAAAGTGACAGCACACGTGGTAGAAGAAGTTTTCCTGAGGAGGAGATCTACAGTATGCTGGATATACATAGTGGAGCAGTGCAGCAGGGCATGCCTTTCTCCCAGCACTCGGGAGGCAGAGCCAGGCAGACCCCATGAGTCTGAGGCCAGTCTGGTCTACTGAGCAACTCTGAGCATCATTTATAACTGAACTATTTCCCTTCCCCTTCCCCTTTCCTTCCCTCTCCTTCCTTTCTTCTTCCATTCCTACTTCCTATTTCTCTTTCCCTCCCCCTCTCCTCTTCCTTTCTTTCCTAGCAAAAATTCTGTATATAGCTCCAGCTGATTTTGAAGTCACTGTGTAGCCCAGGCTAGCCTCAAATGCATGGTCTTATTTCAGCCTCTTGGGTGCTGGGATTACAAGTGTGCACCTCCACTCCCAAGCTCAGCTTTTCCTTTAAGATCTGAGATGACTGTAGTGGTGAACACATGGCCCATCATGGCCGAGGCAGGAGCATCGTGACCCAGAGGCCAGCCTGGCTACTGATGAGACTGTCTTGGGAAAATCAAAAATCTTTCATTTTGATTAATTCAAAGTTGCATTTTAATTTTTTCCCCCTTTGCTACAGGATTTCTGTTAATGGAGAAAGCCCCAAACACCGGTCATGGCACACTTTAACAGCAATAACTGATGATAAGCTTTTCCTATTTGGTGGACTAAATGCAGATAATATTCCACTAAGTAAGTCCATACGGCTTAGCACACAGTCTTTACCTCCTTATCCAGGCGTCAGGCATCTGGGGAAGGATGTGTGCACGTCCTGTTTTACATTCTTCCTGTTAATGAGTGAGTGTGTGTGCATATATGCATAGATGTTCTTTAGTGCATGTGTAGAAGACAGGAGAAGTGAGAGTTGGTCCTCTCCTACCATGCGGATCCCAGGGATGAACCTCAGGTCATCATGCCACAGGGCAGCAGGTGCCTTCCTGCTGAGCCATTGTCTTGCTGGCCCTATTATCTTGGATTGTTTGTTTGTCTGATTTTGTTTAATTGAAAATTGATTTTTTTTAAAAAAATGTTTTACTTTGTATGTGTATGTGTTTTGCCAGCATGTGTGTCTATGCCATGTGTATGCAGTGCCCGTGGGGGCCAGAAGAGAGTACTGACTGGATCCCTCGGAACTAGAGTTACTGGCCGTTGTGAGCAGTCTTGCGGGAACTGGGAGTCGAACCTGGGTTCTCTGGAGGAGCAGTGGTGCTCTTAACTACTAGGTCATCACTTCTCCAGTCTCTTGTTTTGTGTTGTAGACACAGAGTCTCCATATGTTGTTTTTGCTGTCTGGAACTCACTCTGTAGACCAGGCTGAGCTGAAGCTCAGAGATCCATCTGCCTCTGCCTCTGCCTCTGGAGCACTGGGATTAAAGGTGTGCCCACCACACCAACAATTTGATTGATTGTATTTTGTACTTACACTGAAGTCATTCTTTTCTCTCTCTGTCCCTAACTACATGCTTACACTGTGACTTGACATGAGAAGTCACAGTTATAGCTCGGGTTATAGCTCACAGGTTGAGTTTTACTTTGCATGTGCAAGGTCATGGCCCTAGGAAAAAGAGAAAAAAATCAAAGCTCCTTCCATTCCCACATCCTGTGTTCTGTGTCCTGATTTTTTTGTGTAGAGATTTTTGTACTGTAAGCTAGACTAAAGGACAGCCTTCCCTGAGGCTGGAAAGGCAGCGGTGGAAGGAAGGCCAGTTTCTTCTTTCTCTTCTAGAACTACAAAGCATTTGGCAGGATCTGTAGCTCCTCTAGCTAGTATTTTAGTTAGTTAGTTTGTTTTACATTTATTTTTATGTGTGTGTGTACATGCCAGAACCCTGGTGTAGAAATGAGAGGACAACTTTCAGGAGTCAATTCTCTTCACCCAGATGTTCCCTGCTCCAGTCTTAGCAGCAGGTACATTTATTTAGTAATTTTACATACCCTTAAAACTATGTATAATGCCGGGCGTGGTGGCGTACGCCTTTAATCCCAGCCCTCGTGAGGCAGAGGCAGGCAGATTTCTGAGTTCGAGGCCAGCCTGGTCTACAAAGTGAGTTCCAGGACAGCCAGGGCTACACAGAGAAACCCTGTCTCAAAAAATAAAACAAAAAAAACAACTCACTATGTACAATGCTCATGGGTGGAAGGCTGGGAAGCTCGTGGTGGAAGAGCGTTCGCTGTGCCAGCATGAGCCCTGAACTCCGATCCTGGGCACCCACATTAAAGGCTGGGTGTGGAGGCGCTCAGAATCCCAGTCCTAAGTGAGACAGGAGGGTTCCTGGAGCTCCCTTCCAGGGACTCTGGCAGTCGGTCAGTGAGAGAGAACCTCATAACCGAGTGGAGAGACCCCTGAGAAAGATGCCAGAATTGACCTCTAGCTCTGTTGTATTGAGTCTGAAAGCAGCTGCATTTTCAATAAAAGAATTTTGAGGGCCTGGCTATATGGCTCAGTAGGCAGGAGCACTGACTATGCTTCCAAACGCCCTGAGTTCAAATCCCAGCAACCACATGATGGCTCATAACCACCCCTAATGAGATCTGACAACCTCTTCTGGTGTGTCTGAAGTCAGTTATAGTGTACTAATCTATAATAAGAAATAAGTCTTTTTAATCCCAGCACTCGGGAGGCAGAGGCAGGCAGATTTCTGAGTTCCAGGCCAGCCTGGTCTACAAAGTGAGTTAGTTCCAGGACAGCCAAGGCTACACAGAGAAACCCTGTCTCGAAAAACCAAAAAAAAAAAAAAAAGAAAAGAAAAGAAAAAAGAAAAAAAAAAGACTCATGAAATGTAAATGAAGAAAATATCTAATAAAAAATTGAAAAAAAAAAAAAAAAAAGAAAGGACCCAAGGAGCTGAAGGGGTTTGCAGCCCCATAGGAGGAACAACAATATGAACTAACCAGTACCCCCAGAGCTCCTTGGAACTAAATCACCAACCAAAGAAAACACATGGTAGAATTTGTGGCTCTAGCTGCATATGTAGCAGAGGATGGCCTAGTCAGTCATCAATGGGAGGAGTAGCCCTAGGTCCTGTGAAGGTTCTCTGCCCCAGTATAGGGAAATGCCAGGATGAGGAGTAGGAGTGGGTGGGTTGGGGAGCAGGGAGAGAGGAAGGGGATAGGGGATTTTGGAGGGAAAAACTAGGAAAGGAGATAACATTTGAAATGTAAATAAAGAAAATATCTAATTAAAAAAAGACTGGCATTTGTACATTTCAATAGAGATTAATATCATAACTTCATGATATATAGTGTTTTTAAATTCATACCTGCTTTTTTTAAAAAAAGATTTATTTATTTATTTATTATATATAAGTACATTGTAGCTGCCTTCAGACATTCCAGAAGGAGTCAGATCTCATTAGGGATGGTTGTGAGCCACCATGTGGTTGCTGGGATTTGAACTCAGGACCTTCGGAAGAGCAGTCAGTGCTCTTAACCACTGAGCCCCTCATACCTGCTTTAAAAAAAAATTCTATGTGTATGGAAGTTTTGCCTACGGGAACTCTGTGCATCACATGTGCAGTGTCCACAGAGACCAGAATAGGGCGTCGGATCTCTCAGAACTGTAGTTACAGATGGGTGTAGTTACCTTATGGGTGCGAGGAATGGAATCTGGGACCTCTGCAAGAGCAGTCAGTGATCTTAACTGCAGAGCCAGCTCTCCAGCCTCATACTTACTTATTTTGATCATTAGCATATGGGACACTGAGTGAGCTAACTCTTCCTTCCTTCACTAGAGACTAAAATTAAGCTTTGTTTGAAACACTATAACATTCCGTTTTGTTGCATAGCCACAGTGTTGTGGCTGTATGAAAAGTATCCACAGCGCTTAGCAACATGTACTGAAGTGTCTATGGGGAGAATGATATAAGATGTAGGATTTAACAATTCAAAAAGAACCACATAGCACTGACAGCACCTGTGGAAAAGTTTGTTTCTTTTGTCTCTTCCTCCTTCCTGTATCTCCCATCTTTCTTCTTTTTGGAGCTGAGATTGAACCAGGGACCCAGATTTTACTAAAAGCCACAAATCTTGATAGCTGTTGTTCTAGGATGTGGGATACTCATATTGTAAATATTTAAATTTTATGATGTTTATGAGAGTATTTAAAATGTTTATGAAAAAGATGCAAACTCACTAAAGATAATACAAATTAAGATGATAAACCTTGAAAAAAATTAAAATTATATCCCAAAGGCCTAATCATAAATTCTGAACTGCCTTAATATTATAGGTGATGGCTGGATTCATAATATAACAACAAACTGTTGGAAACAACTTAGACATTTACCGTACACCAGGCCCAGGTAAGCCCCAAAGTAAAACAGTTGAGAAATTTAAAGCATTAAGATTTAGAATAGAGTACATAGTGTTTGTAAGGAAACATAAAAGAAACAGAAAGTTACTTCTCAAATTAGCCTCATTTTAATTAGCTACATTAATTATTTTGATTATGTTTATTGGAAATGATTTATCTACTTTTTATCCATAGTTGTACAATTGAAAATGTTACTTTTAACTAAATATGTAAGTTTGCCTAATAAGTATAAAAAAGCACAAAGTAATTTAAAACCTGTTATGAGATCAGCTTTCAACGTTACTATTTTTAACAAATAGATAGGAATAGGGTTAGCTTTAATCGTGGTTGTTTTTAGAAGACATTTAAAGCAATTTATTGGGATATTTGCATTCATGTTACTGTAGAAACATGATTATTTTCCTTATAGCAGTCTGAGCAGGCCATGATGGTCCCTCCTTGTTATCCCAGCTTTTGGGAAATACAGGCAAGACAATTAAGACCTTAAGGCCAAACCGGGCAGTGGTGGCACACGCCTTTAATCCCAGCACTTGGGAGGCAGAGGCAGGAAGATTTCTGAGTTTGAGGCCAGCCTGGTCTACAATGTGAGTTCCAGGGCAGCCAGGGTTATACAGAGAAACTCTGTCTCAAAAAATAAAAACAAACAAACAAACAAAAAAAGACCTTAAGGCCATTATTGTCTATTTGTGAATTCAAATGTAGCCTGTGCTACATTGAAACCTTATCTCAAAATAAACAGCAATATGATATATTCATTAATGTGAATATTTTAAAATGCTATTTATTTGATGTATATTATAGAATAAATACTATAGAAATAAGATGCTACTATTAAAGAAAACCAAATACTTCCATAATAATGTTTTCCAATTTAATTGACTAGTATAATGAATATGTCCTCATAGGAATTTCAGATACAGCGTGCCATAGGGCCGTCTGCACATGGTACACTGTCTCCTGCCATATATTTTAGAAATGACCTTGCTCCAGACTGTTTGTGTTAGTGTAAAGTCAACTTAAGATATATCTTTCTGTTGTTAAATGACAATTGATAGCTTATTTCAGAAAAAGACCTAAGTATTCATATGTACATTGATATATAAATCTATACTAGTACTGTTTAGAAACCACCATAGCTGCATATGCTGTTCTTATATTTTTATGTCTAAAACTTCATTAGAATATATTAACGTGTGTAGCTCTTTTGAAAGATATTTGCTGAATTCAAAGAGGTTTTTTATTGAGACAGCTTTCAAGTTCAGCTGCTGCTTAGCTTTTTGCTTTACAAAGTCACGGAGGACACGCGATGCGATGCATGTCTTCATCTGAGACAGGAGGGCACTCCTGGTCTCTTCTTGGGTTTCTTTTTTCCAGTTTTACAAATACATTAATTATGGATGACAGTGGTAGTAAATATGTTTAATTTAAAGCTTTCTGACTTGCATTTCAAGCCTTACTATGTAATTAGAGCAGAACTGTTATCAATACTGTTAGTTAGATCTAGAGCTGTGTGCCACGCTGTCTTTTGCCTGAGCTGACCTGTCCATGCTTTGTTAGAATGTTCAGGTCATAAGTGTAGAGCAGCTGAGAGAACAGAACTGTCAGTCTGTAGAGAACGTCAGGTTGCAAGCTAGATGCCACCAAAATCAAGGCAGGAAAGGCTTTCCAGTGTTCTCCGGAGATGAAGTCCAGGTCCGAGTTTCCCTCAGGCAGATAAGACAGAGGCAGATCTGCCTTCAGGTATGAGGTGGAGAAGACCAGACGGGGTAGAGCTGACTGTAAGGAGAACTCTATGTGTGTGTGGTTTGAATGAAAGGGATGAGTGAGGACAATACAATGTGAAATGACAGCTGCCTGCCAGTCTCCTCTTAGAGTGCTAGGGGTCCTTGACCTCAGCACAGTTGACATTTTCAAGGGAACAGCTTGCTGCTGCTGGCATGCCCTGTGCATTGAGATGCCTGGAAGCATCCTGCTTGAGACTCACTGTCCTGTGATGAAGCCATGAACGGAAGCACTTTCCTCTCAGGCCTCGCTGTCTGCAGGTCTATGCCTGGTTATGTGACCCTGTGTAGAGCTGCGAGGAATGACTGTATCTGTAAAGATGTCATAGAAAGTGTGGCCTGTAGAGCCCTAAGTCCTGTCAGATCCCCTTAATACTGACAGCATTACCCATAATTCCCATGGCCTCTCTCCTGGGAATTATCCCAGTCTTTCCCATGACGGAGAACAGTATTTTTTTTTGTCTTCTGTGTCAAACCTCTCTCTAATTCCATGCCCAATTCCTTGACATTATCTGGGTTCCTGCTGAAAATTTATACCAGTCTGAACCCCAGCAGTTGATTTGGAAAACTGGGAAGAGTATTTACCAAACAGCACATCTCATGCTTCATCCTGGGTCACGAGTGCACTGGTCACTGAGTGTGTGTGGAACGGAAGAAAGTGTGCAGAGTCCTACTGTTGGCACTTGCGGGGTTTAAGTAAAAGGGGTAAATGTATACAAATAAATTATTCAGTAGTAAATACGTGAAATGTATTGTTATTTGGGGTGACTGTTGCTTCTGTAATTTGTTCTGTTAAGAAAAGCACCCTAAACCAGGATGCCAGGCAGGGGATCTGAGGGCAGCCAGGGATGCACAGCCTGGCCTGAGCCAGAAGAAACCCTGCCTCAACAGAAGCGAGGTGTAGTGGAACACACCTGTAACGCAGTGCTTGGGAGGAAGAGGCAGGCACGGCAAGTTCCAGGCTAGCCTGGTCTGCAGAGAAAGACCCCCCCCCCACTCCAGTGCTCTATTAAAGTCAAAATAATGACTTTGTAAAATTCTAAATTTATCTTATAAAATTGAAATTTTACCTGCATAGCTTTTCTAAGAGCTAGAGCCTGTGGAAATATTGAACTTTATAAAGCAATACAATTGTTTTGGTAAATAATACGAAATTTGAGATAGGTGTGGGCTATCTATCCATTTCCCAGAGAACACTAGATGCTCTACTCATTCATGAGATAATTTGTATATTTAATGACTGAATAAATTAATCTTTTTATGTATTTGTTTTTGCTAATCAAAAGTTTTAGAATACCTGCTGGGTACAGAATACCATACTGGGTGTTTTTTGGTAGGGAACATTAGAATATTCAAGTTGCAGTGGTGTACTGGTGTGACAGTTACAACCACTCATGAAGGCAGGAACACCTAATGTGTAGCATTTACTGATTTCCAAGGTATAAAAACTCCCACCTTGACCAATACCAAGCTACCAACATGATGTCACTGAACCTGAGGCTGGAAGGAGATTTACAAAATCGGCTTCAGATAGCCAGTGGCCCAGTTCCAGCACACCACTGTGGCTTTGTCTGACCTCACAGATTTCAGGCTTGTAGGGAGCTAGAAGACAAACTTCCAATACCAGATAGAGCAGCTGATCTTTAAATGTAAGTTAGGACAGCATAAAGTGGGCGGGCCAACGTCAAGGGTCTGAGCAGAACCAGTTTGCGTGGGTGATTTGGAGCCTGTGAAGGAGCAACTTAACCTAAGCATAAGGAAAGGCGAGCAAAAGCCTGGAGCTTTTAAACCTTAGGGTCAGTGGAGTTGGGGTAAAGGAAGGTTCATCCGAGGAAAGGCGGTGTATTAGTCAGGGTTCTCTAGAGTCACAGAACGTATGGATAGTCTCTAGATAATAAAGGAATTTATTGATGACTTACAGTCGGCAGCTCAATTCCCAACAATTGTTCAGTCGCAGTTGTGAATGGAAGTCCAAGGATCTAGCAGTTACTCAGTCTCACGCAGCAAGCAGGCGAAGGAGCAAGAGCAAGAGCTAGACTCCCTTCTTCCAATGTCCTTATATTGTCTCCAGCAGAAGGTGGAGCCCAGATTAAAGGTGTGTTCCACCACACCTTTAATCCCAGATGAAAGGCGTAGCCCAGATTAAAGGTGTGTTCCTTAAACTCGGAGATTCAATCTTCTGGAATCCATAGCCACTATGGCTCAAGATCTTCAAACCAAGATCCAGATAAGGATCTCCAAACCTCCAGATAAGGGTCACTGGTGAGCCTTCCAATTCCGGATTGTAGTTCATTCCAAATATTGTCAAGTTGACAACCAGGAATAGCCACTACAGGCGGAAACTAAGCTTTGTAGGGAAAAATAGTTGCTGATCAAAAATACTAGACCAGAAGAACCAGCTCTTCTAGCAGAGATATGTCCTGGTCAGGAAGTTCCCAAGACAACAGTGGATTGTGACAGTTATGACCAGAGGACTGGAGTCAGTAGGCGAGGAATTGCCACATACACAGACCCCGAGTTCAACCCCTATACTGAAACAAAACCAAGCCACTCACAGATCTGCAGTAGATTCCAAAATATTTAGAAGAGACAAATGTGGAGATTCCTGACACAGAGCTGATAAGTGTTTGGGGGACAGAAGTGCTGGTTGCCCAGTTTAACCACTGCACACTTGGGCCAGGCCATTTTACCATGCCCTGTGTGTATGTGTGTTTGTGTGTGTGTGTGCAAATACTAAGTACCACTTAAAACTTTTTTAGTTTAAAAAGTATTATTTAAAAGCTGTCTGAAGTTGGGGGAGATGATAGATGGAAAAAACGAAGAACCCATTATGGTATTCTGTACCCAGAGTGATGGGTATAAGGTAGAAATATGAGCGGGGTTTCATGTGCATTCGTCAGCTGATGGGACCCAGAGCAGGAAAGAAAGGGCAAACATGACAGGAAGTGACATAGGGGCCCCCAAAGAGTTGGGACAGGTGCCTGTTGCACCTGAGGGGTCGATCCTTTTACACTCATTTCAGGGATGAGATGTATCAGATAAAGGGCTGACCAAGGCTGGGTTCTGAGGCTGGGTTACTGAGAATCCTCTCTAACTGGTACATGCCACAGCGGGCTGGAGAGAACCATTAGATAGATGCCTGTCAGCGTGTGTGCTGTGGATTCACGTGATGTATGCGCAGGCTCTTCCTTCTCGGTGCCTCACTCTGCTGATGCTTTTCCGTCATAGGTTATGGCACACAGCCTGTCTGGGAAAAGAAAATGAAATAATGGTATTTGGTGGGAGCAAAGACAACTTACTTTTCTTGGATACAGTAAGCAAATCTTATATTTCAACATTTTCTCTAAGTAATTGTGATATGCAAAGAGCTACTGAGTGGTATTGTTGCTATGGTAACTGCAGAGCACAGAAGGACCAGAAGTGTTGTCTGGAAGGACCGCCCCTCCAAGTCAGAGGCTTGGGATGCTTCAGGTTTACGACCACGATTAATCTATTCATTTCATTAGCTAACTCGTTTCAAAAAGGGCTTTCTCTTTCCAGTGCTGGGGCTTGAACCTAGGGCCTTTGCACTCACACACATTGGGCTAGCACTCAACCTCCAAGCCATGTCCCCATCTCCCTTTTCTTTTCCTCTGGGCATTACCACAATATGAGTACTTGTAGTTTAACTGTATTAAAATGTCTGCATATAAGAAGAATACTACATAATCATAGTAATAATCACCCAGAGAATTAATTTTTAAAATTATTTTTGTTGTTTTGAGTCACACACATATACATTTTACTCTTAAGAACAATTTATTAGCGTTTAAAAGAAAACTCTCAGGGCTGGAGAGATGGCTCAGCGGTTAAGAGCACTGACTGCTCTTCTGAAGGTCCCAAGTTCAAATCCCAGCAACCACATGGTGGCTCACAACCATCCTTAAAAAGATATAACACCCTTTTCTGGAGTGTCTGAAGACAGCTACAGTGTGCTGTACATATAATAAATAAATCAATCTTGTAAAAAAAAAAAAAAGGAAACCCTCAGAGCAAGCAAACTATAAATCCCAGAGCAGCAAAGAGGTTGCTCACAGCAGGGAGTGGAGCTTTAGAAAAAGTTTGGGGGAGCCCAGAGCAGCTAGAGACTTTAAGAGCAATGCTTAGGCTCGGGCCAGCGTGCAGGAAAGGAGGGAGAGAATAGCTCTCCCTTTTCTGAGTCAGGACTCAAAAACCAGGAGTAGACCCAACAGAACCTCTTGGCAGCTCAGAGAGACTGCCCATGTTAACAAAGACTTCATTTTTAAAAATGTTTAAATATTTTTTTAAAGATTTATTTATTTATTATATGTAAGTATACTGTAGCTGTCTTCAGACACACCAGAAGAGGGTGTCAGATCTCGTTACGGATGGTTGTGAGCCACCATGTGGTTGCTGGGACTTGAACACTGGACCTTTGGAAGAGCAGTCGGGTACTCTTACCCACTGAGCCATCACACCAGCCCTAAATATTTTTAAGAAACAAATATTAACTACTTCTGTTACTGTTCTCAGAGAACAATGTCTGATTTTTAAATTTATAATTATATAGGGTATTGGTTAGGTAAAAGTTTGTTTTCTGAAATTTGATATTCATATACCTCATGTTTTCAAATAGAAAAGCCATATATGTGCATCTATGTCTGTGTATGTCTGTGGGCATGCACACTTGTATGCACATGTTTATGTATGTTACTAGTTAAATTTATTCACTATTTTACATTTATACAATAGCATTTATACAATGTTTTCTTCAAACCTTTGATAAGACCTTTTTTTTTTTTTTTTGACTAGGGTCACTGTAATGATTTATTGATCTTTCAAACACAGCCCTATTCACTGCTCAGGTAAGTAAATAAAGTATTTTTACATATATACGATGTCACGTATAAATATGTGGTGTGGGTGTATTTGGGGGCTGTAAATTCACTTAGTTGATGTTACCTTGTGTTCACAAGGCCCTGGGCACAGTCTGCAGCACTGTATAAACAGAACGTGGCAGCTGCTGTCTATAATCCCAGCACTATGGAGGGAAGTGGAGTTCATAGTCACTGTGGAGTGAGCTTGGTTTTATGGGGGTTTATTGTTGTATCGGACATTTGTTTCTGAGAAAGAACTTATAGTTGGTTCGGTAGGGAGGGGGAGAGGATCTAGAAGGACTTTGGGGAGAGGAAGACTACGGTCAAGATACATTTAAATTTAAAAACTGTTTTAAATAAGAAAAATTTAAAGAAGGGGAATTCTGACATGAGCTACAGAGTGGAATGACCTTTAAAATGTGCCGAGTGAGATCTGTCGTTCTCACAGGGACAAACACTGTGGGGTTCCTTGTATCTGAAGTAACTGGAATGGGCACCCTCGTGTGACAAAGGGCAGATGAGAGGTGAGCAGAGGCTCTGCATGCTCTCATGGATTCAGGATTCATCTGAGGAGGACGAGAAGACTGTGGGATGGGGAGGGTGATGGTTGCAAACATGCTTAGGTGCAGAGCCGTCAGCAGGGCAGTTCTTCAACTGTACAAAATGTCCACTAAGCAAAGAAAAAGCAAAGCCTGTGCTATGAATGTATGATGATCTCCTTGCACCTCCTTTGTGGGGTGTGTGTGTGTGTCGTACACTCTTTTACAGGTAGTTTATGACTTGAATTCAAGAAAATATTTCCATCTGCCTAAGAATAAAAACTAGATATGAGGCCACAGGTCTTTAATCCCACACTCAGGAGGTAGAGGTAGGCAGACCCTTTGCGAGTTTAGACCAGTCTAGTCTACATAGCAGGTACTAGGCCATGAGGATCTATATAGTGAGACTGTGTCTCAAAAAAAGAGTATAATCAAACTTGTCCCATGACAACAGGCTAGTGTTGTCATGACGACAGGCTAGTGTTGTGTAAATCTCCTCCCAAATATGCCCCGGCAATGAAAACACAACTCAGTCAATATGAATCCATGCTGTGTGCCTAGATTGGGCAGATCTACCGCTACACTACCATCTTCCACATCTATGAGACCCCTTAGAACTTGCAGTTTCTCCAGGCCTTGCGCTTCTGCTCCGTTTTTCTTCTTCCTCCTCCTCCTCCATCGTCCTCTCTCTCTCTTATTTTCTCCCTCTTCTCTCCCCACCTTCTGCTCCACCTTCCCTTTATCTGTCCAATCATCAGCTCTCCTTTATTTTACAAATTAAGGCGGGAAGCAGGTTTACAGGAACTCACCTGAGTGCAGCCCCTCGCAGGAGAACAGAGTCAGCGTCAAGTATAACTAGCCTCAGCTATATGCACAACACTTCCCCCTTTTCTGTCCAATTAAAAGACTATTTTATCTCAGATATAGTTAAACATAACCATTACTATTTTTTAATTTATAAAGCACAAGAGACCTAACACTAGTTCATCATCCTTGTTAAATAGAACCTCTGTCATCTAGCCTTACCTAAAAGACTATAGCTCTGCACCTGGCTATGCCTTGGCTTTAGATTGGATGCCATCTGAAAACCATCCTCTCAAATCTGTTTCTCTCAAAGTAAAAAGTTGGGTTTGCCAGGAGACTATGTAGTTTTTCAACCCCATCAGAAATCCAAGAATGACTGATATTAACTGAAAACATACAGGAAGCCTAACACTGTTTCTAAAACTTAGCCAATTTATGGAGGTCACTGATCACTTGGACAGTCCCTTACTTCAACACGTTGGGGCATCATCGGTCTTCAGCCTACTGGCCAGGGTCATGTGACAGACTTAGAGAAACAGGAAAGTTAAGGACTAGCCTACTCTATCATGACAGAATTAAGCTGTCCTAACCTGTTATTGTGTCCTTTCTTTGGACAGTATTATGTCTGTAGATGAAATGAGGCAATTTGCCTAGTGGGTGTCTCGCCACAACTGGAGTAACTCAAAGACACTCAGTTTCTTCTTTGAATCCAAGACAGGGAAAGCTGTCAGGAGCAGACTGGTCTCAACAACAAGTGCGTAAATAACATTAAATGTCTCATTCTGTGGACTTCTGATGTTTTTGAAAACCAACTATCTATGTGAAGTAATCTGGACTGGTCTCTGGAATGGTCTCAACCATTTCTGATTAAAATAACTGAAAACACCCTAACAACAAATTCAGAGCCATGAATTTCCTATTTGGCCCTTAACTCATAGGCTTAAATATCTCAGATCTGTTTATAATAACAGCAATTGAAGGACTGGGTCTAAGCCCTGTACTTCAAAATTTTTAGAATCAAAGACAACCTATAATAATCATCCCCAGTCCCAAAGCTTAGGGGACTGGGACGATGACTCTTCATAACTTCTTCAAGCTGAATATGGGCACTGAGATATTTTAAAGGAAGGGGGAAGGGTAAGGAAATGGGAGAGTTAGTTGGCCTTAAGAAGGCCACACCAATGATTGTATTAGTCTCTGATGTCCATGTCCTGACTGGATCCGTATGAAAAACCAAGACATCAGGAGTTCAGGCAGGTCAGTTCAGCATGGCTGACGATGAAATTCACCAAGGATGTATATTCTGTAGTATATAAATCTCAAAACAAAATTTTAGTATCATCAAGATAACCTTTTTGTTTGATTCTCTGGAATCTAGTTCTCAGGGGGTCTCCCTCTATCAAATCTGATCCCTATAACTCTGGAAGGTGTAAAAACTTTTTTTTTTCTTTTTTGTTTTTTCGAGACAGGTTATCTCTCTGTAGCCCTGGCTGTCCTGGAACTCACTTTGTAGACAAGGCTGGCCTCGAACTCAGAAATCCGCCTGCCTCTGCCTCCCAAGTGCTGGGATCAAAGGCGTGCGTCACCACGCCCGGCTAGGTGTAAATACCTTAATCACCTTTTCCAAAAACACAAAGACAAACCTTTCCCCCAAGTCAGCACCTCCTTCAGCCGATAACCAGGAAACCCTGTAGCTGCCCTCTGTCCCAGAGGGACAATAGAACCAGCATAATACTCAAAATCACACCCATTTTAGACTACTTAGGCCTTTCTAGTTTGTCATGTCAGGATATTAATCCAAAATTCCCGTGGAGCCCACGTTAGACAGAATATGAGTCTCTTGCAGACTTTATAAAATTGATTCACACTTCTACCTATACCTGCTTATAAGAGGCAGCTTGTCAAACCAGGATTTAAACCCAAAATTCCCATGGAGCCCACATTAGACAGAATATGAGTATCCTGTAAGACTTATTAGAGCAATCTATCTTTATACCATCTTTAAAGCAATTCAAACTTCCACTAATATCTGCCTATAGGAAGCAGATAGTTTTTAATTGTTAAGCTCTCTGCCTAGAGCAGCCATCCTGTTATACCATCTATCTTTTGTGCTCTCTACCCGGAACCACACACTTCTATTAACTAATACCTGTTCATAGCAGGCGATTATCGTTGCTCTCTCTACTTGGAATCAGTGACTAGTATTCCCCATCTAGTTCTGAACTGCAGGTGAAATTTCCCATCTTTAAGTACCAGACCCGCCTATAAGAGGCAGCTTGTCAAATCAGGATTTAAACCCAAAATTCCCATGGAGCCCACATTAGACAGAATATGAGTATCCTGTAAGACCTATTAGAGCAATGTATCTTCATACCATCTTTAAGTATCAAAAGGTTATATTTCTCTCTTTATAGAAATGAATTACCTGCCCCAGAGCCCTTTGTACCTTTGTCTCCCAATTATTTATTCACAGGGAGAAGCTGAGTGCAAAAAGATCCGAGTTGTCTGTGTCCTTGTTTGGAGGTGGGGGAGGCAGGATGGGGAGCAAAGGATATAGGGAAGCAAA